>NC_090324.1:114540701-114861344 GCF_040869045.1 Eurosta solidaginis
AAATCTATTCAATGTGCCGCACGCGTAAGTGATTTTATTTAACAGCGAAAAGTGTAAACAAATTTTTTTTTCTGGTGTCGAAAGAAAAAAGTGCAAACGCGAAATATTAACGTTGTTTTTAGATTCCTTCGCGCGCACTTATTTTATAATAAAATTAAACGTTGAAGTGGCGAGTGGCCCCCTTTACTTCCACCTAAGACATTGTTGTTGCGCTCCCCTTCTCCCTGCTTTTTCGGTACAAAATCAGCTGCAAATGCAGAAATATATAAATGAATTCAAAGTAATAAATAAAGTGGTGCGTAATTGAATAGTTGTTTGTTGGGTGATTCGCTCAGGTTTTTTTCAGTTTTACATAATTTAATAGTTGTTTGTTGGGCGATTCGCTCAGGTTTTTTCAGTTTTACATCCGTTTGGTTTAATTTGTTCACAAATTTTCATCCATGAACATGGAATCCTACATTAGAGTGGCAGATCGAATAACTGAGTTCGAGGCCGACTTTAACGACATAAGTGTGGCTCTCCACACAGTACACACTCTAGAAATACAGCGAAAACAGTTGCAAACTAAGTGAGCAAAAGCAGAGACCGCCTTCGATGAGTTTCTTGACTCTGAAACGCTTGACGCAAAAAATATTTCAGCGGTCAAGATCAAACATAAAGCAGCACATGCCGAATTCCTGCGATGCATGTCCAACATGGCTGCACTTCAAGCTAAATTGAAGCAGCAAAAAGATGGTGAGGTTCGACCCGAAGGAGATCACGCGCGTGAACATAGCATCCGCCTGCCAGCTTGCGATACTGAGGTATTCAAGGGTGCCAACATTTCGTGACCTGTTCACGGCCATCTACAAAAACAACAGTCGCCTAAGCCCTGTAGAAAAGTTGTTCCACCTTAACCAAAAGACTCAAGGTGAGGCAAAGGACAAATTTCAAGAAATGTCCCCTGACAAACGAAGGCTTCGAGACAGCCTGGAAAAACCTATGTGGGAGATACGAGGATAAACGGATTCTCGTAAACTCACAACTACAAATTTTGTTTAATCTGAAAAAGATAGATAGCGAGTGCGGCAGCTCAATTAGGACCTTACAGCGCGACATAAATAATTGTTTGGGATCCCTAAAAACCCATCAGATAGATGTTTCAAATTAGGATGGGATCATCACTTTTTTATCCTCGACAAAATTACCAGAAAATAAGTTGGGTCTATGGGAGCAGAGCATTGATCACAAAACACACATACCTATCCAAGTGGAAAAATATGGACAATTTTCTATCTAATCGATTTCAGACCCTTGAAACAGTGTCTGGTTTCACAGGGAATGACACTTCTAAAGTGCAAAAATCAAGCGCGTCGCGACAATCGACAGAAACCCCTTGGTGCTTTTCAACCAAAAGTATCCAAGCAAACAACAAAATCAATGTGTAAAATGTGCAAACCTACGGTGCACAGAATACGCAACTGTTCACGGTTTTGTGATATAACCCCAGTAGAAAGTATTAAATTCGTTAAATCCACAAATGGCTGCCTGAACTATTTACTCCCAGGACACACAGTGACGAGGTGCACCAGTTCGTACAACTGTTCCAAATGCCAATCTCATCACCACACGCTCCTGCATGCGGATACACTTCAGAAAACTGCGGTACACAATCCTTTCAAAGGTGCAGATAATACCCCATCAACTTCGGCACAGGAACGGAAAAGTCAGAAGTCGGGACAACCACCTTCCTCTACGAACCAGAATGTCAAACCTTGCCATGCCAATTCCAGCACAGGTGTACTATTAGGAACTGCTCGCGTACACATTCACCATAATGATACCGACTTCTCTGCGCGGGCATGAATTGATTCTGGGTCTGTATGTTCCTTTTTAACTGAAAGACTAAAACTCAGAATCAATTTGCCAGCGAGGAAAATGCATGCCCAGGTTTCGGGCATCACAAATGCGGTGTCAGCTCAGGTGAAAGAAGCATCTAACATCGAATTACGTTCACCCGTGGATTCCTGCTTCACCCGTTCTCATTCTAGGTAAACTCACTGGGAATATTCCATCCTGCCATATAAACGCAATGACTTTACAGGCATTCCCAGACTTGATTTTGGCAGACAAGAAGTTCTACGTCAACGAAGACGTACACCTCATACTTGGCGGAGACATATATCCCCAAATCATATTAAGTGGCCTCAAGAAAAATGTGCTCAACACACTTCTGGCCCAAGAGACAGTGTTCGGTTGGATACTAACCGGTCGTATCGAAGCACCGAATCCAACGAAGAGCATCAACTGAAAGCTTTCTGGGAAGTAGAAAATGTGCCCAAAAATAAAATATTGAATGAAGATGAAAGGTATTGCGAACAATTATTTAACGAAACAACGCAACGAAGGTACACCGTGTCACTACCATTCAGGCAGGATTACCCTAATAATATTAATTTAGGACCGTCCCTGAAGCGTGCGTGCTCTCAATTCTTCCGGAATGAGGGGCGGCTAATAAAAAACCTAGATTTTGGTAAAGAGTATGTTGGAGTGTTATCAGAATATGAAACGCTCGGACATATGAGAAAATTAAAAACAATATCCCATCCGACGACTCGGATAGTTATTTCCTGCCCCATCACGCCGTTGTTAAAGCAGAAAGTACCACTAAAAATGTACGCGTAGTATTTAATGCCTCGAGCCCTACGGCCAACGGTAATAGCTTAAACGATATCCTCCTCCCAGGCCCAGTTCTACAAGCCGAGCTACCCATACTAATCTTACGATGGAGACTATACCGTTTCTTCTTCAATAGCGACATTGAAAAGATGTATCTATAAATTTGGGTGAACAAAAATCACACCAAATTTCAATGCATTGTGTATCGCACTTCCCCGAATGACCCTATTAGCCTCTACGAATAAAAGACGGTTACCTTTGGAGTGAATTCCGCTCCATATCTCGCGATAAGAACGCTCCCACAACTGGCTGACGACGTAGCAAATTCACACCCTACAGCGGCTAGCATACTAAGAGAGAGTATGTATGTAGATGATATTTTATCTGGAAGATACACAATAGCGTCAACCATCAAAGCAAGAAACGAGATTCGCGAAGCATTACACTCAGCTGGCTTTCCTTTGCGCAAGTGGACATCAAATTGTGAGGAAATTCTTCAGGACAACCCCAAAACATATTTGCTCAGCGATGACTTCCTAGCGTTCGAAAAGGCTAGTTCGGTGAAGGCAATGGGAACACGATGGAACGCGCACTCAGACATGTTTTACTTCAAAGCAGGAGCATTAGAGAATGGCCAGAACATCACCAAACGCGCCATCCTATCCGCTATAGCCAAACTTTTCGACCCTTTAGGCTGGCTTGCAACAATGGTCATCGTAGCAAAAATACTTATGCAGAGTATTTGGTTAGAGGGCTCCGATTGGGATGAACCCGTGTCGCAGAATATTTTGGATCGTTGGAATACCTTCACCGAACAGTGCCACGAAATAAGTAACATTAAGATACCCCTATAGGTCAACTTTACGCCAGAGGACGACATCGAAATACATGGCTTTTGCGATGCATCGGAAAAGGCATATGCGCATAAAAAGGGACCATAACATTTTCACGAATCTCTTGCTAGCCAAAACCCGAGTAGCCCCAGTGAAGACTATCTCACTTCCACGTTTAGAACTTTGTGGGGCAGTTTTAATCGCAGAAATAACCGAATCCAGTTTTGGGAAATGGGATCCGTAAAACTACGGCTATGGACAGACTCAACCATAGTGCTCGCATGGAAAACAAAACCACCATGCTCCTGGTCCACTTTCGTCGCACACAGGATCACGAAAATTTTAGACATGGTCGGAAATAAAGTCTGGATCCATGTCAACACGGAATTAAACACAGCGGATTTAGGTAGTAGGGGTTTATCTGCGTTTGATTTGAATAACAATTCGTTGTGATGGCAGGGATCTTCTTAGTTACAAGAAGACGCTTCCCATTGGCCAAGAAAAGAGACTGATTACAACACCTCCGAAGAGGAAAAGAGACCGAAGACCTGCGCAACGACAACCGTGCATACCAGCGATGCTTTCCAACGCTTTTTCGACCTACCAAGGGCTTTACGAGTGCTGTACTATGTGATGAGATTCTACCGGAGAACTGACCCCGAAACAAAAAATTCATTCCATTTCATGTCGCACTAAATGAACCCTGATGAAGTTAAGGCCACTACACAACTTTTAATTAAAATCTATCAGAAACAACATTAGAGCTCAGAATATAAAGATTTGAAGGCCGGAAAACCAATTGAAGGTAAAAGTGCAATACTCTCACTTAATCTCTACTTAGACCAAGATGGCATCATTCGGGTAGGAGGGCGACTCGGGGCGTCACAGGACTTAGCTTTTAATGACCGCCACCCAATGCTTCTCCCATACAACAGCAGGTTATCCCGTCTGACAGTCCTAATGTTTCATCAAGAAAGGCTGCATGGGGAAAACCAACTCATGTTACATCTGATACGTACCCAATACTGGATACCTAGTGTAAAAACCATGATTAGGGCAATAATTCACATTTGCAAGGTTTGCACTATACATTGAAAACGGGCTCAGGCCCAGCTTATGGGTATTATCCCTCGCGAACGCACGACATTCAGTCAGACATTCACGAATACGGGAGTCGACTTCACCGGACCCTTCGACATCAAAAGTTACCGCGGCAGGGGGTGCCGACTATCCAAAGGGTTTGTTTGCCTTTTCGTGTGTTTTTCCACACAAGCAATTCATCTGGAGGCCACTACTGACCTCACTACACCATCATTTCTCGCGGCATTTGCTCGTTGTGTGTCTAGGCGCGGATTGCCAAAAAAATGTACTCCGAAAACGGTACGAACTTTGTCGGAGCGTCACGATCCTTATGATCAGAATTCAAGACTTACATCTAACAAGCGCGAGAGAACGCTGTCTGAAAATACAGCCACCAGTCACTCACGTGACATTTCATTCCTGCAGGCGCGCCCTACATGGGAGGGCTGTCTGAGGTTGGAGTGAAAAGCTTCAAAAGCCACTTCAAAAAGATAGCCTCACCACACAAGTTCACTTTCGAGGAATTCCATACACATTTGTTTCGGATCGAAGCATGCCTGAACTCGCGGCCGCTCAGTCCGGCATCCCATGATCCAACGGACATAGAGCCGCTTACCCCAGGCCATTTCATCACGGACAGCCACGTATTGGCTCCACCGGGACCAGATGCTAGTGAGAGCTCTGCCTCGATGATAAATCGTTGGCATAATCTCAAAGCCCTCTGTTAAAGAAGATGAATAATTAGCTTAAGAGAAATCCATTACCTGAAATGAAATGTAAAATAAAATGAAATACATACATACACATATATAATTCATAAATATTTACCTTAAGTCTTAAAATTGAATACTTACCTTTATAACTTACCTTTAAATACGTACCTTTAACCTGGTATCTTTGCATTTGAATATTTAAAATTTACTACTTATATTAAAACTGAATTATTTTCGAATACCATAATGTCTTAAATTTCAACTCACCTAAAATTCTTATGTACGTAAATTGCATGCTTACTTAGTAACAATTGTACTTATGTGCATGCGGTATGTATATGCCTTTTATGCGCGCATCTCCGCGCATCTTTCGTACATAGGCATATACACACACATATGGACATGGGTAAATTAATTGTTCTTACCGTTTCTTACTGGAACATTGGAAATTTTATGCTAGGTAACTGAAAATTAATAGTTAAGAAAAATATGATAAAAGGAAGAAATTGAAGATTAACGCCCTGATTCTAGTGAGGTAACAACATTCTTCACCACGGTAACGAAATCGTGTGGCAACTTTTACACCCTTTTGGTATTCTTCCAGCGAAAGTAGCCGGATACTTGTTTACCCACAAAAGTAGGTGGTTACATCGAAATAACCAAACGACAGCTGTTGTTTAGAAAAAGGAAAAACTGAAAAATAAAGAACTGTAAGCGCAAATAAGTAAAGATAATAATGTTGCCTCTTGCTATATATATTTGTTTACATTATTTACTTTCACAGAATAAATTACAATATACCTATATAGAAACTTATCATGGCATAATATGCATACCAGGCATGCTTAACCAACGAACCGAAATCATTTCGTTACGATAATTTACGTTAATAAACGAAACAAAGTCATTTCGTTTCGTTTATTAACGTTAAGAACGTCAAATTAGCGAAATGATTTTGCTTCGTTTTCTGCCATATCAAAACGAAATCAAATCGTTTATGTTGATTATTAATTTCAAACTATGCTGGCAAAGCTGATTGATGGCGGAGTCATTAAAGGTGAAAGCATTAGCCAAGCTGATTGCAACTTTTCTCATGAATTTTGACAGTACGAGCATTTCTCAGAGTATTTTTGACATTACCACGAACGAATTACACAAACAAATTACGTGGAGTTTGTGTGTATGTCCGCTCGCTGTTACCATCTTTCGGCTTCACCATGGCTATAGCATTGCCAGCACAACTCAAACATAAAGTATCACATTTTTGTTAACGTTTTTAACGTTAACGAAAGCTTTTCGTTTCGGTTAAAAACGAGATACAATTTATCTTGATAATTTCTTTATCGATAATATTTCGAAGTGTTTCAACGGAAACGGTGGAAATTTTTTGATAAACGATTAGCTTAACGTTAAGGTGCATCCCTGATGCATACACACATCGTACCGTTTATTCGTTAACCTCGTATCTACAAGTGAGAAATTTTCGGTAAAGCGAACACGGTTACCACACTATGTTTTCATTTGGGACCGAAATTCATCGAAAAAAAGGACCACATTTTTGTTTTATTTTATTAGTATAAAATACAAAATTTTAGGATGTTTCCATATAAAATTTTACTAAACATAGTAAAGGCTTTCCAAGCTGAACAAAGAAATATATGTGCATGCAACAAAAAATGGTACTATATTTTGACATAGGATAAGTCTATGTCTTTCACCAACCAAACGTTGTGAACATAGTTTTGGTCACAAAGCCCTTGGTTCTAGCATTATGTTGTTGATTGCAATGAAATAAAATGTATAGTGCAATTAGGTCTTAGTAAGAAACGGTTCAAAATTTGCGTTCTGGTGTTGCCGAACTATTTATGTGGAAAACTTAGTAAATCGTAAATGAAACTAGGCAATTTTGTTAGTGCTATTTTTATAGATGCTTACTTTTTCCGTCAACGTTTAAACTTCATATCGGAGCCTTTACTAAACTCAGTTCACGTACTTATATGAACTCACTTTGTATTGGTGTAAAAAATGGCCGAAATCCGACTATGACCACGCCCAATTTTTCGATATCGAGAATTACGAAAAATTAAAAAAATGCCATAAATTTATACCAAATACGAAAAAAGGGATGAAACATGGTAATTAGATTGGTTTATTGACGCAAAATATAACTTTAGAAAAAACTTTGTAAAATGGGTGTGACACCTACCATATTAAGTAGAAGAAAATGAAAAATTTTGCAGGGCGAAATCAAAAGCCCTTGGAATCTTGGAAGGAATACTGTTCGTGATATTACATATATAAATAAATTAGCGGTACCCGACAGATGAAGTTCTGGATCACCCTGGTGCACATTTTGGTCGATATCTCGAAAACGCCTTCACATATAAAACTAAGGGCCATTCCTTTTTAAAATACTCATTAACACCTTTCATTTGATACCCATATCGTACAAAAAAATTCTAGAGTCACCCCTGGCCCACCTTTATGGCGATATCTCGAAAAGGCATCCACCTATGGAACTAAGGCCCACTCCCTTTTAAAACCCTCATTAATACCTTTAATTTGATACCCATATCGTACAACCACATTCTAGAGTCACCCCTGGTCACGTTTATGGCGATATCTCGAAAAGACGTCCACATATAGAACTAAGGCCCACTCCTTTTTAAAATACTCATTAACACCTTTCATTTGATACCCATATCGTACAAAAAAATTCTAGAGTCACCCCTGGCCCACCTTTATGGCGATATCTCGAAAAGGGATCCACCTATGGAACTAAGGCCCACTTCCTTTTAAAATACTTATTAACACCTTTCATTTGTTACCCATATCGTACAAACAAATTCTAGAGTCACCCCTGGCCCACCTTTATGGCGATATCTCGAAAAGGTCTCCACCTATAGAACTAAGGCCCACACTCTTTTAAAATACTCATTACCACCTTTCCATTGAAACCCATATCGTACAAACGATTTCTAGAGTCACCCCTGGTCCACCTTTATGGCGATATCTCGAAAAGGCGTCCACATATAGAACTAAGGCCCACGCCCTCTTAAAATACTCATTAATACCTTTCGTTTGATACCCATATCGTACAAAAAAATTCTAGAGTCACCCCTGGCCCACCTTTATGGCGATATCTCGAAAAGGCATCCACCTATAGAACTAAGGCCCACGCCCTTTTAAAATACTCATTAACACCTTTCATTTGATACCCTTATTATACAGACGCATTCTAGAGTCACCCCTGGTCCACGTTTATGGCGATATCCCGAAAAGGCGTCCACCCATAGAACTAAGGCCCACTCCCTTTTAAAACACTTATTAACACCTTTCGTTTGATACCCATATTGTACAAACGCATTCTAGAGTCAACCCTGGTCCACTTTTATAACGATATTCCGAAAAGGCGTCCACCTATAGAACTAAGGCCCACTCCCTTTTAAAATACTCATTAATACCTTTCATTTGATACCCATATAGTACAAACAAATTCTAGAGTCACCCCTGGTCCACTTTTATAACGATATTCCGAAAAGGCGTCCACCTATAGAACTAAGGCCCACTCCCTTTTAAAATACTCATTAATACCTTTCATTTGATACCCATATAGTACAAACAAATTCTAGAGTCACCCCTGGTCCACCTCTATGGCGATATCTCGAAAAGGCATCCGCCTATAGAACTAAGGCCCACGCCCTTTTAAAATACTCATTAACACCTTTCATTTGATACCCTTATTGTACAGACGCATTCTAGAGTCACCCCTGGTCCACGTTTATGTCGATATCTCGAAAAAGCATCCACCTATAAAACTAAGGCCCACGCCCTTTTAAAATACTCATTAACACCTTTCGTTTGATACCCATATTGTACAAACGCATTCTAGAGTCAACCCTGGCCCACTTTTATAACGATATTCCGAAAAGGCGTCCACCTATAGAACTAAGGCCCACTCCCTTTTAAAATACTCATTAATACCTTTCATTTGATACCCATATAGTACAAACAAATTCTAGAGTCACCCCTGGTCCACCTTTATGGCGATATCTCGAAAAGGCGTCCACATATAGAACTAAGGCCCACGCCCTCTTAAAATACTCATTAATAACTTTCGTTTGACACCCATAGTGTACAAACGCATTCTAGAGTCACCCCTGGTCCCCTTTATGGCGGTATCACGAAACGGCGTCCACCTATGGAAATAAGGATCACTCCCTTTTAAAATACCCATTAACACCTTTCATTTGATACCCATATCGTACAAACAAATTCTAGAGTCACCCCTGGTCCACCTTTATGGCGATATCTCGAAAAGGCATCCACCTATAGAACTAAGGCCCACGCCCTTTTAAAATACTCATTAACACCTTTTATTTGATACCCTTATTGTACAGACGCATTCTAGAATCACCCCTGGTCCACGTTTATGGCGATATCTCGAAAAGGCATCCACCTATAAAACTAAGGCCCACGCCCTTTTAAAATACTCATTAACACCTTTCGTTTGATACCCATATTGTACAAACGCATTCTAGAGTCAACCCTGGCCCACTTTTATAACGATATTCCGAAAAGGCGTCCACCTATAGAACTAAGGCCCACTCCCTTTTAAAATACTCATTAATACCTTTCATTTGATACCCATATAGTACAAACAAATTCTAGAGTCACCCCTGGTCCACTTTTATAACGATATTCCGAAAAGGCGTCCACCTATAGAACTAAGGCCCAATCCCTTTTAAAATACTCATTAATACCTTTCTTTGATACCCATATAGTACAAACAAATTCCAGAGTCACCCCTGGTCCACCTTTACGGCGATATCTCGAAAAGGCGTCCACATATAGAACTAAGGCCCACGCCCTCTTAAAATACTCATTAATACCTTTCGTTTGACACCCATAGTGTACAAACGCATTCTAGAGTCACCCCTGGTCCCCTTTATGGCGGTATCACGAAACGGCGTCCACCTATGGAAATAAGGATCACTCCCTTTTAAAATACCCATTAACACCTTTCATTTGATACCCATATCGTACAAACAAATTCTAGAGTCAAGCCTGATCCACCTTTATGGCGATATCCCTAAATGGCGTCCACCTATAGAACTATGGCCCACTCCCTCTTAAAATACTCTTTAATACCTTTCATTTGATACACATGTCATACAAACACATTCCACGGTTACCCTCGGTTCATTTTCCTACATGGTTATTTTCCCTTATGTTGGCACCATAGCTCTCAACTGAGTATGTAATGTTCGGTTACACCCGAACTTAACCTTCCTTACTTGTTTATTTTATATTTATCTTAAAAATCGTTTAGATATATTCAAATTTCACCAAATGCTTACGTGTATAGCGTATATTGTTGTCTGAAAAAATCATAGAGATCGGTGGTATATATATTATATACCCCATATAAACTGTCATTTTAGCCCCTTTTTTATGGCTAGAAGCTTCAAATTTCAACAAATTTCATCGAATAGTTACGTTTACGTCATATATTGTTGACGCACGTGTTTCCTAGTCATAGTTTTTACAAGCAGACCACAAAAAAACTGAAACTTTGCATCCTCACACAAAGTGCCTACCTATTTTTATACTCAGTTGAGCAGAGCTCACAGAGTATATTAACTTTGATTGGATACCGGGTGGTTGTACAGGTATAAAGGAATCGCGATAGATATAGAGTTCCATATATCAAAATCATCAGTATCGAAAAAAAATTCGATTGAGCCATGTCCGTCCGTCCGTCTTTCCGTTAACACGATAACTTGAGTAAATTTTGAGGTATCTTGATGAAATTTGGTATGTAGGTTCCTGGGCCCTCATCTCAGATCGCTATTTAAAATGAACGATATCGGACAATAACCACGCCCGCTCGGCTTTAAAAATCGATATATCTTTACTAAACTCAGATCACGTACTTATCTGAACTCACTTTGTATTGGTGTAAAAAATGGCCGAAATCCGACTATGACCACGCCCACTTTTTCGATATCGAAAATTATGAAAAATGAAAAAAATGCCATAATTATATACCAAATACGAAAAAAGGGATGAAACATGGTAACTGTATTGGTCTATTGACGCAAAATATAACTTTAGAAAAAAACTTGGTAAAATGGGTGTGACACCTACTATATTAAGTAGAAGAAAATGAAAAAGTTTTGCAGGGCGAAATCAAAAGCCCTTGGAATCTTGGAAGGAATACTGTTCGTGGTATTAAATATATAAATAAATTAGCGGTACCCGACAGATGAAATTCTGGATCACCCTGGTCCACATTTTGGTCGATATCTCAAAAACGCCTTCATATCTACAACTAAGGGCCACTCCCTTTGAAAACCCTCATTAATACCTTTAATTTGATGCCCATATCGTACAAACACATTCTAGAGTCACCCCTGGTCCACGTTTATGGCGATATCTCGAAAAGGCGTCCACATATAGAACTAACGCCCACTCCTTTTTAAAATACTCATTAACACCTTTCATTTGATACCCATATCGTACAAAACAATTCTATAGTAACCCCTGGCCCACCTTTATGGCGATATCTCGAAAAGGCATCCACCTATGGAACAAAGGCCTACTCCCTTTTAAAATACTCATTAACACCTTTCATTTGATACCCATATCGTACAAACAAATTCTAGAGTCACCCCTGGTCCACCTTTATGGCGATATCTCGAAAAGGCGTCCACCTATAGAACTAAGGCCCACGCTCTTTTAAAATACTCATTAACACCTTTCATTTGAAACCCATATCGTACAAACGAATTCTAAAGTCACCCCTGGTCCACCTTTATGGCGATATCTCGAAAAGGCGTTCACCTATAGAACTAAGGCCAACGCCCTTTTAAAATACTCATTAACACTTTTCATTTCATACCCATATTGTACAAACGCATTCTAGAGTCACCCCTGGTCCACGTTTATGGCATTATCCCGAAAAGGCGTCCACCCATAGAACTAAGGCCCACGCCCTCTTAAAATACTCATTAATAACTTTCGTTTGACACCCATAGTGTACAAACGCATTCTAGAGTCACCCCTGGTCCCCTTTATGGCGGTATCACGAAACGGCGTCCACCTATGGAAATAAGGATCACTCCCTTTTAAAATACCCATTAACACCTTTCATTTGATACCCATATCGTACAAACAAATTCTAGAGTCACCCCTGGTCCACCTTTATGGCGATATCTCGAAAAGGCATCCACCTATAGAACTAAGGCCCACGCCCTTTTAAAATACTCATTAACACCTTTTATTTGATACCCTTATTGTACAGACGCATTCTAGAATCACCCCTGGTCCACGTTTATGGCGATATCTCGAAAAGGCATCCACCTATAAAACTAAGGCCCACGCCCTTTTAAAATACTCATTAACACCTTTCGTTTGATACCCATATTGTACGAACGCATTCTAGAGTCAACCCTGGCCCACTTTTATAACGATATTCCGAAAAGGCGTCCACCTATAGAACTAAGGCCCACTCCCTTTTAAAATACTCATTAATACCTTTCATTTGATACCCATATAGTACAAACAAATTCTAGAGTCACCCCTGGTCCACTTTTATAACGATATTCCGAAAAGGCGTCCACCTATAGAACTAAGGCCCAATCCCTTTTAAAATACTCATTAATACCTTTCATTTGATACCCATATAGTACAAACAAATTCCAGAGTCACCCCTGGTCCACCTTTACGGCGATATCTCGAAAAGGCGTCCACATATAGAACTAAGGCCCACGCCCTCTTAAAATACTCATTAATACCTTTCGTTTGACACCCATAGTGTACAAACGCATTCTAGAGTCACCCCTGGTCCCCTTTATGGCGGTATCACGAAACGGCGTCCACCTATGGAAATAAGGATCACTCCCTTTTAAAATACCCATTAACACCTTTCATTTGATACCCATATCGTACAAACAAATTCTAGAGTCAAGCCTGATCCACCTTTATGGCGATATCCCTAAATGGCGTCCACCTATAGAACTATGGCCCACTCCCTCTTAAAATACTCTTTAATACCTTTCATTTGATACACATGTCATACAAACACATTCCACGGTTACCCTCGGTTCATTTTCCTACATGGTTATTTTCCCTTATGTTGGCACCATAGCTCTCAACTGAGTATGTAATGTTCGGTTACACCCGAACTTAACCTTCCTTACTTGTTTATTTTATATTTATCTTAAAAATCGTTTAGATATATTCAAATTTCACCAAATGCTTACGTGTATAGCGTATATTGTTGTCTGAAAAAATCATAGAGATCGGTGGTATATATATTATATACCCCATATAAACTGTCATTTTAGCCCCTTTTTTATGGCTAGAAGCTTCAAATTTCAACAAATTTCATCGAATAGTTACGTTTACGTCATATATTGTTGACGCACGTGTTTCCTAGTCATAGTTTTTACAAGCAGACCACAAAAAAACTGAAACTTTGCATCCTCACACAAAGTGCCTACCTATTTTTATACTCAGTTGAGCAGAGCTCACAGAGTATATTAACTTTGATTGGATACCGGGTGGTTGTACAGGTATAAAGGAATCGCGATAGATATAGAGTTCCATATATCAAAATCATCAGTATCGAAAAAAAATTCGATTGAGCCATGTCCGTCCGTCCGTCTTTCCGTTAACACGATAACTTGAGTAAATTTTGAGGTATCTTGATGAAATTTGGTATGTAGGTTCCTGGGCACTCATCTCAGATCGCTATTTAAAATGAACGATATCGGACAATAACCACGCCCGCTCGGCTTTAAAAATCGATATATCTTTACTAAACTCAGATCACGTACTTATCTGAACTCACTTTGTATTGGTGTAAAAAATGGCCGAAATCCGACTATGACCACGCCCACTTTTTCGATATCGAAAATTATGAAAAATGAAAAAAATGCCATAATTATATACCAAATACGAAAAAAGGGATGAAACATGGTAACTGTATTGGTCTATTGACGCAAAATATAACTTTAGAAAAAAACTTGGTAAAATGGGTGTGACACCTACTATATTAAGTAGAAGAAAATGAAAAAGTTTTGCAGGGCGAAATCAAAAGCCCTTGGAATCTTGGAAGGAATACTGTTCGTGGTATTAAATATATAAATAAATTAGCGGTACCCGACAGATGAAATTCTGGATCACCCTGGTCCACATTTTGGTCGATATCTCAAAAACGCCTTCATATCTACAACTAAGGGCCACTCCTTTTGAAAACCCTCATTAATACCTTTAATTTGATGCCCATATCGTACAAACACATTCTAGAGTCACCCCTGGTCCACGTTTATGGCGATATCTCGAAAAGGCGTCCACATATAGAACTAACGCCCACTCCTTTTTAAAATACTCATTAACACCTTTCATTTGATACCCATATCGTACAAAACAATTCTAGAGTCACCCCTGGCCCACCTTTATGGCGATATCTCGAAAAGGCATCCACCTATGGAACAAAGGCCTACTCCCTTTTAAAATACTCATTAACACCTTTCATTTGATACCCATATCGTACAAACAAATTCTAGAGTCACCCCTGGTCCACCTTTATGGCGATATCTCGAAAAGGCGTCCACCTATAGAACTAAGGCCCACGCTCTTTTAAAATACTCATTAACACCTTTCATTTGAAACCCATATCGTACAAACGAATTCTAAAGTCACCCCTGGTCCACCTTTATGGCGATATCTCGAAAAGGCGTTCACCTATAGAACTAAGGCCAACGCCCTTTTAAAATACTCATTAACACTTTTCATTTCATACCCATATTGTACAAACGCATTCTAGAGTCACCCCTGGTCCACGTTTATGGCATTATCCCGAAAAGGCGTCCACCCATAGAACTAAGGCCCACTCCCTTTGAAAATACTCATTAACACCTTTCATTTGATACCCATATAGTACAAACAAATTCTAGAGTCATCCCTGGTCCACCTTTATGGCGATATCTCGAAAAGGCGTCCACATATAAAACTAAGGCCCACGCCCTCTTAAAGTACTCATTAATACCTTTTGTTTGACACCCATAGTGTACAAACGCATTCCAGAGTCACCCCTGGTCCCCTTTATGGCGATATCACGAAACGGCGTCCGCCTATGGAAATAAGGATCACTCCCTTTTAAAATACTCATTAACACCTTTCATTTGATACCCATATCGTACAAACAAATTCTAGAGTCAACCCTAATCCACCTTTATGGCGATATCCCTAAATGGCGTCCACCTATAGAACTATGGCCCACTCCCTCTTAAAATACTCTTTAATACCTTTCATTTGATACAAATGTCATACAAAAACATTCCAGGGTTACCCTCGGTTCATTTTCCTACATGGTTATTTTCCCTTATGTTGCCACCATAGTTGTCAACTGAGTATGTAGTGTTCGGTTACACCCGAACTTTACCTTCCTTACTTGTTTATTTTATATTTATCTTAAAAATCGTTTAGGTATGTACATTTGTTCACTATATATTTCTTATCTTATACATCCGATTATTTGGAGATTACGAACGGGATAAGATTATTGTTCAGCCCCATTCATGAAAGGTATGAAGTCTTCGGCACAGCCGAAGACAGACCCGTCCTTACTTGTTTTACACAATATATGCTATATACGTAAGCATTCATTGAAATTTGAAGCCTCTAGCTATTAAAATATGGCAGTAATTACGAAAAGTTTCTTATCTGAACAATCGGTTGTGGGGGATATATACTATATATACGACCGATCTCATCAATTTTTAAAGACAACAATATGTGCAATATACGAAAGTATATGGTGAAGTTTGAAGCTTCAATCTGTTAAATAGTGGAAGATATGACAAAAATTCTCTTTTTCTGAAAAATCGGTTGTATGGAGGATATATGCTATAGTGGTCCGATCCGGCCGGTTCCGACAAATGTCTAATCGGACACCCAAATACACCCGCTCACCAAATTTTATCAAGATATCTCAAAAATTGAGCGACTAGTTTGCATACAAACAGACAGACGGACAGACGAACATGTCTAAATCAACTCAGCTCTTAATCCTGATTATTTCGGTGCAATTAATGATGGGTATATTTTCCTTTAAGGACTTACAATTTTGGGTTTCGTGACGAAACTAAAATATCATTTCATTTTCATGAAAGGTATAATGAGTATGTATGTATATGGCGAAATAACAAAATTTTTAATTCAGGGACAAATTAAGCAACAGGGTCCAGCAAATTTTTGATATCATTATGCAAAGCACAAAAAGGAAAAAAATCTAATACAGAGAAGAAAACAATAAAGAATCTACGGCATAAACTAAGGAAAAACAATATTGTCACAACGAAAGCGGACAAAGGATACACCACTGTGCTAATGGAAAAAGAGAAATATATATCCAAAACCGAAGATCTCATAGAGGAAATGAAATATCGTAGAATGAGAGAGGATCTCACAGATGAATACCAAAAACAAATCAAAGTTGCTATAAAATATTCAACAAATATAGTAGATTCTAACATGGCACATAGATTGGTCCAAATGAACCCTTCGGCTCCTCCACTGATTGCGCTACCAAAAATCCACAAGCCGGACACGCCAATGAGGCCCATCATTAATTTTAAATCGGCACCCTGTTACAAATTGTCCAAATATTTAAAAATGATTTTGAAAGATATTCTAGAGCTAAGGAACGAATATGCAATAGGTAACACAACAGAACTAATAGAGAGACTTGAGACCGTAGAGCTAACAAAGAACAGCAAATTGGTATCTTTTGACATAAAAGATTTATACCCATCAATACCATTATCGGAGACTTTGGACATAGTTAGCTCAACAATAGTTCATAATACAAAAAACAAAGTGCAAAGTATGCAAATCACAAATACGCTAAGAACCACTTTACGTCAAAACTATTTTCAATTCAACAATAAAATATATAGACAAACAAACGGTTTTGGAATGCGAAGCCCCACATCAGCAATTTTTATGGAAGTGTTCATGCAAAATCTGAAAGAAAAGTACATACAGGAGCTGAAGTCCAAATTAGGCGTGTCATTATTTTATGCTAGATACGTTGATGACATAATATGCATTTTAACTACTAATAACGAAGAGCTTGTACTGGAGTACCTCAACAAGCAGCACGGAAATATAAAATTTACAATGGAAACCGAAAAAGTCGTAGGAATCAACTATGTAGACCTCACGATAAATATTGGTAAAGAAGCCAAAAGATTTAACTATGACATATATAGAAAGCCAACGGCCACCGACACAATAATACATAATACCTCAAATCACCCCCAACAGCATAAAAATGCAGCATTAAAGCACTTGGTACATAGTCTTGAAAGAACACCTATTACACAAGAGGCATATAAGAGAGAACTTGAGGTCATATATAATATCGCTGCAAACAACGGATATAAAATAGCACTAGTGGATAAGCTCAGAAGGACAAATGGAGAACCAAAAAGAAATAATAAAAAGGAAAATAATAGCTGGACGACCATGACATATATATGACATATAATGCAATTCGATACTCGATACTCGGTTTTAATTTATAACCACCCACACAATCACCGCCATATGCATGTGCATGCATGTACATGCACGTGTATGGGTGTCCTTTGTCAACACTCATGCATATGCATATCACGGTTGAAGTGTGGGTGCTTTTCCCCTCCACAACGGAGGATTTTGCGGGTTATCGTTATAACCGGCCTCTTGGATTTTAGCAGCCAACCAGCTCACATCTGCCGCCAGCGATCTCTGCCGTTTTTCTGCAAATACACTCAGGTAATATTGTACCCGAGTTATTTATATATTTATCCAATAAAATTCATCCATTATAACTAGAAATTCTCGTCTGCTCTTTCTTTTCTTCCAAACCCAATCCGCTTATTGAGATCGACCCCGGTGCGCCCACCTCCTCCAGGACCAGACGCACCCCGGTCGAACATTTGGTCGATCTTCGCCAGGAATTTGAAATACAGCACCTAAATTACAGTCCACAACAAAAGATCATAGCTGACCGCACAAAAATTGCAGAAATTGCCATAAAAAGTTATCCGGAGAATTTTGCCACAACCAACAGCTATACCACAAAAAGTTTGATCGTTTATTATTTCACAACAGCGTCAAAACACTGAGCAAGCGACAGCCAGCGGAAGCCACTGCAGCACAACAAGCTACTCGCCACGCCAAACCAGCATATCGCCCAATAAAAGCAAATGCAATATTTCTTGCCACATTTTTCGGTTATAAAAATAAATAAAACAGTGTATAAAATCTATTCAATGTGCCGCACGCGTAAGTGATTTTATTTAACAGCGAAAAGTGTAAACAAGTTTTTTTTTCTGGTGTCGAAAGAAAAAAGTGCAAACGCGAAATATTAACGTTGTTTTTAGATTCCTTCGCGCGCACTTATTTTATAATAAAATTAAACGTTGAAGTGGCGAGTGGCCCCCTTTACTTCCACCTAAGACATTGTTGTTGCGCTCCCCTTCTCCCTGCTTTTTCGGTACAAAATCAGCTGCAAATGCAGAAATATATAAATGAATTCAAAGTAATAAATAAAGTGGTGCGTAATTGAATAGTTGTTTGTTGGGTGATTCGCTCAGGTTTTTTTCAGTTTTACATAATTTAATAGTTGTTTGTTGGGCGATTCGCTCAGGTTTTTTCAGTTTTACATCCGTTTGGTTTAATTTGTTCACAAATTTTCATCCATGAACATGGAATCCTACATTAGAGTGGCAGATCGAATAACTGAGTTCGAGGCCGACTTTAACGACATAAGTGTGGCTCTCCACACAGTACACACTCTAGAAATACAGCGAAAACAGTTGCAAACTAAGTGAGCAAAAGCAGAGACCGCCTTCGATGAGTTTCTTGACTCTGAAACGCTTGACGCAAAAAATATTTCAGCGGTCAAGATCAAACATAAAGCAGCACATGCCGAATTCCTGCGATGCATGTCCAACATGGCTGCACTTCAAGCTAAATTGAAGCAGCAAAAAGATGGTGAGGTTCGACCCGAAGGAGATCACGCGCGTGAACATAGCATCCGCCTGCCAGCTTGCGATACTGAGGTATTCAAGGGTGCCAACATTTCGTGACCTGTTCACGGCCATCTACAAAAACAACAGTCGCCTAAGCCCTGTAGAAAAGTTGTTCCACCTTAACCAAAAGACTCAAGGTGAGGCAAAGGACAAATTTCAAGAAATGTCCCCTGACAAACGAAGGCTTCGAGACAGCCTGGAAAAACCTATGTGGGAGATACGAGGATAAACGGATTCTCGTAAACTCACAACTACAAATTTTGTTTAATCTGAAAAAGATAGATAGCGAGTGCGGCAGCTCAATTAGGACCTTACAGCGCGACATAAATAATTGTTTGGGATCCCTAAAAACCCATCAGATAGATGTTTCAAATTAGGATGGGATCATCACTTTTTTATCCTCGACAAAATTACCAGAAAATAAGTTGGGTCTATGGGAGCAGAGCATTGATCACAAAACACACATACCTATCCAAGTGGAAAAATATGGACAATTTTCTATCTAATCGATTTCAGACCCTTGAAACAGTGTCTGGTTTCACAGGGAATGACACTTCTAAAGTGCAAAAATCAAGCGCGTCGCGACAATCGACAGAAACCCCTTGGTGCTTTTCAACCAAAAGTATCCAAGCAAACAACAAAATCAATGTGTAAAATGTGCAAACCTACGGTGCACAGAATACGCAACTGTTCACGGTTTTGTGATATAACCCCAGTAGAAAGTATTAAATTCGTTAAATCCACAAATGGCTGCCTGAACTATTTACTCCCAGGACACACAGTGACGAGGTGCACCAGTTCGTACAACTGTTCCAAATGCCAATCTCATCACCACACGCTCCTGCATGCGGATACACTTCAGAAAACTGCGGTACACAATCCTTTCAAAGGTGCAGATAATACCCCATCAACTTCGGCACAGGAACGGAAAAGTCAGAAGTCGGGACAACCACCTTCCTCTACGAACCAGAATGTCAAACCTTGCCATGCCAATTCCAGCACAGGTGTACTATTAGGAACTGCTCGCGTACACATTCACCATAATGATACCGACTTCTCTGCGCGGGCATGAATTGATTCTGGGTCTGTATGTTCCTTTTTAACTGAAAGACTAAAACTCAGAATCAATTTGCCAGCGAGGAAAATGCATGCCCAGGTTTCGGGCATCACAAATGCGGTGTCAGCTCAGGTGAAAGAAGCATCTAACATCGAATTACGTTCACCCGTGGATTCCTGCTTCACCCGTTCTCATTCTAGGTAAACTCACTGGGAATATTCCATCCTGCCATATAAACGCAATGACTTTACAGGCATTCCCAGACTTGATTTTGGCAGACAAGAAGTTCTACGTCAACGAAGACGTACACCTCATACTTGGCGGAGACATATATCCCCAAATCATATTAAGTGGCCTCAAGAAAAATGTGCTCAACACACTTCTGGCCCAAGAGACAGTGTTCGGTTGGATACTAACCGGTCGTATCGAAGCACCGAATCCAACGAAGAGCATCAACTGAAAGCTTTCTGGGAAGTAGAAAATGTGCCCAAAAATAAAATATTGAATGAAGATGAAAGGTATTGCGAACAATTATTTAACGAAACAACGCAACGAAGGTACACCGTGTCACTACCATTCAGGCAGGATTACCCTAATAATATTAATTTAGGACCGTCCCTGAAGCGTGCGTGCTCTCAATTCTTCCGGAATGAGGGGCGGCTAATAAAAAACCTAGATTTTGGTAAAGAGTATGTTGGAGTGTTATCAGAATATGAAACGCTCGGACATATGAGAAAATTAAAAAACAATATCCCATCCGACGACTCGGATAGTTATTTCCTGCCCCATCACGCCGTTGTTAAAGCAGAAAGTACCACTAAAAATGTACGCGTAGTATTTAATGCCTCGAGCCCTACGGCCAACGGTAATAGCTTAAACGATATCCTCCTCCCAGGCCCAGTTCTACAAGCCGAGCTACCCATACTAATCTTACGATGGAGACTATACCGTTTCTTCTTCAATAGCGACATTGAAAAGATGTATCTATAAATTTGGGTGAACAAAAATCACACCAAATTTCAATGCATTGTGTATCGCACTTCCCCGAATGACCCTATTAGCCTCTACGAATAAAAGACGGTTACCTTTGGAGTGAATTCCGCTCCATATCTCGCGATAAGAACGCTCCCACAACTGGCTGACGACGTAGCAAATTCACACCCTACAGCGGCTAGCATACTAAGAGAGAGTATGTATGTAGATGATATTTTATCTGGAAGATACACAATAGCGTCAACCATCAAAGCAAGAAACGAGATTCGCGAAGCATTACACTCAGCTGGCTTTCCTTTGCGCAAGTGGACATCAAATTGTGAGGAAATTCTTCAGGACAACCCCAAAACATATTTGCTCAGCGATGACTTCCTAGCGTTCGAAAAGGCTAGTTCGGTGAAGGCAATGGGAACACGATGGAACGCGCACTCAGACATGTTTTACTTCAAAGCAGGAGCATTAGAGAATGGCCAGAACATCACCAAACGCGCCATCCTATCCGCTATAGCCAAACTTTTCGACCCTTTAGGCTGGCTTGCAACAATGGTCATCGTAGCAAAAATACTTATGCAGAGTATTTGGTTAGAGGGCTCCGATTGGGACGAACCCGTGTCGCAGAATATTTTGGATCGTTGGAATACCTTCACCGAACAGTGCCACGAAATAAGTAACATTAAGATACCCCTATAGGTCAACTTTACGCCAGAGGACGACATCGAAATACATGGCTTTTGCGATGCATCGGAAAAGGCATATGCGCATAAAAAGGGACCATAACATTTTCACGAATCTCTTGCTAGCCAAAACCCGAGTAGCCCCAGTGAAGACTATCTCACTTCCACGTTTAGAACTTTGTGGGGCAGTTTTAATCGCAGAAATAACCGAATCCAGTTTTGGGAAATGGGATCCGTAAAACTACGGCTATGGACAGACTCAACCATAGTGCTCGCATGGATAACAAAACCACCATGCTCCTGGTCCACTTTCGTCGCACACAGGATCACGAAAATTTTAGACATGGTCGGAAATAAAGTCTGGATCCATGTCAACACGGAATTAAACACAGCGGATTTAGGTAGTAGGGGTTTATCTGCGTTTGATTTGGTTAACAATTCGTTGTGATGGCAGGGATCTTCTTAGTTACAAGAAGACGCTTCCCATTGGCCAAGAAAAGAGACTGATTACAACACCTCCGAAGAGGAAAAGAGACCGAAGACCTGCGCAACGACAACCGTGCATACCAGCGATGCTTTCCAACGCTTTTTCGACCTACCAAGGGCTTTACGAGTACTGTACTATGTGATGAGATTCTACCGGAGAACTGACCCCGAAACAAAAAATTCATTCCATTTCATGTCGCACTAAATGAACCCTGATGAAGTTAAGGCCACTACACAACTTTTAATTAAAATCTATCAGAAACAACATTAGAGCTCAGAATATAAAGATTTGAAGGCCGGAAAACCAATTGAAGGTAAAAGTGCAATACTCTCACTTAATCTCTACTTAGACCAAGATGGCATCATTCGGGTAGGAGGGCGACTCGGGGCGTCACAGGACTTAGCTTTTAATGACCGCCACCCAATGCTTCTCCCATACAACAGCAGGTTATCCCGTCTGACAGTCCTAATGTTTCATCAACAAAGGCTGCATGGGGAAAACCAACTCATGTTACATCTGATACGTACCCAATACTGGATACCTAGTGTAAAAACCATGATTAGGGCAATAATTCACATTTGCAAGGTTTGCACTATACATTGAAAACGGGCTCAGGCCCAGCTTATGGGTATTATCCCTCGCGAACGCACGACATTCAGTCAGACATTCACGAATACGGGAGTCGACTTCACCGGACCCTTCGACATCAAAAGTTACCGCGGCAGGGGGTGCCGACTATCCAAAGGGTTTGTTTGCCTTTTCGTGTGTTTTTCCACACAAGCAATTCATCTGGAGGCCACTACTGACCTCACTACACCATCATTTCTCGCGGCATTTGCTCGTTGTGTGTCTAGGCGCGGATTGCCAAAAAAATGTACTCCGAAAACGGTACGAACTTTGTCGGAGCGTCACGATCCTTATGATCAGAATTCAAGACTTACATCTAACAAGCGCGAGAGAACGCTGTCTGAAAATACAGCCACCAGTCACTCACGTGACATTTCATTCCTGCAGGCGCGCCCTACATGGGAGGGCTGTCTGAGGTTGGAGTGAAAAGCTTCAAAAGCCACTTCAAAAAGATAGCCTCACCACACAAGTTCACTTTCGAGGAATTCCATACACATTTGTTTCGGATCGAAGCATGCCTGAACTCGCGGCCGCTCAGTCCGGCATCCCATGATCCAACGGACATAGAGCCGCTTACCCCAGGCCATTTCATCACGGACAGCCACGTATTGGCTCCACCGGGACCAGATGCTAGTGAGAGCTCTGCCTCGATGATAAATCGTTGGCATAATCTCAAAGCCCTCTGTTAAAGAAGATGAATAATTAGCTTAAGAGAAATCCATTACCTGAAATGAAATGTAAAATAAAATGAAATACATACATACACATATATAATTCATAAATATTTACCTTAAGTCTTAAAATTGAATACTTACCTTTATAACTTACCTTTAAATACGTACCTTTAACCTGGTATCTTTGCATTTGAATATTTAAAATTTACTACTTATATTAAAACTGAATTATTTTCGAATACCATAATGTCTTAAATTTCAACTCACCTAAAATTCTTATGTACGTAAATTGCATGCTTACTTAGTAACAATTGTACTTATGTGCATGCGGTATGTATATGCCTTTTATGCGCGCATCTCCGCGCATCTTTCGTACATAGGCATATACACACACATATGGACATGGGTAAATTAATTGTTCTTACCGTTTCTTACTGGAACATTGGAAATTTTATGCTAGGTAACTGAAAATTAATAGTTAAGAAAAATATGATAAAAGGAAGAAATTGAAGATTAACGCCCTGATTCTAGTGAGGTAACAACATTCTTCACCACGGTAACGAAATCGTGTGGCAACTTTTACACCCTTTTGGTATTCTTCCAGCGAAAGTAGCCGGATACTTGTTTACCCACAAAAGTAGGTGGTTACATCGAAATAACCAAACGACAGCTGTTGTTTAGAAAAAGGAAAAACTGAAAAATAAAGAACTGTAAGCGCAAATAAGTAAAGATAATAATGTTGCCTCTTGCTATATATATTTGTTTACATTATTTACTTTCACAGAATAAATTACAATATACCTATATAGAAACTTATCATGGCATAATATGCATACCAGGCATGCTTAACCAACGAACCGAAATCATTTCGTTACGATAATTTACGTTAATAAACGAAACAAAGTCATTTCGTTTCGTTTATTAACGTTAAGAACGTCAAATTAGCGAAATGATTTTGCTTCGTTTTCTGCCATATCAAAACGAAATCAAATCGTTTATGTTGATTATTAATTTCAAACTATGCTGGCAAAGCTGATTGATGGCGGAGTCATTAAAGGTGAAAGCATTAGCCAAGCTGATTGCAACTTTTCTCATGAATTTTGACAGTACGAGCATTTCTCAGAGTATTTTTGACATTACCACGAACGAATTACACAAACAAATTACGTGGAGTTTGTGTGTATGTCCGCTCGCTGTTACCATCTTTCGGCTTCACCATGGCTATAGCATTGCCAGCACAACTCAAACATAAAGTATCACATTTTTGTTAACGTTTTTAACGTTAACGAAAGCTTTTCGTTTCGGTTAAAAACGAGATACAATTTATCTTGATAATTTCTTTATCGATAATATTTCGAAGTGTTTCAACGGAAACGGTGGAAATTTTTTGATAAACGATTAGCTTAACGTTAAGGTGCATCCCTGATGCATACACACATCGTACCGTTTATTCGTTAACCTCGTATCTACAAGTGAGAAATTTTCGGTAAAGCGAACACGGTTACCACACTATGTTTTCATTTGGGACCGAAATTCATCGAAAAAAAGGACCACATTTTTGTTTTATTTTATTAGTATAAAATACAAAATTTTAGGATGTTTCCATATAAAATTTTACTAAACATAGTAAAGGCTTTCCAAGCTGAACAAAGAAATATATGTGCATGCAACAAAAAATGGTACTATATTTTGACATAGGATAAGTCTATGTCTTTCACCAACCAAACGTTGTGAACATAGTTTTGGTCACAAAGCCCTTGGTTCTAGCATTATGTTGTTGATTGCAATGAAATAAAATGTATAGTGCAATTAGGTCTTAGTAAGAAACGGTTCAAAATTTGCGTTCTGGTGTTGCCGAACTATTTATGTGGAAAACTTAGTAAATCGTAAATGAAACTAGGCAATTTTGTTAGTGCTATTTTTATAGATGCTTACTTTTTCCGTCAACGTTTAAACTTCATATCGGAGCCTAGATTCAGTAAGTGTGAGTTTCTGCCAGCACCTACGGGAATAATTTTATACAAAACATTTCTTCCGAAATCAAATATCTTTTGCATTTACTTCCTTCTGTCTTCGAGTTAAAATATTTCGGGTGCCAAGATACTTAGTTTTCAATTACCTTGCGTGGCTTGACACCACAATAGTCCTGGAATTCCTTGAACTCATTGAGCTGGGTGAGAAAGATTTAAATATCAACGTGCCAAACGAGAAGTAATGCATAGAATTTCTTTGTATAAGTTTTGAAAGTGTTAGGCTCACGGCAGAGTGCTCGCTATAAGCTATACAGGCGAGAAGCAATTTTTATATTCATATATTTCACATAGTGTTGTATAACCGATCGAAATATCTAGCCGTTATTAATATTATTATAAAACAAAAGTTTTTTTTTTTATTAGTCGGTTATTTCATCAATACTTTTCTTTTTAATGCCTGGCATTAATTATATCCTAGGTGAAATGTTATTGTTCTGGTACATTTTATTGACTGAGCAATTTTTTATTATGAGATTTCCATTTTATTGACTAACCAATTTTTTATGGTGAGAGTTCCATTGAAATAAATTCAAAATTATATGGGGGAAAGTGTGGCGAATTTTTAGGCAATATTGTGAATTTTTACCTGAGTGAAAAAGAAAGAAAAGTACAAAAATTGAAGAAAAGGGAACAGCGGACCAAATGGGTTTGGAAGGACTATTTTTGGTCCAAATGGACCAGAGTGGCAACCGTGAAAGCGAAGAAAACTGCCTTTCAAATTTCTCCACAGACACTGGTGAGTTTTTCGGTGATGACAGCGTTACCACTTGGGCCAGAATCGCGGATAAAAGAACTGGTAACGATATTCGGTTACATAATGGTGTAGGTACTATTTTACCGGTAACGCTCAGAATCGGGGCGTAAAAGTTACAGTTTGTTAGTAATAGGTGACAGCGGCATTTTATTTGTACGGAGACAGGCAATTTCAAGTGATTTTCTATGCAGTTTATTGAGTGTGTGAAGTAATGTGCGCTCCCCTAAAATACCTTATTAATTTCTTTGCTAAAAAACATTAGTAAATTTTCATGGCGCCCGAGCAGGGACTCGGTTGCTCGTTTAAAAAACAAATAAATACAAATTAAATAAAAACTAATTTAAAACTATTTTAATCAAATTAAAATTTCAAAAACAACTAACTTGCAAATTATTATTTTTTAAGTCAAGGTATGTTTGAGCTCTAGGCCAATATATATGTATATATGTTTAGTAAAATACAGCAAATGTGTTTAAAAAATGTATATATATTTGTCGAATGGTTTGTCTTGCCAATATTTCGACTTCAATCTGAAGTCATCTTCAGGAACTTATGACTGCACCGGGTCGACTGCTGCAGTCATAAGTTCCTGAAGATGACTTCAGATTGAAGTCGAAATATTGGCAAGACAAACCATTCGACATATATATATACATTGTTTAAACACATTTGCTCTATTTTAATAAACATATGTATATATTGGCCTAGAGCTTAAACATACCTTGAATATATCAACTAAAAGGCCGGAATACAAGAAATTAATTATTTTTTAATGAAAATATCACATGCCTGTCCGCGAGCGGTCATGTGTAAAAACAAATAAATATAATTTACATACAGTGAGTGCAGTGCAGTGGCTAAAAAAAGAGCAATTAAAAATTATACCAATTATTAAAATATATATATACACAGATACATATATATTTAAAATTAAAACCATACAATCTAAAATTTTAAGCTCTTAATATTGCTGCAAATATCCATATAACAGTTTGCCTACATATAAAGAAAAAGAATTAAGAGGTACTTACCCAAATAAAATAAAAGAGGTACATACCCAAAAGCACAGTTTTCCTAAAAAAAAAAAAACAAAAAAAGTTTATATGAAAGAGGTAATACTTACCCACAAGTGCGGAAATTTCTGAAAATTTATACATATATTTATTGTACAGTTGCGTTCACTTAAATAGCAGTGAATTTTAATAAAAAGTGATCAACATTTTATTAAACTATAACTTGATATTTGCTTAACTGTATAACTGTGCCGCTTAAAACCGACCGTGATATCGCTACGGTTGCTGCTGTGGACGCCAATAATTGCGTTGATCCTGATTTTTTGTGATATTGGTACTTTCGAGGATTTGGCCACTTAAGTTTCCTCCAGCGTTGGACATCGTGGGAATGAAGTGCAGCTGCCTACTCTGCCAAATGGAAGTCAAAGCAGGAAACGAACCAATACGCAAAGAACAGGTATTGAGTGCTAACAATTAAAAGCTGTTGAGGTTATGTCTTTTACTAAATTGCTGCAAAAATTACCCAACAAGCTTTAATTTTTGGATCTCTTGTATTCATTTGATATATTATCGTATATTTTGCGTAAATTTCGTGATACAAGATTTCGGGATTGCTAGTGAAAAACTACCTCGCGCAATTCCCTACAAGGCTCGCGATTACAGAAACTGTCATATTTTTGAAAGCTATACTGCTTTATTTCTTGGTCCTATTATTGGCCATATTTCGCTCCAGTTAGGTCGTTCAGATTTTCGACATTTGTCTAGTTTCCCTTTTTGAAACGATTTTGTGACTTTCTTGTTCGGTCAGTTCCTACTTGGTTCGCGCTTCTGTTCGATAGTTCTGGTAAAGTTTCAGTGTTTTTTTTTTCGTTTTCGTTATTTAAGTCGCTGAAAACTTCCAGACTATACATTTGGAGTACAAAGTTACTGTACATATAGAGCACCAAGATGACCAGAAAAAGTGAGAGTTCGCAAGGCCAGGTGGAAGACACCAAGGCTCTGAAAAGACAAAGGTCAATTTTAAAACGAAGCATTTTGAGAATTAAAACCGGAATTTTCGATAAGTCGATTTCATCACAGATATCGGAAGTCGAGTGTCGACTTGAGATGCTAGATAGCCACAGTGAAAAGCTTATGAAGTGTCAATCCGAAATCGAGGATATCGATGAAGACGATACAACTCGTGGTAGCCTTGAGGATCTGATTGTAGAAACCAAGGCCCTTTTAAAATCAATAGTGTCAGAACATTAAAAGTTGAATGTTACTGAAACATCCTTTGTAGCGCTTCACAGCTCGAGGCTTCCAAAGATGTCGCTGCCCAAATTTCGAGGGAAATATTCGGAGTTTAAAAACTTCATGAGTCTGTTTGAGAGCCTTGTTCATAATGACACGTCTCTTTCGGATATAGAAAAATTCACTCACTTGGTTTCATGTTTGTCTGGTGAAGCTTGAAGCGGTGGCCAGATTGAAAAAGGTATATGACAACAAATGTCTGGTATTTTCTAACACAGTTGCAAAACTGTTTGAGCTTCCAAAAATTCAAAAACCATCTTCGTTGTCGTTGCGGTCTATGATCGATACAGTATCTGCCGTGTATAACTCCCTGTTGTCTTTGGATGAAGACAAAAATATATCAAATACAATGTTGATACATTTATTGATTTCGAAGGTTGATCCCACTACGCGGTCAAAATGGGAGGAGCAGCTCGACTATGACAAGCTACCGCTGTGGAGTGAGTGTGAAGCGGCTCTCAATAAGAGATACCAGCACCTCTCGTCTGAAGAAGCACCGACGTCGTCAAAATCGAAATTTTCATCTTTCGAAACCCAAAGGCAGAACAACAAAGGTGCTGAAAAGCCAAAATCGTCCTTTGTAGCTACAAAATCAAAGTCAATAACTTGCTTTCATTGAAACTCCAAAGATCATTTCCTAACGGCCGCCCCAAATTTCAAATTCTCTCTGCGCAGCAGTGGTACGAATTAGCGAAATCAGTCCCATTGTGTATAAATTGCTTACGCAAGGGACATAGGGTTTCAAAGTGCAAATCGGAACGGTGTCGGGTTTGTAACAGGTCACATCATACCATGTTACACCAGTACCCAATTTCGTTCGAAACATCACCACAACCTTCGACCTCGCAAGCGATGCACACAGTAAGCTTGCCCGATCGCGTTATGTTAGCGACAGCAGTATTCAAGGTGAAAACCTGCTCCGGTGATTATGTTTCAGCTCGAGCTTTACTTGACTCAGGGTCTCAAGTCAATTTTATGACTGAAGAGCTGGCACAAAAATTGCGATTTCAACGAGAGAAGGCGACATTAAATGTCATCGGGATAGGAAATGCAACTCAAAAGGTTGGGGCTAAAGTTAGAGCAACTACTAAATCCCGAGTAAACGATTTTGAGTTTATGGCAGAATTTTGGGTAATGGGGGCAATTTCTGCAAACCACCCTGATCGAGCAGTAAATACCACAGGCTGGAAAATTCCAGCCAATATAAATATTGAGCTCGCCGATCCTTATAAATCGGCAAAGGTTGATCTTTTGTTGGGAGCCGAAACATTCTTCGATCTCCTTTCTGTAGGTCAAATTAACACTGACCCAAGATTCCCAACGCTTCAAAAAACACTTCTGGGTTTTGTTATTTCAGGTAAATACGCCTCCAACCAAAGTGATAGCTCTCAAGCAAGCAGTGCCTTGTGCAAAGGTGAATACGATCTAGAAACAATTGATCAAATTGTCCAAAGATTCTGTGCAATGGAAGAAATTCCTTCAGAGGCACAGGCCACAAGGTTCTCCGGACGGATTCAAGTAAGATGACCGTTCAAAGTTGACTTTAATGTATTAGGTCAATCATATGAAACCGCAGCTCGGCGGTTTCAGGCGCTGGAGAGACGTACGTTGAAAGATCCAGAACTTGGTCAAATGTATCTGCACTTCATGGAAGAGTACTTGGCTTTGGGGCACATGAGTCTCCCGAGTGAAGCCTACTACTTTATTCCGCATCAGTGCGTTTTGAGACCTCAAAGTATTTCGACAAACCTCCACGTTGTGTCAAGTCGAACGTCTTCACAAATTGCGTTGAATAACATTTTAATGGTTGGACCGACCATACAAGAAGAACTTTTTTCAACGCTGCTGCGCTTTCGGATGCATAAGTATGCTATTACGGCCGCTATCACAAAGATGTATCGCCAAATTATGGTAAATGAAAATGAAAGAAATTTTCAATTGATAGTGTGGAGAAAGCATTCTTCGGAGCCTCTGCAAATTTTTCGATTAAACACCGTGACATACGGCACTGCGCCAGCTCCATTTCTTGCTACACGGTGTTTGCAGATGCTAAGCGATGTGAATGCTCAAAAATATCCACTCGGTGCTAAGGTTATACGTACCGATTTCTATGTGGATGATTTGTTAACCGTATCTAAAGATTTTGAATCCCTCGACAGAGTTCGTTTTGAGGTTAATGAAATTTTAAATTCGGCAGGATTCCAGCTAGCAAAATGGTTCTCCAACCACTCAAGCTTTTTCGACAGTCAGAGTCTAGAAAAATCGTTAAGTTTCAACGATTCAGACTCCACTAAAACGCTAGGAATTCACTGGCTGCCAAAAGACGATTTATTTTGGTTCATTCTAGATAATGATTGTGATGAGTTACGGGCTACAAAACGCAATATTTTATCTGTATCTTCCCGGCTCTTTGACCCTCTTGGGTTGCTGGCCCCAATAGTAACCACAGCTAAAATCTTATTGCAAGAGCTTTGGATTAAAAAACTAGATTGAGATGAGTCGATTCCGTTGTATCTCAATAGCATTTGGCAGAAATTTAAAGCGAACTTATCGCAGTTGCTTTCAATTAGCATTCCTCGTTTCGTATGTACTGGGTCGAGTGCTACTTGCCAAATACATGGCTTCGCCGACGCATCAATAAGAGCGTATGGGTGTTGTATTTACATTCGAAGCCAATTCGCTGATCAGGTTAAATCCATTCTGCTGACTGCAAAATCTAGGGTTGCTCTGTTGAAGATAAAATCTCTTCCTCGTTTAGAGCTCCTAGCCGTGCATCTTCTGGGCAAATTATGGTCACGCATCGCGCCAATGTTGAGTGGACCCATTGACAGCAAAACTTTCTGGACAGACTCCGAAATAGTTTTGCAATGGATAAAAACACATCCATCAACGTTGCAAATAGAGTGTCTCAGATCCAAGAGTGGACCCAGAATGCTTCGTGGCGACATATGCCAACAAAACAAAATCCTGCGGATCAAGTGTCTCGGGGTTGTAGCGTGGATGAACTGCAGAACTCTATATGGATTTCTGGCCCACAGTTCCTCTTAGAAGACCCCGCATGTTGGCCAATAAATAATTATTTTGAATTAACGCATGAAGAACAAACACTGGAAAAGAAGAAAAACGCAAGCGCCTTAGTAGCAGTGAGTACTGAACGTAATCCACTGCTGACAATAATTGAAAAATTTTCTTCACATACAAAATCACTTCGAGTCTTTGCCTATATTCTGCGATGGTGCTTGGAAATGAGAAACCGAACCACTAAATATGACATAATACCATCAGCACACGAGTTGAAATTAAGCTTTTTGAAAATTGTTCAAATAATCCAAGGTGATGAATATGGCGAAGAAATCCATAAATTGTCGAAAAATCTTAAACTACAGTCGAGCTTGCAAAAATTAAATCCATTTTTGCATACTCCTTCAGAGCAATCCTTGTCGAAGAAATCGTTACGAGTAGGCGGTCGTTTAGTAAACGCGCCGATCCCTTATGATATCAAATTTCCTCAATTATTGAGTAAAAATTCGCAGTTCGTTAAATCCTATATACGGTTCTTACATTTACGCAATCACGATGCAGGAGCAAAGGCATTGGTTGCACTTCTTCGTGAAAGAATTTGGTCTAATAATGCTCGAGAAGCATGTAGTCGAACCGTGCGAAAGTGCATGCATTGCTTTCACTACAAACCAAAGTTAAAAACCAAATAATGGGCAAGTTACCAGCCGACAGGCTGCGTTCTCTGCGACCTTTTATTATTTGTGGGGTAGATTTTTGCGGTCCAATTTACGTTACATAAAAGATACGGGGTCGGCCCCCTGTAAAAATGTATATTGCAGTCTTTGTGTGCTTTTCCTCAAAAGCAGTACATTTGGAACTTGTTTCTGATTTAAGTTCTGGTAAATTTATTCTCGCCCTTAAAAGGTTCGTTGGACGCCGGGGAATACCAGCGACGATTCACTGCGACAACGCGACGAACTTCGTGGGAGCAGATCGCAAACTCAAGGAACTGAGGGTAGCGTTTCTGAGTCAGAAGGCGCAGGTTCTCCAGTACGCAGCAGAAGAAGGATTCAAGTTCACTTTTACACCTCCCAGGGCGCCCACTTCGGCGGGTTATGGGAGGCAGCAGTGAAGTCGGCGAAGCCATAGGCAACGCGAGTCTCACCGCCGAAGAAATCAAAACGCTGCTCGTAGAAGTAGAGGCCGTGCTCAACTCGCGCCCAATCGCCCCTCTCAGCCATGATCCGAACGACGGCGAGGCTCTAACTCTGGCGAACTTGTTGATCGGATGCCAGCTCAAGGCAATGTCAGGGGAAACCGCACTCCCGGAACCCAGCACAAGCTACTCCGACAGATGGCAACATGTTTGCTCTCTCAAGCGACAGTTTTGGCAAGCGTGGTCCAAGAACTACCTCCTGAGTTTGCAGGAGCGCAACAAGTGGCAACGTCCGCAACCCACCGTAGAGGTCGGAGAGCTCGCCGTTGTTCACGAAGACAACGCCCCGCCCCAACAATGAATTCTAGGCCGAGTGACGGGCACGATCGCCGGCCAGGACGGGAAAGTGAGAGTAGCAGATGTCCGCACAAGGTCAGGAACAATTAGAAGGCCAATTCATAAACTTGCCGTGTTGCCATTATCCGAGTGTTGAAGAATGCAGATTCCTTCAAGGTGGCCGGTGTTAAAGCAGATGAATAATTTTAGTTTAAGAGAAATCCATTACCTGAAATGAAATGTAAAATAAAATGAAATACATACATACATACACATATATAATTCATTAATACTTACCTTAAGTCTTAAAATTGAATACTTACCTTTATAAATTACCTTTAAATACGTACCTTTCACCTAGTATCTTTGCAATTGAATATTTAAAATTTACTACCTATATTAAAATTGAATTATTTTCGAATACCCTAATGTCTTAAATTTCAGCTCACCTAAAATTCTTATGTACGTAAATTGCATGCTTACTTAGTAGCAAGTGTACCTATGTGCATGCGGTGTGTATATGCCTTTTATGCGCGCATCTCCGCGCATCTTCGTACATAGGCATATACACACACATATGGACATGGGTACATCAATTGTTCTTACCGTTTCTTATTAGAACATTGGAAATTTTATGCTAGGTCACTGAAAATTAATAGTTAAGAAAAATATGATAAAAGGAAGAAATTGAAAATTAAAAGTTACAGTTTGTTAGTAATCGGCGACAGCGGCATTTTATTTATACGGAGACAGGCAATTTCAAGTGATTTTCTAGGCAGTTTAATGAGTGTGTGAAGTAATTTGCGCTCCTCTAAAATACGTTATTAATTTCTTTGCTAAAAAACATTTGTAAATTTTCACCCCCATCACACTTTCTGCAAACGATGGAAGGTGGAATATCTATCCGAACTTCAAAAACTAGTGAAGTGGAAGCATCTCAAACAAAATATAAAATTGGGAGATCTCGCTGTCCTCAAAGAAGACAACTTATCTCCCAACGAATGGAGGTTAGGTCGAGTTGTCAACGTACACCTCGGCGAAGATGACCGAGTACGCGTAGTCGACCTCAAAACCGTGAAGGGTTAAGTCAGACGACCATTGGTCAAACTGATCCTTCTTCCAACGGACGAGATGGATTGCGAGAAGACTAACAGCTCCTCCTAACAATTCCTCCGTCTCTATACTTTCTTCCTTTCCAAACTCCCAAAAAAAAAAACGGAAAAACTAGAGGTCCAGGGTTAGTGATATTGCCCACAGTGTAGTTAGGACCTCGCGTCTTTGTGTCTCTCCATCCCTAAGCTTTGCTTCTCCCGAGCCATATATATTATTCATTTTTCTTCTACCGCCGGTCTCTTCACGAGTCTACCGGCGGAAAATCCTAAAGCGTACTACGCGATGGCAATGGGGAAAGGAGCGCGGGACATGAACGTCCAACCACGCGTCGTGATGCCCCGTTATCCCTAAACTTGCGTCTCTCCCGAGGCCCTAATTATAATTAACCACCCGGTCTCGTCACGAGCCTACCGGAGGGAAATCCTACATCATATTTTTTTCCTTTTTCTCTACCCCCGGTCTCGTAACGAGTCTACCGGAGGGCAATCCTAAATCTTTCTCCTAGTTGGCAATGGGAAAAGGGATCGAGATGCACAAGGACGCGTGGGAGCTTACCAAAAGCTCGCAAAACCAAAAGGAAAAAATTAGGCTTCATAATAATACTAACCGGGGTCCCTGGAAGAAACCACCCCACGATTCACTCGCTCACCCCGAGCGAGGACACCAGAAACCATCCCATTCTCTCGTTATCCCATAACGAGGATACCAGAAACACCCTAACGCAGATCCGCTATCTGCCACAAACCACAAAGGCCTTCGGCCCATTATATTCAGATTTTCAAGAATCAAACCCGCATTCACTCGCTCCCCCGAGCGAGGACGCCAGAACCCTAACGCAGACTCACGGTCTGCCACAGAACGCAGATGCACTCGGCCAGACGGAAAGAGCCAGACGAATTTATCCCGACTACTCATATCACACACTTTCTAATATCAAATTGCGAGGAAATGCAACGGAAACTTCGTTTCAAAAGCGTAAAATCTAAAATCAATTTTTTCTTGGCAGCTAGGCCCGATGTTCACATTTTTAAATTGCAAAAGCTTTTGCATGGCGAATCGGATTAAAGAAGTAGGGGAACTATAGGCTACGCATACCTAGCAATAAAAGGATTCATATATGTGTGTTATGTGGCTGACTGTTTGGGTGGTGAGGAGTTCGGCAAGCAAGTATGCTTGCGGGCCCAGGCTAGCTCGCCGTCTTGGGCGAGGTATTTCATCACCGTCCTTACCCGCAGCCACATGAACAAAAAGGGTTCATACCTGCATATGTGTTGGAAAGAAAAGCTGAAACAGATAGAAATAGACGTGAAGGGCAAAGTTATAGAGGGGATAGCATAAGGGACAGAAAAAGATGAAGGCCTGTCTTGTCAGGTGGAGTCTACCCTCCCTCTGCAGTGCAACTTACACCGCACCGTGGGTACGGTGCTGACTCCTATCTACTTACAGTGCCCCCAAGCCTGACATTGGTCTGTCTGTCCTCATTCCGTCATTTCCCTATTACTCACCTTCACTTTACCTTGCCACGCACAAGCACAGCACCTGCACCAAATATTGTCAACCTAGCCCTGCATAATGAATATATTCAAATTTTATCCAAATATAATTCTTATAATTTATTTACAAAGTTTTAGGTTTACAAATTATCAACTAACACCTCCAAGTTTAATACAGAATAATTTGACAAGGATTTCAAAAGGCTTAACTGGGATCAACTTCAAAAGTTTTTATTTACTCAAAGTAAAAAAAAAAAAAAATTGCTCAAATATAATGCTAAACTTTATTACTAATTAACATTAAAAATTCATGAGAATGCAAGAAGAAGTAAATATATTTCAAATTCAATGCAATACAAAATACCTACGACTATAGACAAAGTGTCTGGACTCAAATAAAAAAAATTAAACTTTGGGGCCACCCTAATGCAATATTATTGATAGGAGCTAATTCTTAATACTAAAGATACAAATTCAAACAAAATAAAATAAGAGGGCGAACAAAAAAATGCAAGAACCCTAATCCCTGACCTACCGCAACCGCTCAAGTAAATATAAATCAATTTTGCACAAAGCAAAAGTAGGTCATCAACGTAAAAGAATTTATGTGTGTATGAAAACAAAAGGTATGTATGTCAGTGCAAATGTATGTTTGTGACGTTTTTATGTATGTACATATGTTCGTTGCAATCTGTTTTTATTTTTCCTATCTGCTAATCCCCCGCTGAGCGGGTTGTGCGCTGGGCTTGGGACCCGCCACGTAAAACCATACTCCAATGAAATATAACAACAAGCCTCGGATAAATACACTCTCTATTGATGACGACTTTGGCAAACGTTTGAAGGACAAAGAATTGAGGGCATGCAACAGGAACGTCCGCTCCCTGAATGGGATTGGTGCAGATGCCCGACTGGTTGATGTCCTCGTCAAAGCAAAATCTGACATCACCGCCATCCAAGAAATGCGTTGGACGAAGCAAGGAAGAAAGAAGATCAAAAATTGTGACATATATTGAAGTAGCCATGCGAATAAGCGCAGTTTCAGCGTCGGATTCGTGGTGGGAGAGAGACTTTGTCGCCAGGTGCTGGCGTTCACGCCTGTGGACGAGCGTCTCGCCGCTATCCGAATAAAAGCAAAATTTTTTAATATATCATTCATCTGCGCCCATGCGCCGACAGAGGATGAGGTGAAAGACTCTTTTTATGAACAATTAAAACGCACATACGAGCGCTGCCCCCGTCATGATATAAAAGTCGTGCTTGGCGACTTTAACGCCAGGGTGGGCAAAGAAGGTGTTTTTGGCCCTACAGTCGGAAAGTTCAGCCTACACAATGAAACTTCTCCTAACGGACTAAGGCTGATTGACTTTGCCGGTGCTCGAAACATGGTCATATCCAGCACTAGGTTCATGCATAAAAAGAAAAAATTAAGCTACATGGCTGTCTCCTGATCGAAATACTCGCAATCAGATCGACCACGTTGTGATAGACGGACGGCATGCCTCCAGTGTTTTAGATGTGCGCACGATCCGAGGACCTAACATCGATTCGGACCATTATCTCATTGTAGCCAAAATACGCACCCGCCTCAACGCGGCTAAAAACAAGGAACAAAAAACACAAGGAAAGCTAGACGTCGAAAAGCTTCAATCACAACAGACTGCCAATGATTTCGCAACTCGACTCTCACACCTGCTCTCTGAGGGCACAACTCATCCTGAAGGAATACAGGAGCAGTGGGAGCATATCCCCAAAGGTATGATGAAGAATGCCGCGTTGCAACCGAAAGAAAAGACGCTGCCTACAGGGCTACGTTAAAAGCGAACGCGACAAGAGGAGTGTGTGAACGCTATCGTGAGTTGAAAAGGGAAGCGAGACGCCTTTTCAGGAAGAAAAAAGCAGAAGCAGAAAGGCGTGAGTGCGAGGAGCTTGAGCTGCTAGCCACCAGGAATAACGCCCGAAAATTCTTCCAAAAAATACGGCGACAGACGGAAGGTTTTAAGACCGGGGCAAACTCCTGTAGGAATGAAAACGGCGACCTTGTAACTGATGTCCAGAGAGTGCTTAGATTATGGAGGGAATACTTCTCTGCTCTCCTAAATGGAGGCAGCAATTCACCGCGCAGAGATGAAGAACCCGATCCCGCAATCGATGATGATGAAATATATGTCCCCCGCCCGATTATGACGAAGTTAGAATAGGAATAACCAGATTGAAAAACAACAAGGCCGTGGGTGCTGATGGATTGCCCGCGGATCTATTCAAGTTCGGCGGCGAGGAGTTGGTAAGGCGCATGCAGCAGCTTCTTAGCAAAATATGGGCGGACGAAAGCATGCCCGACGGTTGGAATCTAAGTGTTCTTTGCCCAGTCCACAAGAAGGGGGATACTGCAAAATGCACCAACTATCGTGGAATCAGCCTTCTTAATATCGCATATAAGGTCCTTTCAAGTGTATTGTGCGAAAGATTGAAGCCCACCGTGAACCGGCTGATTGGACCTTATCAGTGCGGCTTCAGACCTGGTAAATCTACCATCGACCAGATTTTCACAATGCGCCAAATCTTGGAAAAAACCCGTGAAAAGAGAATCGACACACATCACCTCCTCGTCGACTTTAAAGCCGCCTTCGACAGCACGAAAACGAGCTGCCTATATGCCGCTATGTCTGAATTTGGTTTCCCCGCAAAACTTATACGGCTGGGCAAAATGACGTTGAGCAACACCATCAGCTCAGTCAGAATTGGGAAGGACCTCTCCGAGCCGTTCGAAACTAAACGAAGTTTCAGACAGGGTGACCCCCTATCGTGCGATTTCTTTAATTTGATGCTGGAAAAAATTATACTAGCTGCAGAACTTAACCGCACTGGAAAAATATACTATAAAAGCGTGCAATTATTGGCGTATGCTGATGACATTGATATCATCGGCCTAAACACCTGCGCTGTTAGTTCTGCTTACTCCAAACTGGAAAAAGAAGCGGTAAAGATGGGTTTGATGGTGAATGAGGACAAAACGAAGTACCTGCTGTCATCGAGCAAAGAGTCATCGCATGCGCGCCTTGGCAACCACGCTACTGTTGGCAGCCATAATTTCGACATAGTAAAAGACTTCAACACTAGCAACATCAGCACTGAAATCCAGCGAAGAATCAATCTTGCCAATAAATGCTACTTTGGACTAGGTAGGCAATTGAAAAGTAAAGTCCTCTCTCGGCGAACGAAAATCATACTCTACAAGTCACTTATCGTACCCGTCCTGCTATATGGGGCAGAAGCATGGACCATGACAACAGCAGATGAAGCGGCTTTGGGAGTGTTCGAGAGAAAAGTTCTTCGAAAGATTTATGGACCTCTACGCGTTGGCGTTGGCGAGTACCGAAGAAGATTTAATGATGAGCTGTACGAGCTATACGCAGACATCAACATAGTCCAGCGAATTAAAACGTAGCGGCTGCGCTGGCTAGGCCATGTTATGCGAATGAAAGATGATGCTCCGGCCAAGAAAGTGTTTCTATCGGAACCCGCCTATGGAAGCAGAGGTAGAGGGCGGCCCCCACTCCGTTGGAAGGACCAGGTGGAAAACGATTTAAACTCCCTTGGTGTGACCAATTGGCGCCGGTTGGCGCCAATTAAGTAAGTAAGTAATTATTTGCTAATTCCTGTTCTATTTTTGCAAGAGCAGGAGTCTGTGCTAATATATCTGCATACAACTAAACAGGTGTGTTTTGATAAATTTTAATGTTTCTCTCAAAACACTCACCAATTTCTCTTATTCTCCGGCGCCGCTGCAGTTGAGTAGCTGAAACAAAAAAACTCAAACATAAATACATATTAGGCCGGGTCGATTTGTGGGCAGGCAAAAAAGTCGCCCATTGCTCTGTGAAAATCATATTCTAGGGATCAAAATAAGAAACTTTGCCGAAGAAACCATACCTCTAAAACGAATTCTGATGTCCTCCCTTTGGATCGTAGGGGCAAATTTTGAAAAATCCCACTTTGAAATGCCTATGTTTTTTCTTTTTAGAGTTTATTTTTCTCTTTAGAAATTTATTTAGTCCGAACATATGTAAATGAAAAAATGAATTTAACTTAGTAATAGAAAAGAAATTAAAAAAAAATATTAGAAATTAGCGTTTTTACAACCCCCTTTTAAAACCGAGGCATCACTGTGATGCATTTGCATGTCGTAAACATAGTTGTGTGGGTTTTTTATTCAACCGTTTTAAAAAATGAAGGTATCACTGTGACACAATTGCAGATCGTAAAATTGCTTGTGTTGTTTTTTTTAAGCCACTACAAGACACAGCAGGTAGAATTGAAATTGCCCCAACCCAAAAGTTCGACCCAAAGGCGGGGACATCAGAATTCGTTTTAGAGGTATGGTTCCTTCGGCAAAGTTTCTCTAATACATAGTACCTATGACCACACTCAAGGTAGCCACCCTCAACCGCTCAGTCAAGGTCATTCTCTGGTGATCTTTGATAATGAGTGCTTTGGTAGTATCAAAGCTACCCGCGTGATGGTAAAACGCAAAAATTAAAAATTAACAAGTAAGGAAGGCTAATTTCGGGTGTAACCGAACATTATATACTCAGTTGAGAGCTGTGGAGACAAAGTAAGGGAAAATCACCATGTTGTAAAAAGAACCTAGGGTAACCCTGGAATGTGTTTGTATGACATGTGTATCAAATGGAAGGTATTAAAAAGTATTTTAAGAGGATGTGGGCCATAGTTCTATAGATGGACGCCATAAAGGTGGACCAGGCCTGACTCTAGAATTTGTTTGTACGATATGGGTATCAAATGAAATGTGTTAATGATAATTTTAAAAGGGAGTGGGCCTAAGTTCTATAGGTGGACGCCTTTTCGAGATATCGCCATAAAGGTGGACCAGGGGTGACTCTAGAATTTATTTTGTATGATATGGGTATCAAATGAAAGGTATTAATGAGTATTTTAAAAGGGCGTGGGCCTAAGTTCTATAGATGGACGCCGTTTCGAGATATCGCCATAAAGATGGACCAGGGGAGACTCTAGAATCTGTTTGTACGATATGAGTATCAAATGAAAGGTGTTAATGAGTATTTTAAGAGGGCGTGGGCCTTAGTTCTATATGTGGACGCCTTTTCGAGATATCGCCATAAAGGTGGACCAGGGGTGACTCTAGAATTTGTTGTACTATATGGGTATCAAATGAAAGGTATTAATGAGTATTTTGAAAGGGAGTGGGCCTTAGATCTATAGGTGGACGCTTTTTCGGAATATCGTTATAAAAGTGGACCAGGGTTGACTGTAGAATGCGTTTGTACAATATGGGTATCAAACGAAAGATGTTAATAAGTGTTTTAAAAGGGAGTGGGCCTTAGTTCTATAGGTGGACGCCTTTTCGAGATATCGCCATAAAGGTGGACCAAGGGTGACTCTAGAATTTGTTTCTACGATATGGGTATCAACTGAAAGGTGTTAATGAGTATTTTAAAAGGGCGTGGGCCTTAGTGCTATAGGTGGACGCCTTTTCGAAATATCGCCATAAAGGTAGACCAGGGGTGACTCTAGAATTTGTTTGTACCATATGGGTATCAAATGAAAGGTGTTAATGAGTATTTTAAAAAGGAGTGGGCGTTAGTTCTATATGTGGACGCCTTTTCGAGATATCGCCATAAACGTGGACCAGGGGTGACTCTAGAATTTGTTTGTACTATATGGGTATCAAATGAAAGTTGTTAATGAGTATTTTAAAAGGACGTGGGCCTTATTTCTATAGGTGGATGCCTTTTCGAAATATCGCCATAAAGGTGGACCAGGGGTGACTCTAGAATTTGTTTGTACGATATGGGTATCACATGAAAGGTGTTAATGAGTATCTTAAAAGGACGTGGGCCTTAGTTCTATAGGTGGACGCCTTTTCGAAATATCGCCATAAAGGTGGGCCACGGGTGACTCTAGAATTTTTTTGTACGATATGGGTATCAAATGAAAGGTGTTAATGAGTATTTTAAAAAGGAGTGGGCTTTAGTTCTATATGTGGACGCAATTTCGAGATATCGCCATAAACGTGGACCAGGAGTGACCCTAGAATGTGTTTGTACGATATGGGTATTAAATGAAAGGTGTTAATGAATATTTTAAAAGGGAGTGGGCCTTAGTTCTATATGTGGACGCCTTTTCGAGATATCGCCATAAACGTGGACCAGGGGTTACTCTAGAATGTGTTTGTACGATATGGGTATCAAATTAAAGGTATTAATGAGGGTTTTAAAAGGGAGTGGCCCTTGGTTGTATATGTGAAGGCGTTTTCGAGATATCGACCAAAATGTAGACCAGGGTGATCCAGAACATCATCTGTCGAGTACCGCTAATTTATTTATATATGTAATACCACGAACAGTATTCCTTCCAAGATTCCAAGGGCTCTTGATTTCGCCCTTCAAAACTTTTTCATTTTCTTCTACTTAATATGGTAGGTGTCACACCCATTTTACAGATTTTTTCTAAAGTTATATTTTGCGTCAATAGACCAATACAATTACCATGTTTCATCCCTTTTTTCGTATTTGGTATATAATTATGGCATTTTTTTCATTTTTCGTAATTTTCGATATCGAAAAAGTGGGCGTGGTCATAGTCGGATTTCGGCCATTTTTTACACCAATACAAAGTGAGTTCAGATAAGTACGTGAACTGAGTTTAGTAAAGATATATCGATTTTTGCTTAAGTTATCGTGTTAACGGCCGAGCGGAAGGACAGACGGTCGACTGTGTATAAAAACTGGGCGTGGCTTCAACCGATTTCGCCCTTTTTCACAGAAAACAGTTATTGTCCTAGAATCTAAGCCTCTACCAAATTTCACAAGGATTGGTAAATTTTTGTTCGACTTATGGCATTAAAAGTATCCTAGAAAAATTAAATGAAAAGGGGCGGAGCCACGCCCATTTAGAAATTTTCTTTTATTTTTGTATTTTGTTGCACCATATCATTACTGGAGTTGAATGTTGACATAATTTACTTATATACTGTAAAGATATTAACTTTTCTTTTAAAATTTGAATTTAAAAAAAAAATGTTTAAAAAGTGGGCTTGATCTTTCTCCGATTTTACTAATTTTTATTAAGCAGACATACAGTAATAAGAGTAACGTTCCTGCCAAATTTCATCATGATATCTTCAACGACTGCCAAATTACAGCTTGCAAAACTTCTAAATTACCTTCTTTTAAAAGTGGGCGGTGCCACGCCCATTGTCCAAAATTTTACTAGTTTTCTATTCTGCGTCATAAGCTAAACTCACCTACCAAGTTTCATCGCTTAATCCATATTTGGTAATGAATTATCGCACATTTTCCATTTTTCGAAATATTCGATATCGAAAAAGTGGGCGTGGTTATTGTACGATATCGTTCATTTTAAATAACGATCTGAGATGAGTGCCCAGGAACCTACATACCAAATTTCATCAAGATACCTCAAAATTTACTCAAGTTATCGTGTTAACGGACAGACGGACGGACGGGCGGGCGGACGGACGGACGGACATGGCTCAATCGAATTTTTTTTCGATACTGATGATTTTGATATATGGAAGTCTATATCTATCTCGATTCCTTTATACCTGTACAACCAACCGTTATCGAATCAAAGTTAATATACTCTGTGAGCTCTGCTCAACTGAGTATAAAAATGTGTAATAAAAAAAAAATGTGTGGAAAAATATATATGGTTGTTGTATGTGTTTTGCGTCGTCTATATTAAAGTGGTGTAATGATTGTTGTTGGCGTTGCGCCGCCAATACCAAAAAGATTATGTATTTGTTGTTGGGCGGGATGTCGCCAATTTCAAAAAGATGATGTGTTTGTTGTTGGGCGGGATACCGCTAATTTGGCCTTTAGGCCGCTAACTGAAATTTTCAATTGTGTGCCCAGTGGGTTCTTTCCAAAAGTGCCCTGTTAATATACAAAAAAACATTACTCTTCTTGTATTCCTAGTGTGGAAAAACTGGTGATGCTGAAATTATTTGTTTGCTGCATTATTAATATACACACCGACAAACATATGTCTGTATGTGGGAGTGTATACATGCATGCAAGTTTGCTCTTGGCTTGCTTGGAAAATTGGCTATATGGAAGCCAATTTCCCAGTGGGCATGCCAAGTTGGAGGAAGATAAAAAAAAAAAATTCAAGGGTAAAGAAAACCGTTATGCTTTCCTGGAACTTCTGCTGCTGTCCTGAGTCGGGTGGTTGGCCGGATATCCCTGGCCTTTATTCCTTTCTGCTTCTTTCTTTTTCACGTTTCGCGAACAACTTTTCGGCGCGCACAACTTTGAATAAAACTCTTGGATTTTGAATTTCATTCGATCAAAGGCGCGCACAGCAAACTTACAATTTTATATGTATAATTTCCTGAAAACAATGTTTTAATTAACTGCACTGACTCAGACTGGGCACTGATAAAACAATTCTTTATCCATTGCCTTACTTTGTGCCCTTTTATAGCTGGCTGAGAACGTTACTTAGGACGGAAAATTTTTACCTATACGTGCAAAGCTATCTTTCGGCTTTCCCGTATTTCCATTTATGCATCCACACACTCATACATTCATACACTTAGACGCTTACACAAACTAACACCTACACAGATACATTTAGTTCGTGTCTTTACTGCAATGTTTCTACGCCATCAGCAACATCGTATCTACTGCAGACACAATGTTGCCGTTGTGCTGTTGCGACCGCCATTGCAACATTGCGGCCAACACACGAACCTAGACACATCACACGTAGCCACAGATACATGCTGCCAATTATTCAAGCCAGTGCTTATGATTCAAGGCTGTCGTTACATATGCTATACCTCTTTTCTATTTCGGATAGCATGGGGTACGAAAAACGGAACGTTTTTTTTTTTTTGTTTTTTCATGTATATACAACATCACTATAAACTTCACAGTGGACACAAGAATTAAAGATTCAATACCAACCGTCCGTTCGAAACCTTTAGCTTGAACAATCAATACACACAAACTGACATACACAATAGTATATGGAGTTATGTATGTAAGTCGATGACAACTTTTCAAGCTGGACATACAAAGTTGTAAGACAGTTATAGTGTGCATGTGTTGAAGAGCAGAACGACAGTTGCTGATTGTTTGCATAAGTTCGCATCTCCTTTATTCATTTGCTCTTGTCAAAAAAACAAAAACGAAAAACCTCCCTCTAACTAATTAATAAACAAACTCACACAAGGCGAGTGACATGACTGGCTTTCGCGCTGGCTATAATCAGCAAGCACAAATGCGAAAGATCCAGGCTGCTGTTGGTATATTGAAGGGTATTGATACGAACGAGGTGCTACTACACCACTTGGCGCACACGACCAGGTAAATTCAACCATTTCACATAGTAACTACTAGAATATTGTAACCATACTGCTGTGCAGGCTATGGAAACTGGCAAAGCAATGCGGCATCAACAGCAATTGCCCTTGAAAATGTGCACAATCATGAACTAATTCCAGAGCCCTTCCTTTTCCTTTATTTTCATAGCAAAGTACCTTAAATTTAACTTTTTAATTTAATACCGCATTATTGAATTTTGCAAGGCTTAGCAAAATATACGTACTGTTGTACGAAAGATTAGTTTATTTTATGAACGCACACACAGGTTTCCAGAACTTCGCACTATCAACGCAAAGCCTCGTATAGTGCAACGATAACAGCAATGTAAACGATTAGTCTAGTATTTCTTTCCAGGTACGCGCTGCAAATATTTGTGTGTACGCATACTAGCGCCTCAATGACCAGCAGTCTTTACAAAATTCTTTTTTTTTTTCATTTGAGGCTGACCCGCTGTTTCCGCATTAGTTAGTACCACAGAAAACTGCCGTACTTCTTCCAGCGCGATAATTTTGATGAGCAATGCTTATACCCTTCTTACAACTCTTTTCTGAGTCAATTGCGTAAGTCGAACATTACAAAATTCCTAAACAAAATTTTTGTTCACCAAGGTTCCATGTACTACACAAACCTCAAACTGACCGATCGAAGAAGTGATACTATATACCCATCGAAATTCACTTCTTATTCACATCTCTGAGATGTGGTTGCCTTTTTTAAAATCTTCATTAAGCTATCATTCATGGTTAATAAAGGGGTATATTTCTGACTTTCAAGCGTACTTTAGTAAGAATATTTTAGTTTTTTTGGGGGTCTCACCACAGCGTTAGAAATAAAAGCATAGAAGTACATTGGTACCAATCAAAATTCGATTACACGCGACCCAAGACACCCTTAATCGTCCTTATTCACGTATGGTTTTCAGTATTTCACTCACCCAAGTTTCTCTCCTGTCCCATGCGTTATCCTCACTTGTTGAAGCCCGTCGTATCGGTCTTATGCAGCTAATCCTCCCCAGCACACTTCTCCAATAACTGTTTACATCTGGGTGGTAGCTCGTGGAAAACAATTACTGTCATGATTTTAGTGTCAATGATACCTGAAAAAAAGTGGGGGTAAGTATGTACAATATTAGTGACGAATCTGTGAATCACCGTTTTCTTCTCACCATGCGCTTATCCTCAATACGGTCCACAGAAGATTCCCCAGCTCACACTTACGAAGGTTCTCCACGGAATTAATGTCGCTGCTGCGAGATTTAGCGTGCTGGGAGGGTACGGACCCGGATATCGTCCACTAATACCCAAGTTTTTTCAACTACTGTTCTATGTACGCCCTTATAGTATCACACCTTCAATATCTGTACCCTATGGTGAAAGCTCTCTAACCTTGAGCAGTATCTGATACCCCTTACCAATGGTGGGGGGAAGTACCAGACTTACAAAAGGTCGTAAAAATCAGGAGTATAGATCGCAGGGAGTATTCTCCCTTTCCTCGAACAGTATCTGATACCCCTTACCACTGGTGGGGAGAAGTGTCAGACTTGAACGAGGTCTTTTACCAAAAACCTACTAATTTTACCTTATTACCTCACGCAGTCTCTGCTACCCTTTACCACTGGTGGGGGGAAGCAACAGACTAACGCGAAGTCTGCCTTATAAACCACTGGCACTTAATATTTGCGAGAGGAACCACAGGACATTACCCAGACATCCCTCAGCCAAAGTAAGTTTCCATTCGGCTATGACACTACGTTCAATGGCACCCTGGCCCCACTCGCGCTACCGCCAACCCAAACAACCAGTATGAAAGAAGGGCCTATGTCAGAGATAAAGAGGGTTGGATCATTTATTTTATTGCGGCCTGGCTAATGCCACGAGCACTCCTCAATTCGCTAATAAATGAAATAATCAAACCAAGTAATGTATCTTCAAATAAACCGCATTCGGCACGATATATTAAGTTCATGAAAATCCGTACATGCTAAAACTAAATACACATTCTGCAGTTGGCACTCATATTAAATTAAATCAAAACAAGATCTTATATACTCATATGTGGCTTGTATGCAAAATTTTATGTGCACAGAAGCTACCTACAACTAATCATCAAAAATCCATATTTCTGTTGCCTATTAAATCAAAATGAGATCTTACATATCCACATGTTGCTTGGATGCGCAATTGTATGTGCACAGAAGCTACCTAAAACTAAACTAGGTAGTTATTTTTACTAAAAAATATTACATTAAATCGAAACGCGATATTATATACTCACACGTTGCTTGTGTGCACAATTGTACGTGCATAGAAGCTACCTAAAACTAACTTAGTTAGTTTTACTCAAAAATCCATATTCTTTTTGTTACATCCGCCACATTGGGCTTGAAATTAGTGTGCGTTTTTAAATTGCAGTGACATATAATTTTTTTATGATTGTTCTCTCGCCGCGTACGGACGTGTTTTTAATCGCTCTCATATTTTCACGTATTCTTATATTTTATTTTCCTTTAAATTGCCCAAAATGGATGAATATTATGGAAAGTGTAATAAATAATTTTCCAGAACTGGTGACAATAGTCTAGTGCCATGTAATGGGTTCTGCAAGAGGATTTTATAAAAGGAAAAGAAAGACGATGAACATTCATAAAAATACTTGAATAAATTTTACCAATCCACTTACCCTTTTTACTCCAGCCATGCATAAAAATGAAGTGAATGAACAAACGGCAAAGTAATTTCCGCTTACTTCAATTCATTTGAAAATTCCATTCTCTACACGGGTTAAATGTTCATTTTTTTCTCGTATTTTGCCGTTGGCATTATTATGTATGTATGTCCGCATACTATGTCTTCCACGCACGACGTAATGCTGCAAAAAATGTGCAAGCGGGTACCGAAAACCCGCAAGACACAACATCGGGATCGTCCTTTTTTTGACCCATACGGGCGTCTCGTATCGTCCTGTTACATACATACACACCACAAAACCAGCAAGACATTATACTCATACAAAAAAAATTTCTTTTTTTTCTGGTTTTTTGCATTCAGTTCCCATGGGTTTAGGTCGTTTTTTTTGGCTGGGGGAGGAATTATTCCTTTCAACAAAAAAAAAAAAAAAAAAAAATCACAAATACGCATGATTTCAGGTTTCATAAAATTCAACAAAAAAAAAAATCACAAATACGCACGATTTCAGATTTCGGTAAAAAAAAAAAGAATCCGACTCCCGAAATGAACCGGTCCCGAAATGAAAAATTCAGTTTCTTCTACAGCCCTAAACTAAGAAAATCTCTACATATTCACGCTACAAACTCGCCATACCAGCTACAACCAAGCTGACCAATAAACACACGACAGGGTTACACTTAACATTTAGCATAATGGTACATGCAGATAGGACCCGTCGTGAAAAGCTCCGCAAATCTGAAAATTCATGTCAGGGGATGGTAAATAACACAATTCTGCTTAGTGAAATTGTATTTAGTATTCCGTTGAAACCAGCTAGACATTTTCAAACACTTCATATAAGCATATGCAGTTGGTGGATCTTCGAATTTAATTATGATTTTCTCTATTCGTCTTGAGATGTTGCACACAATTAAATGCATCAGCCCTTTGGCTTTTCACGTTCTGCTTGACTCGCCTTCGTTGGCACTTGATGTGTTTAATTTAACATACGGGTTTAATAAAAGAACATTTTTTTTACAATCGCCATATATATGCATTTGCATGCATGTATCTGCACGTGTATGGGTGCCCTTTGTCAGCACTCATGCATATGCATGTCAGGGTTGATGTGTGGTTGCTTTTCCCCTCCACAACGGAGTATTTTGCGGGTCAACGGTTGTCGCTTTCGATACAACCGGCCTCTTGGATTTTAGCAGCCAACAAGCTCACATCTGCCGCCAGCGATCTCTGCCGTTTTTTTCTGCAAATACACTCAGGTAATATTGTACCCAAGTTATTTATATATTTACCCAATAAACTTCACCCATTATAACGAGAAATTCTCGTCTGATCTTTCTTTTCTTCCAAACCCAATCCGCTTATTGAGATCGACCCCGGTGCGCCCATCTACCTCGAGGATCAGACGCACCCCGACCGAACAGGATCCCGGACGGATTCGAAAATCTTGCAGAAATTATTCTTGAAGGGTCCCTAAATGATCCCGAAAAAGTCCCGAAATTACCCTGACGGGATCACGAAAGTCATCCAGAATTGATTTCGGAAGGCTCCCCAAATGATCCCGTATTAGTCCCGAAATGACCCAGACGGGATCCTTAAAATGATCCAGAAAGGATCCCCTAATAATCCCGGAATAGTCCCAAAAATGTCCCAAAATAACCCCGACTGGATCCCGGACGGATCCAGTAAGCTATACAGAAATGATCTCGGAAGGATCCCAAATAGTCCCGAAAAAGCACCGAAATAACCCTGACGGGATCCTGGACGAAGCCCGAAAACCATCCAGAATTGATATCTGAAGGGTCTGCAATTGACCCCGAAATATTCCTGAAAAAGAACCGAAATTACCCTGACGGAATCTCAAAAATTATCCAGAAATTTCCCGGAAGGATCCCCAAGTAATTCCGGAACAGTTCCGAAAAAGATGCAGGAAGGGTCCCCAAATGATCCCGAAATAGTTCCGAAAGTACCCTGACGGGATCCAGAAATGATCCCGGAAGGATACCGAGCCAACGGGATCCCAGATGGATCCCGAAATGATCCCGAAAAAGTCCGAAATGACATTGGCGGGATCCCGGACGGATCGCGAATATCATCCAGCGATGATGCCGGAAGGGTCCCAAAATCATCACGAAATAGTCCCGACTTGACCCTGACGGGATCCCGAATACCATCTGTAAATTATCCCGGAATAGTCCAGAAAAAGTTCCAAAATAACCCCGACGAGATCCCGGACGGATCCCGAAAAGTAAACAGAAATGATCCCGAAAAAGCCCCGAATTGACCCCGAAATAACCCTAACGGGATCCCTGGGATAGGAAATGATGCCGGGAGGGTCCCAAATTATGCCGGAATAGTCCCGAAATTACCCTGACGGGATCACACAAGCTCCTGGAAGGATACCGAAAAAGTCCCGAAATACCGAAAAAGTCCCCCGGAGGGATCCGGAAAACCACCCAGAATTAGTCTCTGAAGGGTCTGCAAATGATCCCGAGATAGTCCGGAAAAAGTCCCGAAATAACTCCGACGGGAGTCCGGACGGATCCCAAAACCCATCCAGAAATGATAGAGAAAAAGTCCCGAAATTATCCCGACATGATCCCAGACGGATCCCGAAAACTTCCCAGCAATGATTCCGGAAGGGTCCCAAATGATACCGAAATAGTCCCGATATGACCCGAGGGATCCCCAAAACCATCCAGAAATGATGCCGGGAGGGTTAACAAATGATCCCATAATAGTCCCGAGAAGACCCTGACGGGATCCTGAATACCATCTGTAAATTATCCCGGAATAGTCCCGAAAAAGTTCCAAAATAACCCCGACGGGATCCCGGACGGATCCCGAAAACTATACAGAAATGATCCCGAAAAAGCCCCGAATTTACCCCAAAATAACCCTAACGGGATCCCTGGGATACAGAAATGATGCCGGGAGGGTCCCAAATTATCCCGGAATAGTCCCGAAATTACCCTGACGGGATCAGACAAGCTCCTGGAAGGATACCGAAAAAGTCCCGAAATAACTCCGACGGGATCCAGGACCTATCCCGAAAACTATACAGAAATGATCTCGGAAGGGTCCCAAACGATTCTGAAATAGTTCCGAAAAAGTCCCGAAATTACCCTGACGGGTACACGGACGGAACCCAAAAGTCATCCAGAAATGATACCGGAAGGCTCACGAAACCGTCCCGAAATGATCCCGACGGGATGCCAGAGGAATCCCGAGAACCATGCAGAATTGATCTCTGAAGGGTACGCAAATGATCCCGAAATAATCCAGAAAAATTCCTGAAATTACCCCGGCGGGATGACGGACGGATCCCGAAACCCATCCAGAAGTGAAGCCGGAAGGGTCCGCAAATGATCCCGAAATTAACCTGACGGGATCCCGAAAACCATCCAAATCCCCGAAAACCATCCCAGTTGATCCCAGAATAATCCCGAAAATGTCCTAAAATAACCACGACAGGATCCCGGACGGATACCGAAAGCTATACAGAAATCATCCCGCAAGAGTCCCAAAATGATCCCGAAATGACCCGACCGGATCCCGGACGGATCCCGAAAACTACTCAGAAATGATCCCGGAAGCGTCCCAATGATCCCGAAAAAAAAAATAAAAGTCCCGAAATTACCTTGACGGGTACCCGGCGAAAATCATCTAGAAATGATGCCGGAAGGGTCCCAAAATCATCCCGAAGTAGTCCCGAAACAATCCCAAAATTATAATTACCAAATTATCCCAAAATAGTCCCGAAATGACCCTGACGGGATCCCGAAAGCCATCCAGAAATGATATCGGAAGGATCACAAAATGATCCTGGTATAGTCCCGAAATAACTCTGACGGGATCCGGGACGTATCCCGAAAATCATTCAGAAATTATCCCGGAAAGGTCACAAAATTATACCGAAATAGGAGAGCACCACTGATCGTTTTTCCAAAATTGTTTAGATTTCTATCTGTATGAGCCAGATACCAAAAATTATTGATTTAGGAGAAAATGTATATTGAGTTATAACAATTTATAGATTTTGCCCCAGTGGGTGAGAGGAGTGGGGGCGGCGGAGCATGTCACTGCTAACTTTTTAAGCCCTCCACTTATTTGACCCATTGAGTTTGTAATATTGGTGAAGGTCAGTATACGTAAAGTTATGTGTAAAAATTAATAAAAAGTAATTATTCGAAGGGGTCGTGGGACCGGCCCCCCTTTCCATGTTCGAAAACAATTTCGCCAGTATACTATTTTCTGTGTCTCAAATTTCATCAAAATCCGTATAGCCGTTCTGGCGTTATTCAGTCACAAAACGAAAAAATACAATAATTAAATTATAACTGTTCCTAGGGGGCGGGGACCTCCCTCCTTTTCAAAAACATATAGCTCGTTGACCCTTATAGACTATTGGCTATATGTGTGCCAAATTTCGTTCAAATCCGTCTAGCCGTTCTTGCGTGATTGAGTCACAAAAACAAACGTCTGAACACACAAACATCCAAACATCCAAACTTTCGCATTTATAATATTATTAAGATAGCCTTAACCCGCGGCCCCGTCCGCAAAGAGAAAATAAAATATATGTGCTATTCACGTTAGCCTGCTTATCAGCATGTGTGCTGAACTACCGGATTCGAAGGGTCCTTAAATGATCCCGGAAGGGTCCCAAAATGATACCAAAATATTCGCGGAAAAGTCCCGAAATTATCCCGACGGGATCCCGGACAAATTCCGAAAACCATCCAGAAATTATCCCTTAGGGTTCCCAAATGATTCTGAAATGACCCTGACGGGATCACGGATGTATCCCGAACACCATCCATAACTGATCCCGAAATAAACCCGAAAAAGTCACGAAATTACACCGACTGATTTCGGGACGGATCCCAAAAACCATCCAAAAATGATCCCGGAAGAGTATCCGAATGATTCCAACATAGTCCCGCAAACTATTCAGAAATGGTGGCGGCAGGGTCCCCAAATGATCCCGAAATAGTCCCGAAATGACCTTAACGGGATCCCAGACGGCTTCCGAAAACCATCCAGAACTAATGCCGGAAAGCTCCCGTAATAAGTTCGTCGGTAATTGAAATAAAATAAATTCGATGAGCGCTTAAGTTCAGCGCAGAAATCAGATTGTTCTTTGTTCAGAACTACTTTCTCTTTTATAGTAAAATGACTTAAAATACTATTACAATATTTATATACAATGCTTACACACTAAGAATAACTACATTCTATTTCTATATACCAAGTCAGCAAAGTATTCTTAGTACCTAACTATGTAATAATATTTGGGTAGTCACATTGGCAAACTGACGCTGTCGATCAGTCATGCTGATCGATACGTGAGCTGGTCAGTGTGACGCATACGGGTTAAACCACTGTAAACGGATACGGCTTCCCGCTGGGTTCAATATAAGTTATCTATGCCGCTGTGACTATGCCGCTATGAGTTATTTGCGTGTGGTCGAAAGTGAAATTCATTTGGTTGTGCATTACAAGCTAGACTCATTCTGGCATTTACATAAATACAAATACCTTGTATTGTGGTAATGCCGCACTCCCAAATAAACCCGAAATAATCCAGAAAAGGTCGCGAAACGACCCCGAAAGTATTCCGTAAACCGTCCAGAAAGGATCCCTGAAGGGTCCCTAAATGATCCCGAAATAGTCCCGAAACGACCCGGACGGGATCCCGGACGAATTCCGAAAACCATCCAGATGTGATGACGGAAGGGTCCCGAAATAGTCCGGAAATTACCCTAACGGGATCCCAAAAACCATCCAGAAATGATGCCAGCAGGCTCCCGAAATGATCCCGAAATAGTCCCGAAATGAATTTGACGGGATCCCGGAAACCATTCAGAAATGATGCCGGAAGGATCCCCAAATGACCCCGAATACTCCCGAAAAAGTCCCGAAATTACCCCCGCGGGATCACGAACGGATCCCGAAAACCATCCAGAATTGATCTCTGCAGCGTACGCAAATGATCCCGAAATGGTTCAGAAAAGTTCCCGAAATTACCCCTACGTGATGCCAGATGGATCCTGAAATTTATCCAGAAATGACCCCGGAAGGATCCCGGAGTAGTCCCTAAAAGTCTCAAAATAACCTCACCGAGATCCCGGACGTATCCAGAAAACTATACAGAAATTATCCCGGAAGAGTACCGAAAAAGTCCCTAAATTACCCCGACGGGATCCCGGACGTATCCCGAAAACCATCCAAAAATTATCCCGAAAGGGTATCGATATGACCCTCACGGGGTCACAAATAAGTTGAAGCTAATTATAAAAGCATGTTAATAAGGCAGCAAGCGCCTTGAAGCGAATGAAGAGTTACAAACAAACATACAGGTAAAGCTAATAAAAGCGTGCTAATATAAACAATTGAAGGAGGAAGGATGGCGGGAGGAGACGAAGAGCACCACCGATCGTTTTTCCAAAATTGTTTAGATCTCGATTTGTATTAGCCAGATAACAAAAATTATTGATTTAGGAGAAAATTTATATTGAGTTATAACAATTTATAGATTTTGAACCAGAGGTGGAGAGGAGGCGTGAGGGGAGGCAGAGGGAGTCACTGCTCACTCTGTAAGCCCTCGACTTATTTTACCCATTGAGTTTGTAATATTGGTGAAGGTCAATATACGTAAAGTTATAATGTGTAATAATTATTAAAAAGTAATTGTTCGAGGGTCATGGGACCCCGCCCTCTTTCCATTTTCAAAAAAATTTCGCCAGTAGACCATTGTCTATCTGTGTCCCAAATTTCATCAAAATCCTTGTAGCCGTTCTGGCGTGACGCAGTCACAAAGACGAAAAAATACAATAATTAAATTATAACTGTGCCTAGGGGGCGTGGACCTCCCCCCTTCCAAAAAAATATAGCTAGTAGATTCTTCTTGACTATTGGCTATATGTGCGCCAAATTTAGTCCAAATCCGTCCAGCCGTTCTTGCGTGAGTGAGGCACAAAAACAAACGTCTGGACATACAAACATCAAAACTTTCGCATTTATAATATTAACTAGACTTTACCCGCGGCCCCGTCCGCAAGGAGAAAATGAAATATATGGTCTGTTCACGTTAGCCTGCTTATCAAGTCATCTCTTTAAAAATTTTTTCGTTCTAATGTATTTGATTTTTGTAATAGAGTAATTAGAGAAATTATCTAGAAAAAGCCACGAAATGAAACCCGTCGGTATCGGAGACGGTTCCCGAAAACCATTCATAAATGCCCCGGAAGGGTCTCAAAAAGGTTCAGGAATAGTCCCAAAAAAGTGCCGAAATGACAACGATACGATTTTAGACTAATCCAGAGAGCCACACAGAAATCATCCCCCAAGGGTACCCTAATGATCGCGAAAAAGTCCCGATTATGTTCCAATGACGGGATCCCGGACGGAACCTAAAATTATCCAGAAATTATCCTGGAAGGGTCCCAAAATGATCCTGAAATGGTTCCCAAAATGTCTCGCAATGACTCTATGGGATCCCGCTCGGATCCATAAAAGAATCCCGAAATGATGCCGAAAAAGGCCCGAAAAAATTCCGAAATGACCCCGAGGGGATCCCGGGCGGCTCGCGAAACCATGGATGGCGATGGAATACCGGACGGATCCCGTAAAACATCCAGAAATGATGCCTGAAGGGTCTTCAAATGATCCCGAAATAATACAGAAAAAGTCACGAAATGAACTCGACGGGATCCTGAAGACCATCAAGAAATGGTGCCTAAAGGGTCCCCAAATGACCCCGAAATAGTCCCGAAATTAACCTGACGGGATCCCGAACGGATCCGAAAACCATGCAGAAATCATTCTTGAAGGGTCCCTAAAAGATCCCGAAAAAGTCCCGAAATTACTCTGACGGGATCCCGAAAACCATCCAAATCCCCGAAAACCATTTCAGTTGATCCCAGAATAGTCCCGAAAATGTCCCAAAATATCCTCGACGGGATCCCGGACAGATCTCGAAAGCTATACAGAAATTATCCCGCAAGAATCCCAAAATGATCCCGAAAAATTCCCGAATTGAACCTGACCGGATCCCGGACGGATCTCGAAAACTATTCAGAAATGATCCCGGAAGCGTCCCAATGATCCCGAAATAGTCCAGAAAAAGTCCCGAAATTACCCTGACGGGTACCCGGCGAAAATCATCTAGAAATGATGCCGGAAGGGTCCCAAAATCATCCCGAAAGAGTCCCGAAACAATCCCAAAATTACCCTAATTACCAAATTATACCAAAAGAGTCCCAAAATGACCCTGACGGGATCCCGAAAGCCATCCAGAAATGATACCGGAAGGATCACCAAATGATCCTGGTATAGTCCCGAAATATATCTGACGGGATCCGGGACGTATCCCGAAAATCATTCAGAAATTATCCCGGAAAGGTCACAAAATGATACCGAAATAGGAGAGCACCACTGATCGTTTTTCCAAAATTGTTTATATTTCTATCTGTATGAGCCAGATACCAAAAATTATTGATTTAGAAGAAAATTTATATTGAGTTATAACAATTTATAGATTTTGCCCCAGTGGGTGAGAGGAGTGGGGCAGCTTAGGGTGTCACTGCTAACTTTGTAAGCCCTCCACTTATTTGACCCATTGAGTTTGTAATATTGGTGAAGGTCAGTATACGTGAAGTTATGACGGCCACCGTGGTGTGATGGTAGCGTGCTCCGCCTATCACACCGTACGACCTGGGTTCAACTCCCGGGCAAAGCAACATCAAAATTTTAGAAATAAGGTTTTTCAATTAGAAGAAATTTTTTCTAAGCGGGGTCGCCCCTCGGCAGTGACTGGCAAGCGCTCCGAGTGTATTTCTGCCATGAAAAGCTCTCAGTGAAAACTCATCTGCCTTGCAGATGCCGTTCGGAGTCGGCATAAAACATGTAGGTCCCGTCCGGCCAATTTGTAGGGAAAATCAAGAGGAGCACGACGCAAATTGGAAGAGAAGCTTGGCCTTAGATCTCTTCGGAGGTTATAGCGCCTTACATTTATTTATTTTTTTTTTATTTATGATGTGTAAAAATTATTAAAAAGTAATTATTCGAAGGGGTAGTGGGATCGCCCCCTCTTTCCATGTTCGAAAAAAATTTCGCCAGTAGACTATTTTCTGTGTCCCAAATTTCATCAAAATCCGTGCAGCCTTTCTGGCGTTATTCAGTCACAAAGACGAAAAAATACAATAATTAAATTATAACTGTTCCTAGGGGGCGGGGACCTCCCTCCTTTTCAAAAAAATATAGCTAGTAGATCCTTATAGACTATTTGCTATATGTGTGCCAAATTTCATTCAACTTCGTCTAGCCGTTCTTGCGTGATTGAGTCACAAAGACAAACGTCTGGACACACAAACATCTAAACATCAAAACTTCCAAACATCTAAACATCCAAACTTTCGCATTTATAATATTATTAAGATAGCCTCAACCCGCGGCCCCGTGCACAAAGAGAAAATAAAATGTAAGTGCTATTCACGTTAGCTTGCTTATCAAGTTATCTGTTTAAAAATTATTTTTGTCTAATATATTTTTATAGAGTAAAAAAAAGTACTAAATGAGCTGATAACTTGTAAGGCACGCTTACGTACAATACAGTTTTTTCAAATTAAACATTTTGTTTTATGTTAAATGAATTGATATGACAGGGGTGAAGGAACTATTATACATAGAACAAAGGAATGAAACTACAGTTAGCTAAAAACAAAGATATTTTTTGGATGAAAATAGTGATGAATTTTCGTGTATTTATTTGGTTAAAATATTACAAAAATAGTAATTATAGTTAAAACAGTTCGTTACAGGTGAAATGAGAACAATAATCGTTTTTACTGTCCGTTTAAGTTACAATTCATTAAGCACAATAGCTTTTAGTTCACAATATATATAGATTGCTATTTCTTTAGCACGAGAGGTTTAGTTTACAACTTTTAATTTGCTTTTCTTTTAAAGCCTAAAAAGCGAGATTATGCTTTACCACAGGTATATGAAGCGATTAAACACAACAAAAGATTTTATTTAATTAGCACGATAACTATATTTTTGGTGATTTATCACGACAAACGTATGAGGAATGTATTAATTTGCCTTGCACCATAACTTTGACGAGACTAAAAAACTAAATTGAATTCTACTTTGAATTCATAAAAATTCAAATTCCTAATATATGTACTTATATTCAAAGGAAATGTAAAAAGCAACAATTTAAATGGATACAGGAATATCACCTGATTTAAAGGCAACGTACATAATAGAAATAGTTATTTTGGCAAATATATGAATTACAGGTAAGTTCAGCGGTACTGCACATCAGCTGCTTTAATGCTGCCATATGTACATATGCATGTAATATGTGTGTACAGTGAAGTTTCTCTGCATAGCTAGCAGTAAGCATTGGTGGGATGGCAGAATCAAAGCAGGCGACGGCTTATGCATTTTTGTATAACAGAGCCGGCCACACAAATGCTAAAACAATTGCATAAGTGTGTGTAAAAATTGAGTGACAACTCCCCACAGTGTGCTAAAAGAAAATGTGGACTGTGAAGTTCGAAATTAAAAAGGACTCTGGTTATTTGATTTCAAGCTAATCCTAACAATATTTATTTATATTCATGTAACTAAGAACGCGGAGGTCGAGCTAGCCAGATAAAACTTTTTTATAAAAGAAGGTATGGTGTTTCTTCAATGCAAAGTTTACTTAAAAAAATCACTTTTTTATTAAGAAAGAACTATAAAACAAAGTAACTGTAAAGATAGAAATATATATTTTCAAAACATAAAGTTATTCAATAAAAAAAATGTATAAAAATTAAAAAAACTAAGTAGAACGTATAAAAAGTTACTTATATTAAATTGTCAATATTTATTAATAATTAATTAATTATAATTAATTATTAATATTTAAATTGTCAATATTAATATGTATGTTCAAAGGAACTTAATAAAACTAACTAAAACATATTAAAAGTCACTTTAACATTGCAGCATATTGTTTTTATTACGTGCCCAAAGAGTAGCATAGACTTTTCCTTTTGCATTCACTGTTGATTTTAGTGAGTGACAAGCGAAAATAAACGCTCGCAATCGCACATCGTTAGTGTCTGTGTGAAAATACGAACTCAAATTGCACAATGTGCAACTTTTGGCCGGCTCTGATGTATAGCAATATGTATATGCATATGAGCATTGACACTTGCAAAAGGCAAATGGTAAAATAGCAGTGATAATAAATAAATATTATTGTCAGTGCTCGAACTTAGAAAAAGGTAGTAATAAGGAATTAGAAACTTATAGTAATAAATATGTATAATGAGCTTATGACTAAACATACTCTGCCCGTTGGAAGGCTTAAGCTTTCAAGATATTGTCATAAATTGGAAGTAGACATAGCTTTGACACACATCGTTTGTATATGCCATTTGCAGTTTTTGGAACGGCAACTCTTACCACCTGGTCCTTTCCCATAATTGTTTCAATGACTCTGGCAAGCGGCCATTTTAACGGCGGATTGTTCTCGTCCTTTATTAAGACCACATCCCCAGGCTGTAGATTCGGTGCAGATGAGTTCCACTATTGGCGTTGCTGAAGAAGTGTTAAATATTCCGAATGCCACTTCTTCCAAAACTGTTGTTGCATGAAACACACACGCTGCCATCTACTAAGTCGATTCATATCAATTGTTGAGAGATCAGATTCTACTACAGACGTGAAAGATGCGCCAATAAGAAAGTGCCCAGGTGTCAGTACCTCAATGTCGTCAGGGTTCTCTGAAGTGGGACATAAAGGGCGTGAATTTATAATTGCATGTATCTGGCACACAAGTGTGCGACGCTCATCGAAATTTAAATTTGAAAGGCCAACAATTCGGTAAAAATGATATTTGGCCATTTTTACTGCGGCTTCCCATAAATCACCGAAGTGAGGGGAGCGAGGGGGTATGAACTTCCATTCAATTCCATCGTTGGCACACTGCTCATAAATCGCTTTCGAATGCTCTTGACTGAAGAATAGTTTTTTCAGGTCCGATAGCTCATTTTAAGCTCCAACAAAATTAGTAGCGATGTCCGACCATATGATTTGCGGTTTACCACGTGTACAAATAAATCTCTTTAGGGCTGCGAGGAATGATGAGGTTGCCAAATCCCTTACCAACTCCATGTGAACAGCCGTGGTTGAAAAAAAAAATGAGTATGGAAATGTAGAATTTTATTCGAGCTCCATTTCGTACATCAGATTTGTAGAAAAACGGTCGACAAAAGTCAACTCCGGTGATAAAAAACGCTCGATTGCATTGCACTCTTGCGGCAAGTAAACTTCCCATTAAATGCTCCATAAGCTTAGGCTTGATATGAAAACAACGAACGCATTTGTTAATAATTTAACTTACGGTTTTACGTCCGCCAATAGGCCAATACTGAAGACGAATAGATGCTAATAACGATTGCGGTCCAGCATGCAGTAGTTTTCTATGGAAGCTGTTGATGATAGCGTCAGTTACAGGATGCCGTTTCGGCAAGATAATTGGGTGTTACGATGAAAAATCCAAATTAGACTTTTGAAGCCTTCCGCCGACTCTAAGTAATCCATGATCGTTGAGAAATGGATTCAGTGAACGAATTTCCCACGAAGTCTTTATTGCCTTTCCAGCTTCGATAGCTTTATATTCTTCTCGAAGATGTGTCCTCTGAATCATTCGAATAAGTAAAAAGGTGCCTTGTTGTAATTCCATTGTACTGAGTCGCTCTTGCTTTAGATGGCCTAGAAAACCGATAAATGTATGCATATACTCTCAGTAATTTTTCAAATGAGTTAACAAATTTGCAATTTAATGAAATATCAGATGTAGTAGTAAATACAAATGCTCTCTTTCGGGATTCTGGAAAATATTTCATTGGTAGAAGCGGAGACTTTGGCCAATTTTGTTGATCATCGTTAAGATACGATGGGCCGAACTTCCACAAGGGCATATCTAAAAGTTCCTTCGGGATAGCACCTTTTGAGAGGATATCAGCTGGATTGGAATGGGTCGGGACGTGATTCCAACTCATGCCTTTGAATTGTGTTAATACGATTTGCGATGAAGCAGAGCCGGCCACACAAATACTAAAACAATTGCATAAGTGTGTGTAAAAATTGAGTGACAACTCCCCACAGTGTGCTAAAAGAAAATGCGGACTGTGAAGTTCGAAATTAAAAAGGTATCTGGTTATTTGATTTCAAGCTAATCCTAACAATATTTACTTATATTCATATAACTAAGAACGCGGAGGTCGAGCTAGCCAGATAAACTTTTTTATAAAAGAATGTACGGTGTTCCTTCAATGCAAAGTTTACTTAAAAAAATCACTTTTTCCTTAAGGAAGAACTATAAAAGGAAGTAAATGTAAAGATAGACATATATATTTTCAAAACATAAAGTTAATCAATAAAAAAAATGCATAAAAATTAATAAAACTAAGTAGAACATATAAAAAGTTACTTATATTAAATTGTCAATATTTATTAATAATTAATTAATTATTATTAATTATTAATATTTAAATAGTCAATATTAATATGTATGTTCAAAGGAACTTAATAATACTAACTAAAAGGTATTAAAAGTCACTTTAACATTGCAGCATATTGTTTTTATTATGTGCCCAAAGAGTAGCATAGACTTTTCCTTTTGCATTCACTGTTGATTTTAGTAAGTGACAAGCGAAAGCAAACGCTCGCGATCGCACATCGTTTGTGTCTGTGTGAAAATACGAACTCAAATTGCACAATGTGCAACTTTTGGCCGGCTCTGATGTATAGCAATATGTATATGCATATGAGCATTGACATTTGCAAAAGGCAAATGGTAAAATAGCAGTGATAATAAATAAATATTATTGTCAGTGATCGAACTTAGAAAAAGGTAGTAATAAGGAATTAGTACATTATGCTACTAAATATGTATAACGCGCTTATGAATAAACAACAGGATTCATTTAAAACTCAAAAAAGAACGAAAAAGCTCTGTTAGATATTGATGATAAAACATACCGAATTTTAATTACGAATAATTTGCAGCAAATCCATGGCCATAAAAGCTCATAATTTAAAAAGGCATGTGTGCTGAACTACCAGTTTCGAAAGGTCCTTAAATGATCCCGGAAGGGTCCTAAAATGATACCAAACTAGTCCCGGAAAAGTCCCGAAACGACCCGAACGGGATCCCGGACGAATTCCGAAAACAATCCTGATGTGATAAAGGAAGGGTCCCGAAACAGTCCCGAAATTACCCTGACGGGATCCCAAAAGTCATCCAGAAATGATGCCAGCAGGCTCCCCAAATGATCCCGAAAGAGTCCCGAAATGACTTTGACGGGATCCCGAAAACCATACAGAAATGATGCCGGAAAGATCCCCAAATGACCCCGAATACTCCCGAAAAAGTCGCGAAATTACCCCCGCGGGATCCCGAACGGATCCCGAAAACCATCCAGAATTGATCTCTGCAGCGTATGCAAATAATCCAGAAATGGTCCGGAAAAATTCCCGAAATTACCCTTACGGGATACCGGACGGATCCTGAAACCTATCCAGAAATGACCCCAGAAGTATCCCGAAATGATGCCGGAATAGTCCCTAAAAGTATCAAAATAACACCGACGATATCCCGGACGTATCCAGAAAACTATACAGAAATGATCCCGGAAGAGTCCCGAAAAAGTCCCAAAATTACCCCGACGGGATCCCGGACGGAGCTCGAAAATCATCCAGAAATTATCCCGAAAGGGTATCGATATGACCCTGACGGGGTTACAAATAAGGTGAAGCTAATTATAAAAGCATGTTAATAAGGCAGCAAGCGCGTTGAAGCGATTGAAGAGTTACAAACAAACATACAGGTAAAGCTAATAAAAGCATGCTAATAAAAACAATTGATGGAGGGTGGATGGCGGTAGGAGACGGAGAGTACCACCGATCGTTTACAAAATTGTTTAGATCTCGATCTGTACTAGCCAGATAACAAAAATTATTGATTTAGGAGAAAATTTATATTGAGTTATAACAATTTATAGATTTTGAACCAGAGGTGGAGAGGAGGGGTGAAGGGAGGCGGAGGGTGTCACTGCTCACTTTGTAAGTTCTCGACTTATTTTACCCATTGTGTTGGTAATATTGGTGAAGGTCAGTATACGTAAATTTATAATGTGTAATCATTATTAAAAAGTAATTGTTCGAAGGGTCGTGCGACCCCGCCCCTTCCCATTTTCGAAAAAAATTCGCCAGTAGACTATTGTCTATATGTGTCCCAAACTTCATCAAAATCCGTGTAGCAGTTCTGGCGTGATGCAGTCACAAAGACGACAAAATAAAATAATTAAATTATAACTGTGCTTAGGGGGCGTGGACCTCCTCCTTTCCAAAAAAAATATAGCTAGTAGCTCCTTCTTGACTTTGGCTATATGTGTATACAAAAACAAACGTCTGGACATCCAAACTTTCCCATTTATTTTATACTAGCTTTTACGCGCGGCCCCGTCCGCAACGAGAAAATAAAATATATGGGCTATTCATATTAGCCTGCTTATTAAGTTATCTGTTTGAAAACTATTTCCGTCTCATGTATTTTCTTTTTGTAATAGAGTCAAAAAATGAGCTGATAACCTTATAGGATCCCCAAATTATCCCGAAATTATCTAGAAAAACCCACGAAATGAATCCGAAATGATCCCGGACATATCCCAAAAACCATCCAGAAATTCTCCAGGAAGGGCCTCCAAATGATCCCGGAATAGTCCCTGACAACGCCACGACCCTAGGTGGATCCAGAGAACCGCACAGAAATTACCCATGCAGGGCCCCAAATGATCCCGAAAAAGTGCCGAAATTACCCTGACGGGGTCCCGGAAACCATACAGTAATGACCACGGAAGGATTCCGAAAATATCCCGAAATAGTCCTGAATAAGGTCCGAAATTACCTGACGGGATCTCGGACTGATCTCGAAAACCATCCAGAAATGATGCCGGAAAGGTCCTCATATGATCCCGAAATAGTCTCAAAAAATTCTCGAAATGACTCTGAGGGGATCCCGGACGGATCCCGAAAGCCATCCAGAAATGATACAGAAAGGATCCCCAAATGATCCTGGAATAGTTCCAAAAATGTTCCGAAATGACCCTGACGGGATCCCGGACGGATCCTGAAATGATCTCAGAAGGGTCCCCAAATGATCTTGAGATTGGCCAGATAAAGTCACGAAATTACCCCGTCGGGATTACAATTTCAATTTCAATTTAATAATAATTAGTTACATTAAGACTAAGTCTTTTATCACGCAATACAAACAGAAATCTTACATTAAAGTAACGGATTTTTCAACACAATGTATGTAAAATAAAATATAAAGAAAAGAAAAATTAAGACAAAATAAAACAAAATAGAATAAAAATAAAAATTTAAAAAAAATATGTAGAAAATATATTAACAATACAGAATAAATTATAGCTAGATAGAAAATTATAACCACCTCATTATGCAATTTCATTAGTGGAAAAACCAAAAATAAGTGTTTTAAAATTATTTTCCCGCAACGAATTCCTTATAGATTGAGGTATGGAGTTTTAGAGTCTAACACCATTTATAAAGAAAAGCCTAGAAGAGCTTAGGTAGTTGAACTTCGGCAGAAATAAGCTTGTTGAACGTCTACTTATAGAAAACCTTAGCTTGTCCTAAAGATGTTCCGGTTTTTTGTAGATTAGCAATTTAAACAAAAAATACAATTTCGTGCTTGCATAAAGTTAGACAGTCTACATCCAAGTATTGAATCTCTGAAAGTAGATATATGATCGAACTTCTTCAATCCATGAACATATCGGATAGCATGGTTAAATGCGACATCAATATTGTGCAGGGAAACCCAATCAAGTTTACTGTATACGACTTCGATGTAGGTTATAAAGGGAACGATCAGGCTGACGACAAGCTTCCTTTTCGTGTCAGAGGGAACATAGAGGGAAGATAGGCTAAGGCAACGCAAGGTATAATAGATTTTTCCCACTACTACATTGACATGATCGTCACAAGTTAATTTAGAATTGATAACAAAGCCAAGGTTTCTTATCTTGTGAACCAGCTGAAGCCTTGCAGGTGGGGAATATCGGAAAGATGGACTTTATCTTTATATATAGGATGTACAAAGGATTTCAAAGGGTTAAGGTGCAGTTGGTTTGCAGTAGACCACTCAAGAATGGAACGCAAGTCCTCATTGAGCTTTGCAGATAAGTCCTGTAACATATTAAAATGGTTTGAGACATGTAGTTGCACATCATCAGCGTAGGCGTGCAATTGAACATGAGCGCAAGTGTTGAATTTGTCGTTAAGAAAAATACTCAAGAGAAGCGCACCCAGAACAAACCCCTGAGGTACTCCAGAGCGGGTGTGCCCCACTCTTGAATAACTATTACCGAACGGACGATCCCGGACGGATTCCGAAAATCATCCAGAAATGATCCCGGAAGGATCCCCAAATTATCCTGTAGTAATCCCGGACGGATCCCAGAAACCATCCAGATATGATCCCTAAAGAGTCCCCAAATGATCCCGAAATGACCCTGACGGGATCCCAGATTGATCTCTAAAACCATCCAGAACTGATGCTGACAGGCTCCCCAAATGAACCCGAAGTATTTGGGAAAAACCCCAGAATAACCCTCACGGGATTAAGGACTGATCCCGAAAACTATCCAGAAATGATGTCGGAGGGGTCCCCAAATAATCCCGGAATTGTTCCGATATGACCATGACCGGATACGTAAGTTCGCCAGGAAGGATACCAAAAATGTCCCGAAATAACCTCGACGGGATCCCAGATCGATCCCGAAAACTAATCAGCAATGATGCCGGAAGGCTCCCCAAATGAACCCGAAATATCCCGAAAACGTCCCGAAATGACCCTGACGGGATCGCGGAAGGATCGCGAAAATCATCCAGAAATGATGCCGGAGGGGTCCCCAAATAATCCTAAATAGTCACGAAATGACCCTGACGGGTACCCGGAAGGATCCCGAAAATCATCCAGAAATTATAACGGAAGAGTCCCCAAATGATCCCGAAATAACCCCGACGTGATCCCGAAAACCATCCAGAAATGTTTCCGGAGGGTGCCCCAAATGATTCCGATATAGTCCCGAAAGGGTCCCGAAATAATCCCGACGGGATCCCAGGCGGATCTCGAAAACCATCCAGAAATGATCACGGAAGGGTCTCGATACGACCCTGACGGGATTACAAATCAGGTGAAGCTAATTATAAAAGTATGTTAATAAGGCGGCAGGCGCGTTGAAACGAATGAAGAGTTACAAACAAACATACCTACAGGTAAAACTAATAAAAGCGTGCTAATAAAAGCAATTGAAGGAGGGTGGATGGCGGGAGGAGACGGAGAGCACCACCGATCGTTTTTCCAAAATTGGTTAGATCTCGATCTGAATGAGCTAGATACCAAAAATTATTGATTTAGGAGAAAATTTATATTGAGTTATAACAATTTATAGATTTTGCACCAGAAGGGGTGAGGGGGAAGGGGTTGAGGAGATGGAGGGTGTCAATGCTCACTTTGTAAGCCCCCGACTTATTTGACCTATTGAGTTTGTAATATTGGTGAAGTTCAGTAAACGTAAAGTTATAATGTCTAAAAATTATTAAAAATTGTTCGAAATTGTTCGAAAATTGTCGTGAAACCCCCTCCTCCTTTCCATTTTCCAAAAAAAATTTCCCGAGTATCATCAAAATCCGTGCAGCTGTTCTGGCGTGATTCAGTTACAAAGACGAAAAAATGCAATAATTAAATTATAACTGTTCCTAGGGGCGGGAACCTCCCCCTTTAAAAAAAAAATATAGCTAGTAGATCCTTCTAGGCTATTGGCTACATGTGTCCAAATTTCATCCAAATCCTTTCAGTCGTTCTTGGGTTTGAGTCGCAAAGACAAACGTCTGGACAATTAATCAAACTTTCCCATTTATAATATACTAGCCTTTACCCGCGGCCCGTCCGCAAGGAGAAAATGAAATATATGGGCTATTCACGTTAGCCTGCTTATCAACTTATTTGTTTAAAAATTTGTTTCTGTCTAATGCATTTTATATTTGTAATTGAGTTAAAAAAAAAATAATTAAATGAGCTGATAACCTGATAGGATCCCCAAATGATCCCGAAATTATCCATAAAAAGCCACGAAATGACCCCGACGCTATCGCGAACGGATCCCTAAAACCATCCAGCAATGCCGCGGAAGGGTCTCTAAAAGTTCCCGGAATATACCCAAAAACCCCGAAATGATAACGACACGATTCTAGACTTATCCAGAGAACCACACAGAAATGTTCCGAAGGGTACCAAAGTGATCCCAAAATAGTCCCGAAAAAGTTCCGAAATGACCCTGACGGGTTCCCGGACGAATCTCCAGAAAATATCCAGGAAGGGTTCATAAATTATCCCGACATAGTCCAGAAAAAGTTCCGAAATGACCCCGAGAGGATCCACGACGTATAGCGAAAACCATACAGAAATGATTCCGGAAGGGACCCAAAATAGTCCGGAAAGGACCCCAATGGGATCCCGCACGGATTCAGAAATGATCCCGGAAGGGTCCCAAAACTATCCCGAAAAGCAACAAAAAAATGATCCCAAAATGGTGCGGAAATTACCCTGATGGATCCGACAAGTAATCAAGAATTGATGCCGGAAGGGTCCCCAAATGATCCCGAAATAATACAGAAAAAGTCATGAAATGACTCGTAAAGGGTCTTCAAATGATCCCGAAATAGTCCCGAAAAAGTCCCGAAATTACACTGTACATGTCCCGAAAGCCATCCAGAAGTGATGCCGGAAGGGTCCCAAAATGATCCCGTATTAGCCCTTAAAAAGTTCCGAAATGACCCAGACGGGCTCCCGGACGGATCCCAAAAACCATCCATAAAGGATCCCAAAATAGTCCCGAAGAAGTCCCGAAGTTACCCTGAAGGGATCTCGAACGGATCCCTAAATGACCCTGGGGGTATCACGGACAAATCCCAAATCCATCCAATGATCCCGAAAAAGTCACAAAATGAACGTGAGGGGATTCCGTATGGATCCCGAAAACCATCCATAATGCCGAAAGGCTCCCCAAATCATCCCGTATTAGTCCCAAAAAGTTCTGAAATGACCCCGACGGGATCCCGAACGGATACCGAAAACCATCTGGAAATGATGCCGGTGGGTACCCCAAAATGATACCGAAATAGTCCCGAAATGTCCCTGAAAGAATCCCCGACGGATCCCGGAAACACTCCAGAAATTATGCAGGAAAGGTTCCCAAATGATCCCCAAATAGTCCCGAAATGACCCTGACGAGATCCCGGACGGATCCCGAAAACCATTCAGAAATGATGGCGAAAGGGTCCCCAAATGCTCCCGTATTAGTGGCGAAAAAGTCTCGAAATGACACCGATGGGATCCCGGAATCATTTCCGAAAAGCATCTGGAAATGATGCCGGAAGGTACCCCAAATGATATCGAAAAAGTCCTGAAATGACCCCGATGGGGTCCCGGACGAATCCCCAAAACCATCCAGAAATGATGCCGGAAGGAACCCCAAATAATCCCGAAAAAGTCCCGACATGAACCCAATGGGATCCCGAACGGATACCTAAAACCATCCGGAAAGGTCCTCAAATGAACACCCAATAGTCTCGAAATGACGCCGACGGGATCCCGGACGGATCCCGTAAACCATCAAGAAATGATGCCGAAAGATTCCCCAAATGATCCTGTATTAAAAAAAAAAGTTCCGAAATGACCCGACGGGATCCCGAAAACCATCTAGAAATGATGCCGGAAGGTACCCCAAATGAAGCCGAAATAGTCCCTAAATGACCCCGACGGGATCCCGGACGAATCCCGAAAACTATCCAGAAATGATGCCGAAAAGGAACCCAAACAATCCGGAAAAAGTCCCGACATGAACCCAATGGGATCCCGGACTGATCCTGAAAACCATTCAGAAATGATGCCGGAAGATACCCCTAATTATCCCGAAATGGCCCCGACGAGACTCAAAATCACCCCGAAAATGTCCCGTAGTGATACCGGAGACCATATAGAATTTATCTCTCAAAGGTACGCAAATGATCCCGAAAATACCCCGACGGGATGCTGGACGGATCCCGAAACCCATCCAGAAATGATGCCGGAAGGGTCCCCATTTGATCGCGAAATAGTCCCGAAATTATCCCGGAATAGTCCCGATAATGTCCCAAAATAACCCCGACGGGATCCCGGCCGGATCCCGAAAACTATACAGAAATTATCCCGGAAGGGTCCAAAATTATCCCGAAATAGTCCCGAAATGACCACGACGGGATCCCGTACGGATCCCGAGAACCATCAAGAAATGATTCCGGAACGGTCTCGATATGAGCCTAACGGGATTACAAATAAGGTGAAGCTAATTATAAAACCATGTTAATAAGACAGCAGGCGCGTTGGAGCGAATGAAGAGTTACATAGAAACATACAGGTAAAGCTAATAAAAGCGTGTTAATAAAAACAATTGAAGGAGGGCGGATGCCTGGAGGAGAAGGAGAGGACCACTGATCGTTTTTCCAAAATTGTTTAGATCTCGATCCATATGTGCCAGATGCCAAAAACTATTGATTTGGGTGAAAATTTAAATTGAGTTATAACAATTTATATATTTTACGCCAGAGGGGAAGAGAAGGGGAGAGGGGGCGGAGGGTGTCACTGCTCACTTTGCAAGCCCTCGATTTATTTGACCCATTGGGTCTGTAATATTGGTGAAGGCCCGCATACGTTAAGTTATAATGTGTAAAAATTATTAAAAAGTAATTGATTGAAGGGGTCGTGGGACCCCCACTCCCCTTTCCATGTTTGAAAAAAGCTTCGCTAGTAGACTATTGTCTGTGTCCCAAATTTCATCAAAATCCGTGTAGCCGTTCTGCCTTGATTCAGTCACAAAGACGAAAAAATATAATAATTAAATTATAACTGTTCCTAGGCGGCGGGGACCTCCCCCTTTTAAAAATATACAGCTAGTATATCCTTCTAGACTATTGTCTATATGCATGCGAAATTTCATCCAAATCCGTCTAGCCGTTCTTGCGTGATTGAGTCACAAAGACAAACCTCTGGACACACAAACATCCAAACATCCAAACATACAAACATCCAAACATCCAAACTTTCCCATTTATAATATACTAGCCTTTACCCGCGGCCCCGTCCGCAAGGAAAATTTTAAATATATGGGCTATTCGCGTTAGCCTGCTTATTATCTGTTTAAAATTTTGTTTTCTGTCTAATGCATTTTATTTTTGTAATTGAGTAAAAAAAAGAACTAAATGAGCTGATAACCTGATAGGATCCCAAATGATCCCGAAATTATCCAGAAAAAGCTACGAAATGACCCCAACGCTATCGCGGACGGATCCCGAAAACCATCCAGAAATGCCCCGAAAGGATCTCCAAAAGTTCCCCGAATAGTCCCAAAAAAACCCAAAATGAGAGCGACACGATTCTAGACGTATCCAGAGAACCACACAGAAATGATCCCTGAAGGTGTTCCAAAATGATCCCGAAAAGGTTCCGAAATGAGCCTGACGGGCTCCCGGTCGGATCTCAAAAACCATCCAGAAAATATCCAGGAAGGGTCCCTAAATTATCCCGACTAACTCCAGAAAAAGTTCCGAAATGGCTCCGAGGGGATCCACGATGGATCGCGAAAACCATACAAAAATGATTCCGGAAGGATTCCAAAATGATCCCGAAATAGTCCGGAATTGACCCAGATGGGATCCCGCACAGATCCAGAAATGATCCCGGAAGGGTGCAAAAACTACCCCGGAAAAGTAACAAAAAATCCCGAAATGGCTCCTACGGCATCCCGGACGGATCCAGAAATGATCTCGGAAGGGTCCCCAAATGATCCCAAAATGGTCCCGAAATGACCCTGATGGATCCGGCAAACCATCAAGAAATTATGCTGAAAGGGTCCCAAAATGATCCCGAAATAATACAGAAAAAGTCACGAAACGACCCCTAGAGGATCCCCAAATGATCCCGTTAGCCCCGAAAAGGTCCCGAAATAACCCCGACGGGATGCCGGACAAATCCCGAAAACCATCCAGAAATGATGCCGGAAGGAATCCCAAATGATTCCGTAAAAGTCCAGCATTGATTCCGACGGGATCCCGAACGGATACCGAAAATCATCCAGAAGTGATGCCGGAAAGGTCCTCAAATGATCACCTAATAGTCCCGAAATTACCCTTAAGGGGTCATGGACGGATCCCATAAACCATCCAGAAATGATCCCGATATAGTCCCGAAGAAGTCCCGAAATGACCCTGACGGGATCTCGAACGCACCCCTAAATGACCCTGACGGGATTCCGGACAGATCCCGAAATCCATCCAGAAATGATCTTGGGAGGGACCCCAAATGATCCCGAAAAAGTCCCGCAATGGTTCCGATGGGATCCTGATCGGATACCGAAAACCATCCAGAAGTGATGCCGGAAAGGTCCTCAAATGATCACCTAATACCAAAATGACCCTGACGGCATCCCGGACTGATCCCAAAATCCATCCAGAAATCATCTTGGGAAGGTCCCAAAATTATCGCGAAATAGTCTCGGAAAAGTTCAGAAATTACCCTGACGGGTTCCCGGACGAATCCTGAAAACCAATCTTAAATGATGCCGAAAAAGTCCCGAAATGACCCTGATGGGACCCGGAAAGGATCCCGAAAACTAACCAGAAATGATGCCGGAAAGGTCCTCAAATGATCTCCCAATAGTTCCGAAAAGACCCTGACGGGATCCCGAACGGATCCCGACAACTATCCAGAAATGATACCGAAAGGGCTCGCAAATGATCCCGTATTAGTCGAGAAAAAGTCCCGAAATGACCCCGACGGTATGCCGGACGAATCCCAAAAACCATCCTGAAATGATGTCGGAAGGGACCCCAATGATCCCGAAAAAGTCCCGCAATTATTCCGACGGGAATCTGAACGGATACCGAAAACCATCCAGAAGTGATGCCGGAACGGTCCTCAAATGCTCACCTAATAGTCCCAAAATGACCCTGAGGGCATCCCGGACAAATCCCGAAATCCATCCAGAAATGATCTTGGGAAGGTCCCAAAATGATCCCGAAATAGTCTCGGAAAAGTCCAGAAATTACCCTGACGGGTTCCCGGACGAATCCTGAAAGCCATCCTTAAATGATCCCGAAAAAGCCCCGAAATGACCCTGACGGGATCCCGAAAGGATTCCAAAAACTATCCAGAAATGATGCCGGAAAGGTCCTCAAATGATCCCCTAATAGTTCCGAAATGACCGCGACGGGATCCCGAACGGATCCCGACAACTATAGAGAAATTATGCCGAAAGGGTCCGCAAATGATCCCGTATTAGTCGAGAAAAAGTCCCGAAATGACCCCGACGGGATCCAGGACGAATCCCAAAAACCATCCAGAAATGATGCCGGTAGGTATCCGAAATGATCCCGAAATAATCCCGAAATGACCTCGTCGGCATCCCGGACGGATACCGAAAATTATCCAGAAATGATGCCGGAAAGGTCCACAAATGATCCCCTAATACTCCCGAAATTACCCTGATGGGATCCCGGACGGATCCCGAAAACCATACAGAAATGATGCCGGAAGAGCCCCCAAATGATCCCGAAAAAGTCCCCAAATGATCCCGACGATATCCCGGACGGATCCCGAAAACCATCCAGAAATGATGCCGGAAGAGCCCCCAAATGATCCCGAAAAAGTCCCCAAATGACCCCGACGAGATCCCGCACGGATCCCGAAAACCATCCAGAAATGATGCCGGAAGAGCCCCAAATGATCCCGAAAAAGTCCCCAAATGACCCCGACATACTCCAGAAAAGGTTCCGAAATGGCTCCGAGGGAATCAACGACGGATCGCAAAAACCATACAGAAATGATTCCGGAAGGATCCCAAAATGATCCCGAAATAGTCCGGAAAGGACCCAGATGGGATCCCGCACAGATTCAGAAATGATCCCGGAAGGGTCCAAAAACTATCCCGGAAAAGTAACAAAAAATCCCGAAATGGTTCCTACGGCATCCCGGACGGATCCAGAATTGATCTCGGAAGGGTCCCCAAATGAACCCAAAATGGTCCCGAAATGACCCTGATGGATCCGGCAAACCATCAAGAAATTATGCCGGAAGGGTCCCCAAATGATCCCGAAATAAAACAGAAAAAGTCACGAAACGACCCCTAGAGGATCCCCAAATGATCCCGTATTAGCCCCGAAAAAGTCCCAAAATGACCCTGACGGGATCCCGAAAGGATTCCGAAAACAATACAGAAATGATGCTGGAAAGGTCCTCAAATGATCCCCTAATAGTCCCGAAATGACCGTGACTGGATCCCGACAACTATCCAGAAATGATGCCGAAAGGGTCCGCAAATGATCCCGTATTAGTCGAAAAAAAGTCCCGAAAGGACCACGACGGGATCCCGGACGAATCCCAAAAACCATCCAGAAATGATGCCGGTAGGTATCCCAAATGATCCCGAAATAGTCCCGAAATGACCTCGTCGGCATCCCGGACGGATCCCGAAAATTATCCAGAAATGATGCCGGAAAGGTTCCCAAATGATCCCCTAATAGTCCCGAAATTACCCTAATGGGATCCCGGACGGATCCCGAAAACCATCCAGAAATGATGCCGAAAGGGTTCCCAAATGATCCCGTATTAGTCGCGAAAAAGTCCCGAAATGACCCCGACGGGATCCCGGACGGATCCCGAAAACCATCCAGAAATGATGCCGGATGAGCCCCAAAATGATCCCGAAAAAGTCCCCAAATGACCCCGACGAGATCCCGGACGGATCCCGAAAACCATCGAGAAAAGATGCCGGAAGAGCCCCCAAATGATCCCGAAAAAGTCCCCAAATGACCCCGACGATATCCCGGACGGATCCCGAAAACCATCCAGAAATGATGCCGGAAGAGCCCCCAAATGATCCCGAAAAAGTCCCCATATGACCCCGACGAGATCCCGCACGGATCCCGAAAACCATTCAGAAATGATGCCGGAAGGGTCCCCAAATGATCGCGAAATAGTTCCGAAATGATTCCGGAATAGTCCCGAAAATGTTCCAAAATAACCCCGACGGGATCCGGGACGGATCCCGTAAACTATACAGAAATGATCCCGGAAGGGTCCCAAAATGATCCCGAAATAGTCCCGAAAAAGTCCCGAAATTACCCCGGCGTAATCCCGGACCGATCCCGAAAACCATCCAGAAATGATCCCGGAAGGGTCTCGATATGACCCTTACGGGATTACAAATAAGGTGAAGCTAATTATAAAATCATGTTAATAAGGCAGCAGGCGCATTGGAGCGAATAAAAAGTTAGATAGAAACATACAGGTAAAGCTAATAAAAGCGTGCTAATAAAAACAATTGATGGAGGGCGGATGGCGGGAGTAGAGGAGAGGACCACTGATCGTTCCTCCAAAATTGTCTAGATCTCGTTCTGTATGTACCAGATACCAAAAACTATTGATTTAGGAGAAAATTTAGATTGAGTTATAACAATTTATGGATTTTACACCAGAGGGGCGATAAAGGGGGGCGGGCGGAGGGTGTCACTGCTTACTTTGTAAGCCCTCGACTTATTTGACCCCTTGAGTCTGTGATATTGGTGAAGGCCAGTATACGTAAAGTTATAATGTGTAAAAATTATGAAAAATAATTTCTCGAAGGGGTCGTGGGACCCCCACCCCTCTTTCCATGTTCGAAAAAAATTTCGCTAGTAGACTACTGTCTGTGTCCCAAATTTCATCAAAATCCGTGTAGCCATTCTGGCGTGATTCAGTCGCAAAGACGAAAAAATATAATAATTAAATTATGACTGTTCCTAGGGGGCGGGGACCACGCCCCTTTTGAAAAATATATAGCTATTAGATCCTTCTAGACTATTGGCTATATGTGTGCAAAATTTTATCCAAATCGGTCCAGCCGTTCTTGCGTTATTGAGTGACAAAGACAAACGTCTGGACAAACATCCAAACATCCAAACATCTTAACATCCAAACTTTCCCATTTATAATATACTAGCCTTTACCCGCGGCCCCGTCCGCAAGGAGGAAATGAAATATGTGGGCTATTCACGTTAGCCTGCTTATAAAGTTATCTGTTTAAAATTTTTTTCTGTCTAATGCATTTTATTTTTGTAATTGAGTAAAAAAAAGAACTTTATGAGCTGATAACCTGATAGGATCCCAAAATGATAACGAAATTATCCAGAAAAAGCCACGAAATGACCCCGACGCTATCGCGGACGGATCCCGAAAACCATCCAGAAACGCTCCGGAAGTGTTTCCAAAAGTTCCCGAAGTAGTCCCAAAAAAACCCGAAATGACAACGACACGATTCAAGACTTATCCAGATAACCACACAGAAATGATGCCTGAAGGGTACCAAATTGATCCCGAAATAGTCCCGAAAAAGTTCCGAAATTACCCTGACGGGCTCCCGGACGGATCTCAGAAACCATCCAGAAAATATCCAGGAAGGGTCCCTAAATTATCCCGACTAACTCCAGAAAAAGTTCCGAAATGGCTCCGAGGGGATCCACGATGGATCGCGAAAACCATACAGAAATTATTCCGGAAGGATTCCAAAATGATCCCGAAATAGTCCGGAATTGACCCAGATGGGGTCCCGCACAGATCCAGAAATGATCCCGGAAGGGTGCAAAAACTATCGCGGAAAAGTAACAAAAAATCCCGAAATGGCTCCTACGGCATCCCGGACGGATCCAGAAATGATCTCGGAAGGGTCCCCAAATGATCCCAAAATGGTCCCGAAATGACCCTGATGGATCCGGCAAACCATCAAGAAATTATGCCGAAAGGGTCCCAAAATGATCCCGAAATAATACAGAAAAAGTCACGAAACGACCCCTAGAGGATCCCCAAATGATCCCGTATTAGCCCCGAAAAGGTCCCGAAATAACCCCGACGGGATCCCGGACAAATCCCGAAAACCATTCAGAAATGATGCCGGAAGGAATCCCAAATGATTCCGTAAAAGTCCCGCATTGATTTCGACGGGATCCCAAACGGATACCGAAAATCATCCAGAATTGACGCCGGAAAGGTCCTCAAATGATCACCTAATAGTCCCGAAATTACCCTTAAGGGGTCATGGACGGATCCCATAAACCATCCAGAAATGATCCCGATATATTCCCGAAGAAGTCCCGAAATGACCCTGACGGGATTTCGAACGCACCCCTAAATAACCCTGACGGGATCCCGGACAGATCCCGAAATCCATCCAGAAATGATCTTTGGAGGGACCCCAAATGATCCCGAAAAAGTCCCGCAATGATTCCGAGGCGATCCTGATCGGATACCGATAACCATCCAGAAGTGATGCCGTAAAGGTCCTCAAATGATCACCTAATACCAAAATGACCCTGACGGCATCCCGGACTGATCCCAAAATCCATCCAGAAATGATCTTGAGAAGGTCCCAAAATTATCCCGAAATAGTCTCGGAAAAGTTCAGAAATTACCCTGACGGGTTCCCGGACGAATCCTGAAAGACATCTCTAAATGATCCCGAAAAAGTCCCGAAATGACCCTGACTGGACCCCGAAAGGATCCCGAAAACTATCCAGAAATGATGCCGGAAATGTCCTCAAATGATCACCTAATAGTTCCGAAAAGACCCTGACGGGATCCCGAACGGATCCCGACAACTATCTAGAAATGATGCCGAAAGGGCCCGCAAATGATCCCGTATTAGTCGAGAAAAAGTCCCGAAATGAACCCGACGGGATGCCGGACGAATCCCAAAAACCAGCCAGAAATGATGCCGGAAGGGACACCAAATGATCCCGAAAAAGTCCCGCAATAATTCCGACGGGATCCTGAGCGGATACCGAAAACCATCCAGAAGTGATGCCGAAAAGGTCCTCAAATGATCACCTAATAGTCCCAAAATGACCCTGACGGCATCCCGGACAGATCCCGAAATCCATCCAGAAATGATCTTGGGAGGGTCCCAAAATTATCCCGAAATAGTCTGGGAAAAGTCCAGAAATTACCCTGACGGATACCGGACGAATCCTGAAAACCAATCTTAAATGATGCCGAAAAAGTCCCGAAATGACCCTGATGGGACCCGGAAAGGATCCCGAAAACTAACCAGAAATGATGCCGGAAAGGTTCTCAAATGATCTCCCAGTAGTTCCGAAAAGACCCTGACGGGATCCCGAACGGATCCCGACAACTATCCAGAAATGATACCGAAAGGGCTCGCAAATGATCCCGTATTAGTCGAGAAAAAGTCCCGAAATGACCCCGACGGGATGCCGGACGAATCCCAAAAACCATCCAGAAATGATTTTGGAAGGGACCCCAATGATCCCGAAAAAGTCCCGCAATTATTCCGACGGGAATCTGAACGGATACCGAAAACCATCCAGAAGTGATGCCGGAACGGTCCTCAAATGCTCACCTAATAGTCCCAAAATGACCCTGAGGGCATCCCGGACAAATCCCGAAATCCATCCAGAAATGATCTTGGGAAGGTCCCAAAATGATCACGAAATAGTCTCGGAAAAGTCCAGAAATTACCCTAACGGGTTCCCGGACGAATCCTGAAAGCCATCCTTAAATGATCCCGAAAAAGCCCCGAAATGACCCTGACGGGATCCCGAAAGGATTCCAAAAAATATCCAGAAATGATGCCGGAAAGGTCCTCAAATGATCCCCTAATAGTTCCGAAATGACCGTGACGGGATCCCGAGCGGATCCCGACAACTATCCAGAAATTATGCCGAAAGGGTCCGCAAATGATCCCGTATTAGTCGAGAAAAAGTCCCGAAATGACCCCGACGGGATCCCGGACGAATCCCAAAAACCATCCAGAAATGATACCGGTAGGTATCCCAAATGATCCCGAAATAATCCCGAAATGACCTCGTCGGCATCCCGGACGGATACCGAAAATTATCCAGAAATGATGCCGGAAAGGTCCTCAAATGATCCCCTAATAGTACCGAAATTACCCTGATTGGATCCCCGACGGATCCCGAAAACCATCCAGAAATGATGCCGGAATAGACCCCAAATGATCCCGAAAAAGTCCCCAAATGACCCCGACGATATCCCGGACGGATCCCGAAAACCATCCAGAAATGATGCCGGAAGAGCCCCCAAATGATCCCAAAAAATCCCCAAATGACCCCGACGAGATCCCGCACGGATCCCGAAAACCAACCAGAAATGATGCCGGAAGAGCCCCAAATGATCCCGAAAAAGTCCCCAAATGACCCCGACATACTCCAGAAAAGGTTCCGAAATGGCTCCGAGGGAATCAACGACGGATCGCGAAAACCATACAGAAATGTTTCCGGAAGGATCCCAAAATGATCCCGAAATAGTCCGGAAATGACCCAGATGGGATCCCGCACAGATCCAGAAATAATCCCGGAAGGGTCCAAAAACTATCCCGGAAAAGTAACAAAAAATCCCGAAATGGCTCCTACGGCATCCCGGACGGATCCAGAAATGATCTCGGAAGGGTCCCCAAATGATCCCAAAATGGTCCCGAAATGACCCTGATGGATCCGGCAAACCATCAAGAAATTATGACGGAAGGGTCCCCAAATGATCCCGAAATAAAACAGAAAAAGTCACGAAACGACCCCTAGAGGATCCCCAAATGATCCCGTATTAGCCCCAAAAAAGTCCCAAAAGGACCCTGACGGGATCCCGAAAGGATTCCGAAAACAATACAGAAATGATGCCGGAAAGGTCCTCAAATGATGCCCTAATAGTCCCGAAATGACCGTGACGGGATCCCGACAACTATCCAGAAATGATGCCGAAAGGGTCCGCAAATGATCCCGTATTAGTCGAAAAAAAGTCCCGAAAGGACCACGACGGGATCCCGGACGAATCCCAAAAACCATCCAGAAATGATGCCGGTAGGTATCCCAAATGATCCCGAAATAGTCCCGAAATGACCTCGTCGGCATCCCGGACGGATCCCGTAAATTATCCAGAAATGATGCCGGAAAGGTTCCCAAATGATCCCCTAATAGTCCCGAAATTACCCTAATGGGATCCCGGACGGATTCCGAAAACCATCCAGAAATGATGCCGAAAGGGTTCCCAAATGATCCCGTATTAGGCGCGAAAAAGTCCCGAAATGACCCCGACGGGATCCCGGACGGATCCCGAAAACCATCCAGAAATGATGCCGAAAGGGTTCCCAAATAATCCCGTATTAGTCGCGAAAAAGTACCGAGATGACCCCGACGGGATCCCGGACGGATCCCGAAAAACATCCAGAAATAATGCCGGATGAGCCCCAAAATGATCCCGCAAAAGTCCCCAAATGACCCCGACGAGATCCCGGACGGATCCCGAAAACCATCCAGAAATGATGCCGGAAGAGCCCCCAAATGATCCCGAAAAAGTCCCCAAATGACCCCGACGATATCCCGGACGGATCCCGAAAACCATCCAGAAATGATGCCGGAAGAGCCCTCAAATGATCCCGAAAAAGTCCCCATATGACCCCGACGAGATCCCGCACGGATCCCGAAAACCATCCAGAAATGATGCCGGAAGGGTCCCCAAATGATCGCGAAATAGTACCGAAATGATTCCGGAATAGTCCCGAAAATGTTCCAAAATAACCCCGACGGGATCCCGGACGGATCCCGTAAACTATACAGAAATGATCCCGGATGGGTCCCAAAATGATCCCGAAATAGTCCCGAAAAAGTCTCGAAATTACCCCGGCGTAATCCCGGACCGATCCCGAACACCATCCAGAAATGATCCCGGAAGGGTCTCGATATGACCCTTACGGGATTACAAATAAGGTGAAGCTAATTATAAAACCATGTTAATAAGGCAGCAGGCGCATTGGAGCGAATAAAAAGTTATATAGAAACATACAGGTAAAGCTAATAAAAGCGTGCTAATAAAAACAATTGATGGAGGGCGGATGGCGGGAATAGAGGAGAGGACCACTGATCGTTCCTCCAAAATTGTCTAGATCTCGTTCTGTATGTACCAGATACCAAAAACTATTGATTTAGGAGAAAATTTAGATTGAGTTATAACAATTTATGGATTTTACACCAGAGGGGGAGATAAAGGGGGGCGGGCGGAGGGTGTCACTGCTTACTTTGTAAGCCCTCGACTTATTTGACCCCTTGAGTCTGTGATATTGGTGAAGGCCAGTATACGTAAAGTTATAATGTGTAAAAATTATGAAAAATAATTTCACGAAGGGTCGTGGGACCCCCACCCCTCTTTCCATGTTCGAAAAAAATTTCGCTAGTAGACTACTGTCTGTGTCCCAAATTTCATCAAAATCCGTGTAGCCATTCTGGCGTGATTCAGTCGCAAAGACGAAAAAATATAATAATTAAATTATAACTGTTCCTAGGGGGCGGAGACCACGCCCCTTTTGAAAAATATATAGCTAGTAGATCCTTCTAGACTATTGGCTATATGTGTGCAAAATTTCATCCAAATCGGTCTAGCCGTTCTTGCGTTATTGAGTCACAAAGACAAACGTCTGGACAAACATCCAAACATCCAAACATCCAAACATCCAAACATCCAAACATCCAAACATCTAAACATCCAAACATCCAAACATCTTAACATCCAAACTTTCCCATTTATAATATATATTAGATATTAGATATTAGAAATTAGATATATTAGATTAGATTTGATATCAGATTAGTTATATATTGTAAAAAGTGACTTGTGGTAACACTGCTTTAAAGGTACTTACCAGTGTGTAGACGAGTGTGCTGTTGAACGTGGGAAAGTTGCTTAAATCTACGATCACAATAAGAGCATTTATATGGTTTTTCGCCGGTGTGAACACGGATATGCTGAACAAGTTGGTGATTGCTGGAAAAACTCTTCATGCATTGTTGGCATTGGTGAGGCTTACTTTCGGTGACAATACTACCAGGGGCGCCAAGGCCAACTCGAGGTACTTGTTGTATCTGTTGCATGGCACTTTTGTGCATGAAAAGCTGAGTTCCGTAATACGTAAATGTGCACACAAAGCAATGGAGTGTTATTTCCGGAACAGTAATATGAAAACCAAAAAAAGGACTTATCATTTTATTTTCTTAATATCAAGTCTCTTTCAGTCAAGAATCGCTTATTAAGTTCAAAGGTGAGAAATTTTGGAACTGAAATATAAGAATCGTATACTGCATGCAGTTTAAGTTGAGAAGCTTGGAACATACTGCGGAACCAAATAGCAATGCAACATGGAAAAACACCTTTCGATATGTAGCGATTTTAAGTAACGTCGTGATAAAGAAGAGATACGGAACTTGGAACGTTCTTAGCTAATAAGAGTACAAAAGATATTGAGATATTAAGATACCTTTTAGTAACTTCTCACTGATCTACAAATTTTGGGATAATTTAAGCCATTTCCAATAAAGGTAGATCAAAATTAAAACATCTTTTATGATGATAAATTGTCGATAGAATTAACTTTAAGTGATTGCGCTCCACCTTTAAAGTTTTGCTTTCGCTTAATTGTTTGCGGCATTTTTTTTGCTGTTTTTAAAACTTATTAATTGAAACTCGTAAGCAGTGTTCTTTTTATATCTGTGGCAATTTGAAAAAACAACCTAATTCGAGTTATGATAAAAGTGATATTCTGGCTTCATAACAGAAATCCGTTACAGATCTCCCTGTGTTACTTACTCATAGCCCTAGCGGCAAATGGCTGCTACAAAATATAGGAAGTTACAATGGTGAATTGTGGCTAGCTTTTCAGATAAAGGTCTATGTATCGCCATTATCCTAACTCGAAATAGGTTGTTTTTTCAAATTGCCACAGATATAAAGGTAGCATTTAAACTTGTCCCCTTTTTTTATACCCACCGTGTACTTGTACACAGGGGTATTATAAATTTGGTGTATATTGGAACGATGTTTCGTTATCCTTTGTCAAATTTGGTTCGAGGAAAAACCGCTTTCGCCGTTGTGTCATTTTCAGTGTAGTTTTTCGTTCTTATCTGTTTGTTGAGGACATGAATCCCTCATTAGCTCGATAACCTAATAAAATTTTTATTACAATATTAGGGTACATCGCAGACTTTGTTCTACCCGAAAATTGGTTCGTCTACATTGAGCCTTGCTTCCCCTCTTCAACATCGAGCCCATTCTCTTCTATTCTATCTTCAATTTTTCTCATAATTCTTGTGCATCCCCTATTCCATTTGCCTGTCTCCCACTCCCCAATCCCCCCTTTACTCAAAAACCCATTCCTGCTCCCACACCAAGTTCTACTTACCATATATTTTTTTTTTAAACAGGTCGGCCCCTGGTCTATTTCCCGAAATGAAAAGTTTCTCAAATATTATCTTTTTCAAAGAGGTACCCCGGTACCGAACTTCACGCGAATCTTTTTTTTAAGAAGATTTTTTAGAATAGGTCGGCCCCTTGTCTTAGTTCCGGAATAAAAGTAATGAGCTAGTCATAGAAACTTTAGGCAGATCGCACTCTTAACTGTTTTAGGTAGAATATGTTGGCCCCTGGTACACTTCCCGGAATGAAAAGTTTCGCAAATATTATCTTTGTCAAGGAGGTACTCTTAATATAAATTAAAGCGAATCGCAGCATAAACTAAATTTTTTGTAATAGGTCGGTCCCTGGTTCACTTCCCGGAAAGAAAACTTTCTCAAATAATGCGCTAGTCACCGCTTATACCAAAATTTCCATATAAATTGTCCACTTCCCGGAATGAAAAGTTGCTCAAATATTTTCTGTGCCAAGAGGTAACCCTATACCGAAATTCAATCGAATGGTACCATAAATAAGATTATTTGTAATGGGTCGGCCCTTGGTCCACTTCCCGGACAAGGTTGTGATTTGCTGAGAAAAAAGACAATGCCTATTACGGTTTTGAGGGCTCCGATCACGTACCGACTTTCACATTTATATATAGAGGTGTATTATTTGCGTGTGGCCAGGAACCCTAATTTCTCTTTCTATAAGAGAGTAACGTTAGGGTCCTTTAGAGCTTGAAATCGGTCAAAACCTGCTTCATTTGTTATTCCTCTGTATAAGTTGAATAAGTAAATTTTAAAATTTACTAAGATTGCAGAAACTTTCCTGAACACTTTTTGGAATAGGTCAGTCCATGGTGTATTTCCCGGAAGGATACCCATATCGTAAAAACAAATTCTAGAGTCAACCCTGATCCACCTTTATGGCGATATCCCTAAATGGCGTCCACCTATAGAACTATGGCCCACTCCCTCTTAAAATACTCTTTAAAACCTTTCATTTGATACACATGTCATACAAACACATTCCAGGGTTACCCTCGGTTCATTTTCCTACATGGTTATTTTCCCTTATGTTGCCACCATAGCTATCAACTGAGTATGTAATGTTCGGTTACACCCGAACTTAACCTTCCTTACTTGTTTATTTTATATTTATCTTAAAAATCGTTTAGATATGCTCAAATTTAACCAAATTTTTACGTGTATAGCATATATTGTTGTCTGAAAAAATCATAGAGACCGGTGGTATATATAATCTCATACAACCGATTGTTCAGATAAGAAACTTTGCGCAATTTCTTCCCCATTTTAACAGCTAGAAGCTTCAAATTTCACCAAATGCTTACGTGTATAGCATATATTGTTGTCTGAAAAAATCATATAGATCGGTGGTATATATAGTATATATATGGTGGTATATATTGTATATATATATAGTATATATATATATTTATGCAATTTTAGCCCCACTTTAACAGCTAGCAGCTTCACATTTCACCGAACGCTTACGTATATGGCATATATTGTTGTCTGAAAAAATCATAGAGATCGGTTGTATATATAGTATATATCTCATACAACCGATTGTTCAGATAAGAAACTTTTCGCAATTTCTACCCTATTTTAACAGCTACAAGCTTCAAGTTTCACCGATTGCTTACGTATATAGTATATATTGTTGTGTCAAAAAATCATAGACATCGGTGATATATATAATATATATATGATGGTATATATAGTATATATATATTTTATACCTTTCATGAAAATGAAATGGTATATTAATTTCGTCAAGAAACCCAAAATTGTAAGTCCTTAAAGGAAATTAGATAGACCCACCATTAAGTATACCGAAATAATTAGGTTGAAGAGCTGAGTTGATTTAGCCATGTCCGTCTGTCCGTCTGTCTGTTGGTATGCAAACTAGTCCCTAAATTTTTGAGATATCTTGATAAAATTTGGTGAGCGGGTGTATTTGGGTGTCCGATTAGACATTTGTCGGAACCGGCCGGATCGGACCACTATAGCATATATCCTCCATACAACCCCCTCCTTTTTAAAATACTCATTAACACCTTGCATTTGATACCCATATCGTACAAAAAAATTCTAGAGTCACCCCTGGCCCACCTTTATGGCGATATCTCGAAAAGGCGTCCACCTATAGAACTAAGGCCCACTCCCTTTTAAAATACTCATTAACACCTTTCATTTGATACCCATATCGTACAAACAAATTCTAGAGTCACCCCTGGTCCACCTTTATGGCGATATCTGGAAAAGGCGTCCACCTATAGAACTAAGGCCCACGCTCTTTTAAAATACTCACTAACAACTTTCATTTGAAACCCATATAGTACAAACGAATTCTAGAGTCACCCCTGGTCCACCTTTATGGCGATATCTCGAAAAGGCGTCCACCTATAGAACTAAGGCCCACGCCCTTATAAAATACTCATTAACACCTTTCATTTGATACCCATATTGTACAAACGCATTCTAGAGTCACCCCTGGTCCACCTTTATGGCGATATCTCGAAAAGACGTCCACATATAGAACTAAGGCCCACGCCCTCTTAAAATACTCATTAATACCTTTCGTTTGACACCCATAGTATACAAACGCATTCTAGAGTCACCCCTGGTCCCCTTTATGGCGATATCACGAAACGGCGTCCACCTATGGAAATAAGGATCACTCCCTTTTAAAATACTCATTAACACCTTTCATTTGATACCCATATCGTACAAACAAATTCTAGAGTCAACCCTGATCTACCTTTATGGCGATATCCCTAAATGGCGTCCACCTATAGAACTATGGCCCACTCCCTCTTAAAATACTCTTTAATACCTTTCATTTGATACACATGTCATACAAACACATTCCAGGGTTACCCTCGGTTCATTTTCCTACATGGTTATTATCCCTTATGTTGCCACCATAGCTCTCAACTGAGTATGTAATGTTCGGTTACACCCGAAATTAACCTTCCTTACTTGTTTATTTTATATTTATCTTAAAAATCGTTTAGATATGTTCAAATTTCACCAAATGTTTACGTGTATAGCATATATTGTTGTCTGAAAAATCATAGAGACCGGTGGTATATATAATCTCATACAACCGATTGTTCAGATAAGAAACTTTGCGCAATTTCTTCCCCATTTTAACAGCTAGAAGCTTCAAATTTCACTAAATGCTTACGTTTATAGCATATATTGTTGTCAGAAAAAATCATAGAGATCGGTGGTACATATATTATATACCCCATATAAACTGTATTTTTTTGCCCCTTTTTTACGGCTAGAAGCTTCAAAATTCATAACATTTCATCAAATAGTTACGTTTACGTCATATATTGTTGAAATACGTGATTCGTAGTCATAGTTTTTACACGCAGACCACAAAAAACCTGAAACTTTGCATCCTCACACAAAGTACCTACCTATTTTTATACCTTTCATGAAAATGAAATGGTATATTAATTTCGTCACGAACCCAAAATTGTAAGTCCTTAAAGGAAAATAGATAGACCCACCATTAAGTATACCGAAATAATCAGGTTGAAGAGCTGAATTGATTTAGCCATGTCCGTTTGTCCGTCTGTCTGTTTGTATGCAAACTAGTCCCTCAATTTTTGAGATATCTTGATAAAATTTGGTGAGCGGATGTATTTGCGTGTCCGATTAGACATTTGTCGAAACCGGCCGGATCGGACCACTATAGCATATATCCTCCATACAACCGATTTTTCAGAAAAAGAGGATTTTTGTAATATCTTACTCAATTTAACAGATTGAAGCTTCAAACTTCACCATATACTTTCGTATATTGCACATATTGTTGCCTGAAAAAATTGATGAGATCGGTCGTATATATAGTATATATCCCCCACAACCGATTGTTCAGATAAGAAACTGTTCGTAATTACTGCCTTATTTTAAGAGCTAGAGGCTTCAAATTTCAACGAATGCTTACGTATATATATATAGTATATATATGGTGATATATATAGTATATATATATATTTTCGCAATTTTAGCCCCATTTTAACAGCTAGAAGCTTCCAATTTCACTGAACGCTTACGTATATGGCATATATTGTTGTCTGAAAAAATCATAGATATCGGTTGTATATATAGTATATATCTCATACAACCCCTTGTTCAGATAAGAAACTTTGCGCAATTTCTTCCCCATTTTAACAGCTAGAGGCTTCAAATTTCACCAAATGCTTACGTGTATAGTATATATTGTTGTCTGAAAAAATCATTGAGATCGGTGGTATATATAGTATATATCTCATACAACCGATTGTTCAGATAAAGAAACTTTGCGCAATTTCTGCCCCGTAACAGCTAGAAGCTTCAAATTTCACCAAATGCTTACGTATATAGCATATATTGTTGTCTGAAAAAATCATAGAGATCGGTGGTGCATATATTATATACCCCATATAAACTGTATTTTTTTGCCCCTTTTTTACGGCTAGAAGCTTCAAAATTCATAACATTTCATCAAATAGTTACGTTTACGTCATATGTTGATGAAATACGTGATTCGTAGTCATAGTTTTTACACGCAGACCACAAAAAACCTGAAACTTTGCATCCTCACATAAAGTACCTACCTATTTTTATACCTTTCATGAAAATGAAAAGGTATATTAATTTCGTCACGAAACCCAAAATTGTAAGCCCTTAAAGGAAAATAGATAGACCCATCATTAAGTATACCGAAATAATCAGGTTGAAGAGCTGAGTTGATTTAGCCATGTCCGTCTGTCTGTTTGTGTGCAAACTAGTCCCTCAATTTTTGAGATATCTTGATAAAATTTGGTGAGCGGGTGTATTTGGATGTCCGATTAGACATTTGTCGGAACCGGCCAGATCGGACCACTATAGCATATATCCTCCATACAACCGATTTTTCAGAAAAAGAGGATTTTTGTAATATCTTACTCAATTTAACAGATTGAAGCTTCAAACTTCACCATATACTTTCGTATATTGCACATATTGTTGCTTGAAAAAATTTATGAGATCGGTCGTATATATAGTATATATCCCCCACAACCGATTGTTCAGATGAGAAACTTTTCGTAATTACTGCCTTATTTTAAGAGCATTTAATTTGTCTAGGATACTTTTGGTGTCATAAGTCGAACAAAAATTTACCAATCCTTTTGAAATTTGGTAGGGGCATATACTTTATGACGTTAACTGTTTTCTGTGAAAATGGGCGAAATCGGTTGAAGCCACGCCCAGTTTTTATACACAGTCGTCCGTCTGTCCTTCCGCATGGCCGTTAACACGATAACTTGAGCAAAAATCTGAACTTAGTTCACGTACTTATCTGAACTCACTTTATAAAAAAAATGCCATAATTCTATACCAAATACGAAAAAAGGGATGAAACATGGTAATTGGATTGGTTTATTGACGCGAAATATAACTTTAGAAAAAACTTTGTAAAATGGTTGTGACACCTACCATATTAAGTAGAAGAAAATAAAAAAGTTCTGCAGTGCGAAATAAAAAACCCTTGAAATCTTGGCAGGTATTACATATATAAATAAATTAGCGGTATCCAACAGATGATGTTCTGGGTCACCCTGGTCGACATTTTGGTCGATATCTGGAAAACGCCTTCACGTACAAACACATTCTAGAATCACCCGTGGTCCGCCTTTATGGCGATATCTCGAAAAGGCGTCCACCTATAGAACTAAGCTCCACGCCCTTTTAAAATACTCATTAACACCTTTCATTTGATACCCATATCGTACAAACATATTCTAGAGTCACCCCTGGTCCACTTTTAGTGCGATATCTCGAAAAAGCGACCACCTATAGAACGAAGACCCACTCCCTTTTAAAAATACTCATTAACACCTTTCATTTGATACCCATATCGTACAAACAAAGTCTAAGTTGCGATACCTCGAAAAGGCGTCCACCTATAGAACTAAGCCCCACGCCCTTTTAAAATACTCATTAACACCTTTCATTGGATACCCATATCGTACAAACATATTCTAGAGTCACCCCTGGTCCACCTCTATGGTGATATCTCGAAAAAGCGACCACATATAGAACTAAGCCCCACGCCCTTTTAAAATACTCATTAACACCTTTCATTTGATACCCATATCGTACAAACATATTATAGAGTCACCCCTGGTCCACCTTTATGGCGATATTTCGAAACGGCTTTCACCTATAGAACGAAGGCCCACTCCCTTTTAAAATACTCATTAACACCTTTCGTTTGATACCCATATTGTACAAACGCATTCTAGAGTCACCCCTGGTCCACCTTTATGGCGATATCTCTAAAAAGGCGACCACCTATACAACTGCCACCACTCCCTTTTAAAACCCTCATTAATACCTTTAATTTGATACCCATATCGTAAAAACCAATTCTAGGGTCACCCCTGGTCCACCTTTATGGCGATATCTCGAAACGGCGTCCACCTATGGAACTAAGGATAACTCCCTTTAAAATACTCATTAACACCTTTCTTTTGATACCCATATTGTACAAACAAATTCTATGGTCACCCCTGGTCCACATACCTTTCATTTGATACCCATATCGTGCAAACAAATTCTAGAGTCAACCCTGATCCACCTTTATGGCGATATCCCTAAATGGCGTCCACCTATAGAACTATGGCCCACTCCCTCATAAAATACTCTTTAGTGGCTTTCATTTGATAGACATGTCATACGAACACATTCCAAGGTTGCCCTCGGTTCATTTTCCCTTATGTTGTTGCCATAGCTCTCAACTGAGTATGTAATGTTCGGTTACACCCGAACTTAACCTTCTTTACTTGTTTATTTTATATTTATCTTAAAAGTCGTTTAGATATGTACATTTGTTCACTATATATTTCTTATCTTATACATCCGATTATTTGGAGATTACCAACGGGATAAGATTATTGTTCAGCCCCATTCATGAAAGGTATGAAGTCTTCGGCACAGCCGAAGCAGTCCCGTCCTTACTTGTTTACCTTAGCATCGGCCAGACGTACTTGTCCAATCAACATTCTGCCCACCGCTTCTCCGTTCGTCTACGAATTGTTACCAGGATTGGGCCGAAATAGTCTAGCCCGGTATATGTAAATGGCCTTACATAAGGCGTTACTTGATCAATTGGTAATTGTCCCATCAGTGCAGGCCTTGGAATCGGTCTGGCATTTTTACATTGCTGACACATAGACTGAGCGCGCTTAACCGCTACACGCAAATGCGGAACCCAATATGTTTTCCGAATTTCGCTTATGACAATCGCGTTGTTTTGATGATACAATCGTTTGTGGTACCACTGAACGACTAATTCGGCGAAATCGTGACGGTATGGCAATATAATAAGTCTTCTTGTATTCTTAGTGAGCGCAGTTGCGTAATCGAGCCTCCATTGAACGCATAACACATAATCTTCGTTAATCTGAGGCGTAAGTTTGTATATGTCACTGTTCTTAAGAATATCCTTATTATTCTTTAGTTGTTCAATTTCGTTGGGGAACGCATTTCTTTGCACAATATGACACAATCGGAGCTGTGCCTCTTGTAACTCAGATGAGGTAATTTCTCCAGAATATTCTTTCGCTCCATTGGATTTATTTTTAGCATTCATTCATTAACAGAATCGTATCACCCAAGCCATCGTTCGCTTCAGCCGTAAATAATCTGAGGAGCGCTTTAGATCGATTACCGTTTACGTAGAGATAACAAGCAAGCACTTTCTTTTCTCCTCATCGTTATTTTCATCGGCGATAGAGGTTTTCAGAACTGGCCACAGCTCCTCTCGCTCGAGCAAGAAGTCCGGACCCTGAATCAATCCATCGTGAGTTTATATCGTCCCGTAATGGGTAGGCTGCTCTTGTTGCCTCATCGGCCGCATTCAGATGCGATGGACACCAACACCATTCGTTCTCGTGTGTTTCGTCTAGTATCTCACTCACTTCATATGCGACGAAAGTTTTGTATTGTCAATGATCAGACTTAATCCACAACAAACACGTTTTGGAATCCGTAAACAAAATGTTTCTGACAGGCTTGATAGAGTGGCTCCCAATAACTATGTTTTTCAATCGTGAACCCAAGACAGCAGCTTGTAGCTCTAAAGGGGGTACTGATAGCAATTTTAGGGGTTCACATCTGGTCTTTCACAACACGAACTTAATTTTAACATTCCCGGCATAAACAATTCGCCAATAAGCAAGAGTAGCGAACGCCTGCTCACTCGCGTTGACGAACACGTGTAGCTCAATCGTAGCATTCTGGAGCATAGCACCTGCTAACTTTAATCTGTTCCACAATTCGCAATTTTCTGACCCATGATGAAAATATATTGAATATATAGGGAGGCACTTCGTCCGCACACTCGATTCACTTCCGCCAGAGTGATTGCAGTAATATTCTCCCATACACCATAATGTCGGCTATCATACCAAATTGATCATAAATAGACATCACCAAGCTCAGAAATTGTCGCTTCGTTGGACATTTCTCACCCTCGAGTATTAGAGGGTCAACTCGATGCAGCATCAATTTAAACACAAATGCGTCAGCTTCGCTGTCCCAACACATTCCCAACACTTTGTCTACCTGACTGCCTGGATTCATTTTAACTACCGGCTGCATTTGTTGATTGCTCATTTGGTGGTGGACATTTCTCACCCTCGAGTATTAGAGGGTCAACTCGATGCAGCATCAATTGAAACACAAATGCGTCAGCTTCGCTGTCCCAACACATTCCCAACACTTTGTCTACCTGACTGCCTGCATTCATTTTAACTACCGGCTGCATTTGTTGATTGCTCATGTTCAGATGGTTTTGAACACTTCGAGAGTTTGAAGTAAAATTTCTTAAAACGAATCCGGCTTTGAAATGAGTCTCTAATACAGCTTGTCCTATGTCCAACGCTTCGTGCTCACTTCCAAAGCTACAAACAAAATCATCCACATAATGATTGCCATTTATTGTCTTTATCACTTCCGGTCGATCGCTATCGACTTCCTGAGCATTTCTGTTCTTAACGTGTTGTACTATATATGGAGAACATGTGGCTCTAAATATCATGGACGTCATAACATATGTTTCGATCGGGTCATTATTGCCGTATCTCCAAAAAAAAAACGTTGTGCATTTTGGTCCTGTTGTCTTAAACCTGTAAAAACATTTATTTTATATCGGCACATAGGCCAATAACACCCTCTCTAAACTGTAATAATTTTACCAACTGTTGCACTTCATCTGGGCCTTTGAGAAGAACTGAGTTCAGGGACACTCGGTTTACAGCGGCTGCTGCATCGAAAACTATTCGAAGCTTACATGGTTTATTATACATTTTATGAAAATGAAATTGTATATTAATTTCGTCACGAAACCTAAAATTGTAATTCCTTAAAGGAAAATAGATGGACCCACTATTAAGTATACCGAAAGAATCAGGATGATGAGCTGAGTTGATTTAGACATGTCCGTCTGTCCGTCTGTCTGTTTGTATGCAAAATAGCCCCTCAATTTTTGAGATATCTTGATAAAACTTGGTGAGCGGGTGCATTTGGGTTTCCGATTAGACATTTGTCGGAACCGGCCTGATCGGACCACTATAGCATATATCCTCCATACAACCGGTTTTTCAGAAAAAGAGGATTTTTGTCCTATCTTCCTCAATTTAACAGATTGAAGCTTCAAACTTCACCATATACTTTCGCATATTGCACATATTGTTGTCTGAAAAAATGTATGAGATCGGTTGTATATATAGTATATATCCCCCACAACTGATTGTTCAGATAAGAAACTTCGTAATTACTGGCCTATTTTAAGAGCTAGAGGCATCAAATTTCAACGAATGCTTACGCATATAGCATATATTGTTGTCTGAAAAAATCATAAAGATCGGTGGTATATATAGTGTATATATGGTGGTATATATAGTATATATATGTTTTCACAATTTCAGCCTCATTTTAACAGCTAGAAGCTTCAAATTTCACCGAAAATTTACGTATATAGCATATATTGTTGTCTGAAAAAATCATAGATATCGGTTGTATATATAGTATATATCTCATACAACCGATAGTTCAGATAAGACACTTTTCGCAATTTCTACCCCATTTTAACAGCTATAAGCTTCAAATTTCACCGATTGCTTACGTATATAGTGTTTGGGTGCCTTTCATGGGGGTGTTGCGCCGTGCACTCACCGACGTCACCCCAAACCGTCGACTCGTAGGTGTTTTTTACACCCTCCCTCCCTCATGTAGGGGCGGAGCCTCTTCGTGGTGGCACCTGGTAACGCTTCGGCGGCTAATTCGAGCGGCGACCTTTCTTCCCACCCCCCTCAATCCTATCTTCCTTTCTTCTTTCTCTCCCCTTCTCCTTAATGGGCTGGATCAAGGTGTTATACGATCCGTGCCGAGGATCAGCCTGGCAGGGGGCCCATAAATAGCCCAGTCGCTAACGGAGTGCATCGAATACCGGGCGACCTTCGATGCTATTAAGCCTTACCCGGACATCGCCGATCTCTGTCCGGGTGGACTTTCCCCTTCTCCGCTACTCGTGGAATGTTTAGTATGGAGGAAAAATTTTCAAAAAATAGTAAGGAGGGCGGCTCTCCAAATAAGAAGCCGATAGGAGCTTGCTCCGCAAGATGCCATCCGAAAACGCAGGCAACAAAGCTGGGAAAAACCCAAGGACTTCGTCCTCGCATTGGAAACGCTGATCCGCCAGCACCCAACAATGTGCAAGGAAAATCACCTCGAGCGAATATACGATGGCCTACGCGTTGAATACCGCCTCTTCGTCAAGCGCAACGAGTTTTAGACGATCGATGAGCTAGAAATAACGGAGGAATATGAGCTGCTAAAAAGCTAGGAAGCGAAACAGGACAAAGAGGCGATCCACAGCATGTATCATCTTCAAAAGGAGTACGATAGCAAGGAGTGGTGCTGGCGCTGCAAGGAACGCGGACACCGCCGCTTCCAATGCAGTGGCCGCTGGAGAATTTTCTGCTCCAGGTGTGGACAAGACAACATCCTCTCCAGGGACTGCCTATGCCTTTCTACCAACCAATCCACCGACAACAACACATCCAGGATGCCGTCAAGTTATGTGAGAGGAAGCCGCCAAGCATTATCTGTTCGGCCACAGAAGCCAATGGAACCACCAGCCTGCGAGCCCGCTGCCGAAATGCAAGTAGATGACCGTTTCTACATACCTATAACCACCGAGGACATGAGCGTGCGCGCTAGTGGACACCGGCGCCGCCCTATCATACTTGGATGACTCAATACGAAATCACCTGGAGAGGAACAACATCAAACCACATCTTAACAGGCGGAGCGTCCAATTGGCAGACCAGACGTGTGTCTATAGTTCGAATTCCTACCCAGCAAGGATTACGTACCAAGGACGAACGGCAAATATAATAATATCCGTCATCCCGAACCTGGCAGAACGGATGGTCATAGGAATGGACTTTTTACGGGAGAGGGGAATCACCCTCACGCTAGATGGCCAGCCGTCAGCGGCCACTTTGACAAAAAGATCAGCCGAGTTGGACACACTATGTGCAATGACCAGCCGGGAAAGCATGAGCAATGGCCAAAATCCGGAGCAGGAAACTTTTTCAGCGCACCACCAGAAGCGATTGAGTAAAACCGTTAGCCCAATTACCGCACCCGAACATTCGACCATCCGTAAACATAACCGACCGCTGAAGCAACGTTTCTACCCCCGTTACCCGGCTATACAAAAATACAACCTGAATAAAGAGTACCGAAAAAGAGCGCCGAACGCGATATTCAATACGCTCTCCCGCCGCCCGTTACAAAACGCCGACACACCAGACATATTTTACACAATAAAAAGCGACAGAGAAGAGACCGGTGATATTATTGGAAACCATGCAAAATCCGTAGCCATGGGAAATAGTAACCGCCGACTTCGTGCCACCACTACAACGTTCCAAGCAAAGAAGCAATTACCTCCTCGCCATGATCTACAAATTCTACAAGTGGGTGGAGTTAATCCCGGCGCTACAAGAAAAGGTCATATACTTACTTGGTTGTCCGAAAACCTTCCTCACCGACAATGGGAAGCTGTTCGGCGGAAAAGCGTTAGCACCGTTCCTGAGCGACCACCGCACATGGGATTAGGAGATTCCACAAATGGCACTTGATATAACCATGGTCAGAAAAGAGGGTACAAAAGCATCTGCAGCAGGAATAAACTTCGGCGAAATAAAACGACGTCAGAGCGGGTGCTCACGGAGGGAGCAGTACCAGTAGCCAACCAACCGAGCAAAAACACAAAGGGGACCAATTTTTTTCGGGTCACATTTTACCGAATACCTGATAGCCGTGATGAAATCACAACCCGAGGAAGATGGAAACGAAGAAGAAGAATGTTATGTATTATAATGAATTGTATGAAATATACTCTGTTAGTTTTAAGAACAATGAAAAGTAATTATTCTTACGTTATACAAATGAATTAAAAACATAAACTCTGTTAGATATAAGTGGAATGACTCTGTATATTTTTGAGAAAAAAAGAAAAAATAATTAATAAAGTGCTTCGCCCACAAGCACACCGGCATAAGACCTAGGCCATGACTGGAGATCCATCTTTCCCCACCGCAGCTTTCCGTCAACCGAAGTGGGAGGGGGACTGTAACGTAGCGTTACAATAACATAACCCCTTGTATTTCCTTATTCACTTAAACCTGAAACTCCCTGTACTTATTTTCCTATAGAATAGCCAACAACCACTTGTACTTATTCTTTTATAGCATAGTCAACAACCACTGATAGCAAACCAATGAAAATCACAATAATGGTGTGTCGACTTCTCAACCAGTTTGCGGCACCACCCATATAAACATCGAACTTGCATTTTTGCAATTCAGTCCTCGCAGGTGAGCCAGCGGGAGTGGATGTCTTATTTAAGACATACATTTCCCTCCTGCTAGCTAGCTGAGTGGAAGGGGCGCAGTCATGGCACGGGTCACCCTTCACTTAGGTAAGGACGACGGGGAGGATGCCTTGTGCTATTTGCCCCCCGCGCCCTCATAGGTGTTGAGTGGCCCGACGCCATCATGTCCATTTAACCCCTTCCCCCCAGTTTTAGCTTAGGCTGGCTGAGTGGAAGGGGCGCTGTCATGGCGCGGGTCACCCTTCACTTGGGTAAGGACGACGGGGAGGATGCCTTGTGCTACTTTGCCCCCCGCACCCTCCTAGGTGTTGTGCGGCCCGATGCCCTAATGACCATACAACCCCTCCCCCTCAGTCTTAGCTTCGGGTGGCTGAGTGGCAGGGGCGCCGTCATGGCGCGGGTCACCCTTCACTTAGGTAAGGACGACGGGGAGGATGCCTTGTGCTACTTTGACCCCCGCTCCCTCCTAGGAGTTGAGCGGCCCGACGCCTTCATGACCATTCCACCCCTTCCCCTCAGCACTGTTTTCGGCCGTGAGCCGATGCGTGCACACAGAGGCTACCGCTGTGCCGTTAAGGTGGTACAGCCCCGCCCCCTTACGCACCTTCTACTAGTGTGCAAGTAGGGAGGCGGGGGTGTCCAGCGGTTCAGCCAGCACTAACGAGTCCTCGCAGTCTCTTCCCCAGGTGAACGACCCCGCGGACTACAGATCCTGCCGATCAATCCGATCCCGCCGATACCATCAACCGACCCCGCCCGGAACGAGCCACCGTTGCCCAGGTAAACACCATCGCCCGCCTACTTCCCCTCTCAGCGCGGCCTTGGTACGCGCTCCGTAGCCCACCACCATTTCCGTCGCACCGCCGCCCCTCTGGTACCGCCGCTGCTTCCATCCCGCCGGTGCAATGCGACCGTTGGCCGTCCCCCATACTACCAGCGTACCGATCCCGCCTTGCTGGTGCCGCCGCTGCTACACCAACCACTGGCCGCTTGCCAACATACCGCCGTTAAGCCGCTGCATCCGTCACGCCGCTGCTACGACAACCATTGGCCAAATGCCATCCTACTGCCGTTAAGCCGCTTAATCCGCAACGCCGCTGCTAAGACGACCGTTGGTCGCATGCTATCCTACTGCCGTTACGCCGCTGCACCCGTCACGCCGCTGCTGCGACGACCGTAGGCGTCTGCTATCCTACCGCCTCTTCTATCCCGCCGCTGCTTCCGTACCGCCGTAACAATCCGCCCGTTATCCGACCTTTCAACCGTCCTATCTAACCTTCCCTGCTCCTACGACCGTTATCCGCCGCTCCGTCCCCCTCACCATCGTGCGACGGAAAGCTGCTGCCCGTCTAATATCTCCAGCCGTGTGTGCGTATGTTCGTAACACATAAATATTGTGTATTTATTCAGTAGGTGTTTGTGGGACCTTTACTCTACTCTGGATAGACTGAGCGTTACCCCAGCCTTAGAAAAAACCCACCTCATAAGTGCACTGCCCCAATGTCAGCATATCCTATTCCAGGAGCAGCATTTATTCTAGACATAGATGCGAGTGGATATGCTATAGTAGGCGTTTTATCACAACTGGGCGATGGACAGGAGAAGGTAGGTGCATATTACAGCCGTTCCATTGGAAAACCAGAAAGGAACTACTACGTTACGCGGAGAGAGCTGTTGGTATTTGTAGAGTGCATTAAAAATTTTCACAAATACCTCTACGGCCAGCGATTCCGTGCCAGGACAGATCACGCAGCGTTAAAATGGCTTCTGCAGTTCCGTAACCCGAAAGGACAATTGGCACGGTGGATCGAGCGACTACAAAGCTATGACTTTTCCATTGAGCATCGAAAAGGTAGTACCCATGGAAATGCCGATGCAATGTCACGAAGACCATGTAGTTTGGAATGCAAGCACTGTTCAAAGGCCGAGGCTAAGGAAGACATTATAGATGTCCGGCTAATGATTATAACGTGTACGGATGAATGGGACAAGGAACAACTAAGAAAGTGTCAGCTAGAAGATACAGATCTGTCACATGTTATGCAAGGGCTCAAACGAAACGAAAGACCAAGCAGAGAGGAGATGTCAGCTGAGAGCCTCATTGCGAAGTCATATTGGGCACAGTGGAACAGTTTAGAATTGATATCCGGTTGCTTGCATAGAGTATGGGAGAGTGAGGATGGTCAATGCAAGAAGAAACTGATAGTTGTTCCCAGAAAGAGGATTCCGAAACCGAAATACAAGAAAACAAAATGTTATGCAAAATGGAGCACTTTTTCAACACATACGATACAAAAACAATGATGACACTTGTTATATAACAAAAGAACACAACAAGAACACCAAAGGACTCGCGGAGATGCAAAAAGACTAAAATTTCTGTTGAACTACAAAGGTTATAATATTGTAACGATTTTACTGCAAATCCTCTTATTTGCCCTTTTGCTAGGTTCGTATCTCTAAACTGTTGAATAAATAACTCCAATATTGAATAATGGAAAAATGGCCTTTATTAAAATACTTCACAATAACACTCAAACTGTGCAACGATAGCTTAATAACCAAACTGATAGCTTAAATGAAACTGACTTTCAAAATAATACTGCTATTGCTCGCTAGATATCGTCTTAGTCGTAACTGCTTGACAACTCAAATAAAACTGAATTCCAGCGCCTCTACATCTGTCGCCTTTTATACTCTTTGACTTTAACATTCGCATCTTCTAGGCGCTTCCAGAATCTACTAGTCCATTAGCTCTCAAGCATCTCAGCTGTAACTACAATTGCACAATTTTATAGTTTTTCTCATTGCATACTTATAGGAGTATCTCAGATATATGCATGTGTTTGTGCATTGACTCTCCGCTGCTCGTATATGTACATGGTACATATGTGTAGGCGCAATTATTTATTCGTTTATGTAGATACATAATGATTGAATTATTGATGTAAATGTTTGTGGTTTACAGTCTCTCGCGCACACATAGGCGTATAAGTAAATGCATCTGTGTGTGACATCTCTCGGCTGCCTTCTATATGTGTATACATGATTTGATTATTGACGTAAATATCGCTTAGCATGGCCTTAGCATCGCCTTAGTGATGGTATAGCTTAAAAAATAAATAAATGTAAGGCGCGATAACCTCCGAAGAGATCTAAGGCCGAGCTTCTCTTCCAATTTGTGTCGTGCTCCTCTTGATTTTTCCCTACAAATTGGCCGGACGGGACCTACATGTTTTATGCCGACTCCGAACGGCATCTGCAAGGCAGACGAGTTTTCACTGAGAGCTTTTCATGGCAGAAATACAATCGGAGCGTTTGCCAGACACTGCCGAGAGGTGACCTCGCTTAGAAAAATGTTCTTCTAATTGAAAAATCTTATTTCTAAAATTTTGATGTTGCTTTGCCCGGGAGTTGAACCCAGGGAATACGGTGTGATAGGCGGAGCACGCTACCATCACACCACAGTGGCCACGGTGGTATAGCTTAGTGATGCTAATATCCGTGACACAGCCCTCCACCTAAGTCTGATCGTCCCGATCAGACAAATCTCTCGATCTAAACGCTGCTAATCTTTCCAAGTGAACCACTTTCATTTTGGTTCGTGGTTTGGTAGTGGTTTGTATGCGGTACACTACATCGTTGATCCGTTTTACAACTTTGTATGGGCATTCCCAGTTATCCTGAAATTACGGGGACAAACCTTTTTTTCGTTGTGGGTTGTATAGCAGCACCAAATCTCCTTCATTAAACCCTTCCGAATTAATTGCTTTATCGTACCTCGCTTTCATCTTGTCACTCATAATCTTTGCTCGTTGCCTTACCAGATCGTGTATCTCTCTCAGCTCTTCTTCCAAGACACCAGTGGATTTCTTGACATTCCTGTCCGCATCGGCATCTATCCCATACTTCAAATCAGCTGGCAGTCGAAGGACATTGCCAAAAATTACCTTTGCGGGAGTTTGGCCCGTTGTGTCATGTACTGCCGATCGGTAGGCCATCAAGAATAATGATATGTGTGTATCCCAGTTATTATGGTACTTGTCTACTACTTCCCTTAAATGCTCCTCGAATGTTCTATTGAAACGTTCCACCATACCATCGGACTGAGGATGCAATGCGGTTGTCCGTATTTTTCGAATGCCCAACTTCTTGCACATTTCTTGGAACACAGCTGATTTAAAATTCCTGCCTTGGTCAGAATGTAACTCCATTGGCACACCATACCTTGCAACCCATTCGTTTTTAACCACTTCTGCTACTGTTACTGCTTCTTGGTTTGGGATTGGGTATACCTCTGGCCATTTACTGAAATAATCCATAACCACCAGTACGTATTTGTTTCCGCGGTTGCTAGTAGGAAATGGACCTGCGACATCCATGGCGATCCTTTCAAATGGTGCACCTGAAATATACTGCTTCATCTGGCCATGACTTCGTGTTTTGGGCCCTTTCGCTCTGTTGCATACCTCGCAATTGGCAATCAATTCGGTGACCGACTGACTGCAACCAACCCAATAGAATCTCTGCTTAATTTTCTCGAGTGTCTTCGTGATTCCAAGATGACCTCCACTTGGACCATTGTGCAGCTCATTGCGCACGTCAGGAATCCTCTTTCTGGGAACAACTATCAGTTTCTTCTAGCATTGACCATCCTCACTCTCCCATACTCGATGCAAGCAACCGGATATCAATTCTAAACTGTTCCACTGTGCCCAATATGACTTCGCAATGGAACTCTCTGCTGACATCTCCTCTCTGTTTGGTCTTTCGTTTCGTTCGAGCCCTTGCATAACATGTGACAGATCTGTATCTTCTAGCTGACACTTTCTTAGTTGTTCCTTGTACCATTCATCCGTACACGTTATAGTCATTTGCCGGACATCTATAATGTCTTCTTTAGCCTCGGCCTTTGAACAGTGCTTGCATTCCAAACTACATGGCCTTCGTGACATTGCATCGGCATTTCCATGGGTACTATCTTTTCGATGCTCAATGGAAAAGTTATAGCTTTGTAGTCGCTCGATCCACCGTGCCAATTGTCCTTCCGGATTACGGAACTGCAGAAGCCATTTCAACGCGGCGTGATCTGTCCTGACACGGAATCGCTGGCCGTAGAGGTATTTGTGAAAATTTTTAATGCACTCTACCAATGCCAACAGCTCTCTCCGCGTAACACAATAGTTCCTCTCTGGTTTTCCAATCGAACGGCTGTAATATGCAACTACCTTCTCCTGTCCATCGACCAGTTGTGATAAAACGCCTCCTATAGCATATCCATTCGCATCTGTATCTAGAACAAATGTTGCTCCTGGAATCGGATATGCTAACATTGGGGCAGTGCACAAACGTGCCTTCAATGTTTGGAAAGCCACTTCTTGCTCCTTCTTCCATTCAAAAGCTTTGTTTTTTCTTGTAAGCTCATGGAGGCTATGGGCTACGCTGGAAAAATTTGGTACAAATCGGCGGTAATATGTGCACAGCCCAAGGAAACTTCTCAATTCATGTAGGCTCTGTGGTCTTGGCCAATCCTTTACAGACTCTATTTTTTCGTTCGCAGTGCAAATGCCCTCTGTCGTTACCTTGTGACCCAAATCATTGACTTCCTTTTTAAACAGCGCACACTTTCTGGGACTTAACTTCAGACCAGCGCCAGCCATTCCCTGGAAAACTTCCTCCAAGTTCTTAAGATGTTCATCAAAGTTCTTGCCCAATACGATGATGTCGTCCAGGTACACCAAGCATGTTTTCCAATGTAGTCCTTTCAGTACCTGGTCCATGAGTCTTTCAAAAGTAGCTGGTGCATTACAAAGTCCAAAAGGCATCACTGTAAATTGCCACAGACCATCACCGACACTGAGGCTGTTTTCTCTTTATCTTCCTCCTTCACCTCAACTTGCCAATAGCCGCTTTTCAAGTCCAGTGTGGAAAACCATTTCATACCAGATAGCGAGTCCAGAGTGTCGTCAATTCTTGGCTATGGGGAGCTATCCTTTTTCGTAACGTCATTCAACTTACGGTAGTCCACGCAAAACCTTATTTTTCCATCCTTCTTCTTTACAAGTACTACCGGTGAGCTCCATGGACTAGCTGATGGTTCGATGATGCCGCTGTTCGCTCTTTTGTTGTATGATTTGACTCACAACTTCCCGCTTCGCCAGTGGAACACTACGTGGAGCTTGACGGATCGGCCTCGCATCTCCCGTGTCAATTTGATGTTTCACAACATTGGTGCGGCCTGGTTTGGAATCATCCTGGTCAAATATGTTCGCGTACTTTAGGAGCAGTTGTTTTGCCTTTCTCTGATATGCTTCCTCCAGCCCCTGCGTCCATGCCGTGATGTCATTTGAAAGATCAGTATTACTAGCTTAAACGTGTTCCTGGAGCTGTTCATAGTTAATAACTACTTCAGCCTCTTGGCATCTTCCCATAATAGCTCCTTTAGTCATTTTGAGTGGTGACTTGAACTCATTGAGTACTCTTACCGGAATACGTCCATCTTGTTTTGTCATAGCCAGGGGTTTTCCTAAAAGTATGTTCAGTGCTGATTTGTTTGCTGCTTCGACAACCCACAATTTGTTTGTCCCACAATCTCCATCAACCTTTGCCCAGATGACTGCTTCGGATTTTGGTGGTATTCGCTGACTCTCTTCCACCAGCACTCGTTTACTGCTGTAGCCTCTCTCGTAGCCGAAATTAAGTGGTACATCCATGTTCTTATATCGCATCGTCTTGCTTTGCATGTCGATTTTGATGCTCTGGTCGATTAAGAAGTCCACTCCAATTATGATTTCATCAACAATACCTGCCACTATAAAATTGTGTAGTACCGTGACGTTCCCAATTGCTACTTCACATTTTACTTCTACAATTACCTGGGTGTCCTCTCCCGTGGCTGTACGTAATCTTGCTCCAAGCAAAGGTCTTATCTTCTTGTTGACTAAATCTGATCGAATGATGGAATGGGATGCATCCGTATCTACAGTCAGTAACCATTCCTTTCCATCCACATGTCCTCCGACAGTAAGATTGCTTGACCTTCTTCCAATTTGCGAGATAGAGATTATGGGGCATTCAATTGAGGGAGCCAGCTGTCGCCCCTTTCGGCTGATTCTATTTAGTTTAACGATTGAGGGGACTTGGAGATTTGCTCATCTCCTTCAGCTCTGCGTTTACGACCACCCAGATTGTTGGAACTGTTAGGGTTGGTGTTGCAATGTCGTGCAATATGACCTGGGTTGCCGCACTTGAAACATTTAATAACTCCGGCATTCTTCTGTTGTGATCCCTTCAGTGCTTCCAAAATTGTGTCTACCCAATCTGGTCTTTCCACTTCCACCCGATGAGCTTTATATGCTGGTTTACTCAATAGCGACGCTGTTTCTTGAGTCAGTGCATAGGATACCGTTTCTGCGAAAGTGGGTTTTGGGTTTGCATATGTCGCTCGCTTCGTGTCTACGTCCCGTATGCCATTTATAAAACTCTGGATTTTTACCCTCTCGGTGTACTCCACGGGTGCGTCTGCATTTGCCAACCTTTCAACATCCGAGGCAAACTCCTGCAAAGTCTCATTCGCTCTTTGGTGGCGGTTTTGCAACTCAATTTGGAATATCTGTTTTCTATGCTCACTTCCATAACGTCTCTCGACAGCGGTCATCAGTGCTTCATAGCTGTTCCGTTCGTACTCTGGAATAGTCTGTAAGATTTCGGCAGCTGGTCCTTTCAATGCTACGAAGAGTGCAGCAACTTTATCTTCAGCATTCCAGTTGTTCACTGTTGCGGTCTTCTCAAACTGTAGCTTAAAGGCCTGGAAAGGAACAGACCCGTCAAAGGATGGTGTTTTTACCTTTGGATTACTCGCTGAAACAGCTGGGCGATTTAATTGTAACTGCTCCATACGACCCTTCAAATCATCTACTTCTGCCTGAAATTGAGCGATTTTTGCATCATGCGCTTCCAGATTTGATGTTACCCTTGCTTCCTGTGCTTCTAACTGTGAAGACATTTGTGCCACCTGCAACGATAAGCGCTCCTCTTGTTCTTCCATCTTGGATGTTATGCGTGTCCCCTGCGATTCCAGTTGGGATGCCATATATGTTTTCTGTTCTTCCAGTTGAGTTTCCATCTTGGATGTAATCTGTGTCGACATTTCTGACATACGCGTTTTCTGTTCTTCTAGTTGAGATGACATATACGTTTTCTGTTCTTCTAATTGAGATGACATCGTCGATGTTTGAGCAGATATTGCAGCCAAAATCATGTTCAAGTCTGTGCTCGTAACTGTGTGCGATGTTTCGTTTTTCTCTCCAATTTTTGTTGTTGTCTCGTCTCCATCAGGATAAAAGACATACTCGTCCACATCAATTCCTTCTGCTTCCATTGCCTCTCGTAGCCGTGCCTGAAGTTCGAGTTTAACGCCGCTTGTATTCAATCCACGGCTCTCCAACTCCTTCTTCAGTTGCTGGATCTTCAATTCACTAAACTTTGCCATGTCCTTGTTGTCCTCTGGAATTTATTCAACAATTCCTCTTTTGACACCAATTGTAACGATTTTACTGCAAATCCTCTTATTTGCCCTTTTGCTAGGTTCGTATCGCTAAACTGTTGAGTAAATAACTCCAATATTGAATAATGGAAAAATGGCCTTTATTAAAATACTTCACAATAACACTCAAACTGTGCAACGAATAGCTTAATGACCAAACTGATAGCTTAAATGAAACTGACTTTCAAAATAATACTGCTGTTGCTCGCTAGATATCGTCTTAGTCGTAACTGCTTGACAACTCAAATCAAACTGAATTCCAGCGCCTCTACATCTGTCGCCTTTTATACTCTTTGACTTTAACATTCGCATCTTCTAGGCGCTTCCAGAATCTACTAGTCCATTAGCTCTCATACATCTCAGCTGTAACTACAATTGCACAATTTTATAGTTTTTCTCATTGCATACTTATAGGAGTATTTCAGATATATGCATGTGTTTGTGCATTGACTCTCCGCTGCTCGTATACGTATATGGTACATATGTGTAGACGCAATTATTTATTCGTTTATGTAGATACATAATGATTGAATTATTGATGTGAATGTTTGTAGTTTACAGTCTCTCGCGAACACATAGGCGTATAAGTAAATGCATCTGTGTGTGACATCTCTCGGCTGCCTTATATATGTGTATACATGATTTGATTATTGACGTAAATATCGCTTAGCATCGCCTTAGTGATGGTATAGCTTAGTGATGCTAATATCCGTGACAATATCATACCAACACACTTAAAAGGTAAAACCAATAAAATTATACAAGCGTTCAGTTGGAAAAACCAAGAAAGGAAGCGGAAAAAATTCAGGGTGGAAAATTTTAAATGTAGAAATCCAAGAAACAAATATACGGATAAAAATGTTCTTAACTACCATTGGCCACATAAACGAAGACCTACGTAAAAGGCTAGACGAAAAAGATTTCCGATTAATTACAGAGAACCACAAACAACATTTGAGATATGTAAAGAAAGTTACTGACAAAAATATAAATACAAAAATACAAACACATATACAAAAAAAAACTTTGAAAAATTTGGTTTAGGGTCTAATGAGAATAGGTTTGTTAACAACACTGAAATTGATGTACCGGAAAAATGTCGCTGGTTGTTGTCACTGGGAAACAAATTTGCACTACCTGTCTCAAATAAATCTTTTTTGCCCATACATATGATTGCCGACATCGAACAAGGAGTTCGGAGGATCGAAAACGAAGATCATAGACATACGGTACGATGCAATATTGCGAATAGAATAAGCAACTACAAAAACAAAATGAAATTTGGACTAAAGGAAAAATTTATTTTGAAGATTTACGATGAAACAACCAAATTTATAAATAATCACAAGCACTCTATAATAATAGCTAGTGCGAATAAAGGTAACAAAACTGCGATAATGTACAAAACGGAATATAACAAGTAAGGAAGGCTAAGTTCGGGTGTAACCGAACATTACATACTCAGTTGAGAGCTATGGAAACAAAATAAGGGAAAAGCACGTGGTAGTAAAATTAACCTAGGGCAACCCTGGAATGTGTTTGTATGACATGTGTATTAAACGGAAGGTATTAAAGGGTATTTTAAGAGGGAGTGGGGCATAGTTCTATAGATGGACGCCATTTAGGGATATCGCCATAACGGTGGACCAGGGCTGACTCTAGAATTTGCTTGTTCGATATGGGTATCAAATGAAAGTGTAAATGAATATTTTAAAAGGGAGTGGGCCTAAGTTCTATAGGTGGACGCCTTTTCGAGATATCGCCATGAAGGTGGACCAGGGGTGACTCTAGAATTTGTTTGTACGATATGGGTGTCAAATGAAAGGTGTTAATGAGTATTTTAAAATGGAGTGGGCCTAAGTTCTATAGGTGGACGTCTTTTCGAGATATCGCCATAAAGGTGGACCAGGGGTGACTCTAGAATATGTTTGTACGATATGGATATCAAATGAAAGGTGTTAATGAGTATTTTAAAAGGCAGTGGGCCTCAGTTCTATGGGTGGACGCCTTTTCGAGATATCGCCATAAACGTGAACCAGGGGTGACTCCAGAATGCGTTTGTACAATATGGGTATCAAACGAAAGGTGTTAATGAGTATTTTAAAAGGGAGTGGGCCTTAGTTCTATGGGTAGATGCTTTTTCGAGATATCGCCATAAAGGTGGACCAGGGGTGACTCTAGAATTTATTTGTACGATATGGGTGTCAAATGAAAGGTGTTAATGAGTATTATAAAAGGGAGTGGGTCTTAGTTCTATAGGTGGACGCCTTTTCGAGATATCGCCATAAAGGTGGACCAGGGGTGACTCTAGAATTTGTTTTTACGATACGGGTATCAAAGGAAAGGTGTTTCTTCATTTCATTTCATTTCATTTATTCAGAGAATATACATTAGTACAGTAAGACAAATTGTCTTTTGTAGTACAACAAACATAATTCATAACGACAAAATGGATTCATATACAAAAAAACTCAGTATAAGGTATAGGTAGTCAGAGTATTTAAGTACATGTTACCGCTATGGAAAAAATAAATAAATATATGAATTAAAATATGTATGATTAAATCAATATGAATGTTTGTATATAAACAAATAAATAAAATATGTAAATTTTAAATTCTGGTTAAATTAGATTAAGATAAGATAAAAATAAAATAAACGCCCAGTTTAAGTTTGTTGACTAGAAAAATAACTGAAAATAATATGTTTGTAGTTGCTTTGGTTTACCTTATTCCTAATTGCAGCTAGGATAGAGTTCCAAATACGTACGGTGTTGACGAAAAACAACCTTGTCGAAGCAACGAATTTAAAGTTAGGCACAACTAGATTTCTCGTCCTGGGAGACCTAGTGAATGTCAATTTCTCAAAAAGATATGCTGGTGATTTTGTGACAACCAAGCGGTACAAAAAAATCACACTTCTACCTTTTTGGTAGTCAAATATGTTACATCCTAATAGCTTGGACCTCCAAGCCGAAATATGATCAAACTTTCGTAACCCGAAAACGTAACGAGTTACATGATTAAAGGCGATCTCAACTTTGTGCGCAGAACATGAGTCCAACTTCTTATAAACGAGCTCTGAATAGTTTATTATTGGCAAGAGAAGCTGTAGGGCCAGTTTTCTTCTAATATGCGGAGGTGTGAAAGGTGCAGATTGCCTAAGATTGCGCAAAGTGGTATACACTTTACCCATGACTGTATTGATGTGGTCTTCACAAGTTAGATTAGAGTTGATAACGAAACCCAAATTTTTAATTCTAGAAACAATTTGTAAAGCCGTGTTTCCAATGTATATTGGTGAGGCAAGGGCGTCAACGGACCTATTCTTCGAAATGGACAAGATGAACGATTTAGTTGCATTAAGGCAGAGACCGTTATTATTGGCCCAGCTCTGTACTGACAATAAATCATTATTTACTTTAAGACAGAGGTTGGGCTACGTCCGTGAAACTACCAGACAAATATAATTGTATGTCATCTGCATATGCGTGCATTTTCATGTGCTGAGAAACCGAAAAGATATCGTTTACGAAAATACTAGATAACAAAGGCCCAAGAATGGAACCCTGCGGAACACCTCGGGGTAGGTGTTTGGTCCCTGAAATTTCGCAACCAGTATTAACAAGTTGTGATCTTCGTGTTAAGTAACTCTCCATTACCATCAAGGCACTTTAGGCAAATCCAAAATATGTTTTAAGTTTATAAGAAAGTAACGCATGGTCAACAGAATCAAAAGCTTTAGAAAAATCTAATAGACAAAGCAGAGTTAGTTGGTTTTTATCAAAAGGTATGCGTATGTCATCAAGAATTTTAAGTAGTGCCGTTGTACAACTATGCTTGGCTCTAAAGCCCGATTGGTGTGGTGATAAGAGGTTATTTCTAGAAATGTGCAAAATTATTTGCTCTGCTAGCAGCCTTTCAAAAACTTTCGACAGCGCGGGCAATATGCTAATGGGTCGATAATCACGGACCGAGTTTGCAAGCCGTTTCTTCGGGACGGGTCTTACCATGGCAAATTTCCACGATTCAGGAAACCGAGAAGTTGTGATGCAATGGTTGATGATGTGTGTGAAGGTACTCAGTATAAATGGTAGAATAATTTTTACAAATTTTATTGGTATACCATCAACCCCGATGGCATTGGATTTAACTTTAAGTAAGCACCTTACCACGTCGCATTCGGATACCGCCCTGAACTCAAAATTTTCTCCACAGCAGCGCCCATAAGCATTTGGAAAAGGTGCAGTAGGACTTACAGCGCCCGCAGGACTACTCACAAACGCATCATTAAGGGTGTCAGCATTTAGTTCACATACATGTTTGTCCCTTCCATATACTCGCAAGCTTTTTAGATTACGCCAAAGAGTTTTTGGAGGTAGCGAAAGGTTTAGCCTTGAGGTAAAAAATCTACTTTTTTCGTTTCTTATTATCTTAGTAGCGATATTTATAGGCAAGCCATGCAACATTACTTTTACTCCTCCTCCACGATTGGTATGCCCTACTACGTGCTTTTATTGCCGCTTGAACTTTGCCATTAAACCACGGACACGAAACATTTCTAGGTCTACTTGAGCGAATAGGCACATGTATGTTAAAGGCATTAACGATTTTGCTATTAACGAACTCAAGTTTTTCATCAGCAGAAACTAGTAACCAACAATCACTCCAATTAACACAGGACAAATCAGAACACAAAGCATTATAGTCAAGTAAGCGGTAATCCCTAAAACTAAAGGTACTACCAGTATTACAGCGGTTAAATTGTATATCAAAGGAACACAAAATAAGGTCATGGTCTGATAAATAAAGCATCTGGTCAAATTTTAAAACTATTGAATGGTCAGAAACAATAAAATAATCCAGAAGACTAGGACAACAATTAACACCAAACCTGGTTGGCACATTGTTATTGACAACACTTAGACCAGCACCAGATACACAATTTAACATACTATTATTATATTAGTCACGGGCAAGCAGATTAACATTGAAGTCTCCACAAACTATTAAGCTGTTATAGTCTACGAGGTACCGAGACAACGTAGCAAATAACATATCAGGGCTGTTGGTTTTGTGGGGACTATAAACACAAGATACAAGGACTTTCGTAGACAAATCGTGCACCTCGACAAACAAGTATTCAATGCTCGAATCCACCGACTTGCAAATGAGTTTCACGTTAATGTGACTCCTACAATAAACTGCTACGCCACCTCCTTTCCTGCCCACCCTATAATTTCGAAACAATTTGTAGTTATTAATATTAAAGTGCCTATCATCAAGATCCTCAAGAAGCCACGTCTCCGACACGCAAATGATATCAACACATGAGTTTTCAAACACATATCTTATAAAATCTACTTTCTCAGCATTTAAACTTCTGGCATTAAAGTGCACAATATTAAAGCCATTGCTTTGCTGACATAATATGTTTATCATGGCAAGACTGCTGTCGCCCGCACCACACAACTTGCTGCTAAGGGTCATAATGAGTAATGTAAAGCAACTATACAAACAAACAAAGTCACGAAAGAGAAAACAGGCGAAAGGAAAAAACAAAAATTAAGATTAAAGAAACTTAAACGGACCATTTTTACCTGTAGGAAAATACGGAGTATATATATGCATAAAAAAATATAAAGTAAACATGCAAAAGTTAAAACTAAGTAAAATATACTGCATGTGCATACTGCTGATAGTCAGCAGTAAAGTTTAAAATCATCATTCGCTGATATTTTCACTGCTACGGACTCTTTGGTAAATCTTCCAAATACCTCACCCCGAAGAGTAAATACAGAGACAAATTTGCCTGCGCGTCTCAGCTTGATAGGTTCTTGAAGCATCTTTCTATTTTCTCGGGATACGCTCTCATATATTCTAAATTGGCCATCAATACCAAGCGGAGCAAGAGAGATAATATATTTTGTGCGCTTTCGATGTTCACTAAATGCTCGCAGCGTACGATTTCGATCCATCGGACTATACAATTTAGTTATTATTGCACTGTCTGCATTTGTTGATGAGCGCGCAATTCTAAAAATATCTCTTATTTGCGGCGAAAAGAAGTCAATCGACAGGCAGATTTGGTTGTATAGACTTTTCAAGTTTTCTCCCTGTATATGGGTATTTTAAAAGGGCGTGGGCCTAAGTTCTATAGGTGGACGCGTTTTCGAGATATCGCCATAAAGGTGGACCAGGGGTGACTCTAGAATTTGTTTATACGATATGGGTATCAAATGAAAAGTGTTAACGAGTATTTTAAAAGGGACTGGGCCTTAGTTCTATTGGTGGACGCCTTTTCGGAATATCGTTATAAAGGTTGACCAGGGTTGACTCTAGAATGCTTTTCTACAATATGGGTATCAAACGAAAGGTGCTAATAAGTATTTTAAAAGGGAATGGGCCTTAGTTCTATAGCTGGATTCCTTTTCGGGATATCGCAATAAACGTGGACCAGGGGTCTAGAATGCGTTTGTACCATATGGGTATCAAATGAAAGGTGCCAATGAGTATTTTGAAAGGGCGTGGGCCTTAGTTCTATAGGTGGACGCCTTTTGGAGATATTGCCATAAAGGTGGACCAGGGGTGACTCTAGAATGCTTTTGTACAATATGGGTATCAAACGAAAGGAGTTAATAAGTATTTTAAAAGGGAATGAGCCTTAGTTCTATGGGTGGACGCCTTTTCGGGATATCGCCATAAACGTGGACCAGCGGTGACTCTAGAATGCGTTTGTACAATATGGGTATCAAACGAAAGGTGTGGATGAGTATTTTAAAAAGGAGTGCGCCTTAGTTCTATGGGTGGACGCCTTTTCGAGATATCGCCATAAAGGTGGACCAGGGGTGACTCTAGAATTTGTTTGTACGATATGGGTATCAAACGAAAGGCGATAATGAGTATTTTAAAAGGGAGTGGGCCTTAGTTCTATAGGTGGATGCCTTTTCGAGATATCACCATAAAGGTGGACCAAGGGTGACTCTATAATGTGTTTGTACGATATGGGTATCAAATTAAAGGTATTAATGAGGGTTTTAAAAGGGAGTGGTGGTAGTTGTATATGTGAAGGCGTTTTCGAGATATCGACCAAAATGTGGACCAGGGTGACCCAGAACATCATCTGTCGGGTACCGCTAATTTATTTATATATGTAATACCACGAACAATTATCCTTCCAAGATTCCAAGTGCTTTTGATTTCGCCCTGAAAAACTTTTTCAATTTCTTCTATTTAATATGGTAGGTGTCATACCCATTTTGCAAAGTTTTTTTCTAAAGTTACATTTTGCGTCAATAGACCAATCCAATTAACATGTTTCATCCCTTTTTTCGTATTTGGTATATTATTATAGCATTTTTTTTTTTCATTTTTAGTAATTTTCGTAATCGAAAAAGTAGGCGTGTTCATAGTCGGATTTCGGCCATTTTTTACACCAATATAAAGTGAGTTCAGATAAGTATGTGAACTGAGTTTAGTAAAGATATATCGATTTTTTCTCAAGTTATCGTGTTAACGGCCGAGCGGAAGGACAGACGGTCGACTGTGTACAAAAACTGGGCGTGGCTTCAACCGATTTCGCCTTTTTTCACAGAAAACAGTTATCGTCCTAGAATATAAGTTTCTACCAAATTTCACAAGCATTGGTAATGTTTTGTTTGACATATGGCATTAAAAGTATCCTAGACAAATTAAATGAAAAAGGGCGGAGCCACACCCATTTTGAAAATTTCTTTTATTTTTGTATTTTGTTGCACCATATCATTACTGGAGTTGAATGTTGACATAATTTACTTATATACTGTAAAGATATTAACTTTTCTTTTAAAATTTGATTTTAAAAAAAAAATTTTTTTAAAAGTGGGCGTGGTCGTTCTCCGATTTTGCTTTATTAAGCACAAATATAGTAATAAGAGTAACGTTCCTGCCAAATTTCATCATTATATCTTCAACGACTGCCAAATTACAGCTTGTAAAACTTCTAAATTACCTTCTTTTAAAAGTGGGCGGTGCCACGCCCGTTGTCCAAAATTTTACTAGTTTTCTATTCTGCGTCATAAGTTCAACTCACCCACCAAGTTTCATCGCTTTATCCGTATTTGTTTATGAATTATCGCACTTTTTCGATTTTTCGAAATTTTCGATATCGAAAAAATGGGCGTGGAGTCAACCCTGGTCCACTTTTATAACGATATTCCGAAAAGGCGTCCACCTATAGAACTAAGGCCCACTCCCTTTTAAAATACTCTCTAACACCTTTCATTTGATACCCATATAGTACAAACAAATTCTAGGGTCACCCCTGGTCCACGTTTATGGCGATATCTCGAAAAGGCGTCCACTCATAGAACTAAGGCCCACTCCTTTTTAAAATACTCATTAACACCTTTCATTTGATACCCATATCGTACAAACAAATTCTAGAGTCACCCCTGGTCCACGTTTATGGCGATATCTCGAAAAGGCATCCACCTATAGAACTAAGGCCCACGCCATTTTAAAATACTCATTAAAACCTTTCATTTGATACCCATATAGTACAAACAAATTCTAGAGTCACCCCTGGTCCACCTTTATGGCGATATTTCGAAAAGGCGTCCACCTATAGAACTAAGGCCTACGCCCTTTTAAAATACTCAATAACACCTTTCATTTGATACCCATAACGTACAAACAAATTCTAGAGTCACCCCTGGTCCACGTTTATGGCGATATCTCGAAAAAGCATCCACCTATAGAACTAAAGCCCACGCCCTTTTAAAATACTCATTAACACCTTTCATTTGATACCCATATCGTACAAACAAATTCTAGAGTCACCCCTGGTCCACCTTTATTGCGATATTTCGAAAAGGCGTCCACCTATAGAACTAAGGCCCACTCCCTTTTAAAACACTTATTAACACCTTTCGTTTGATACCCATATCGTACAAACAAATTCTAGAGTCACCCCTGGTCCATCTTTATGGCGATATCTCGAAACGGCGTCCATCTATAGAACTTAGGCCCACGCCCTTTTAAAATACTCATTAATACCTTTCATTTGATACCCATATCGTACAAAACAAATTCTAGAGTCACCCCTGGTCCACCTTTATGGCGATATCTCGAAAAGGCGTCCACCTATAGAACTAAGGCCCACGCCCTTTTAAAATACTCATTAACACCTTTCATTTGATCCCCATATTGTACAAACGCATTCTAGAGTCGCCCCTGGTCCACTTTTATAACGATATTCCGAAAAGGCGTCCACCTATAGAACTAAGGCCCACTCCCTTTTAAAACACTTATTAACACCTTTAGTTTGATACCCATATCGTACAAACAAATTATAGAGTCACCCCAGGTCCATCTTTATGGCGATATCTCGAAACGGCGTCCATCTATAGAACTTAGGCCCACGCCCTTTTAAAATACTCATTAATACCTTTCGTTTGATACCCATATCGTATAAAATAAATTCTAGAGTCACCCCTAGTCCACCTTTATGGCGATATCTCGAAAAGGCGTCCACCTATAGAACTTAGGCCCACTCCCTTTTAAAATTATCATTAACACATTTCATTTGCTACTCATATCGTACAAGCAAATTCTAGAGTCAAGCCTGGTCCACCTTTATGGCGATATCCCTAAATGGCGTCCATCTATAGAACTATGGCCCACTTCTTCTTAAAATACGCTTTAATACCTTCCATTTGAAACACATGTCATAAAATCACATTCCAGGGTTACCCTAGGTTCTTTTTACAACATGGTGATTTTCCCTTACTTTGTCTCCACAGCTCTCAACTGAGTATGTAATGTTCGGTTACACCCGAACTTAGCCTTCCTTACTTGTTTATATTATATTTTTATTAATTCCTTTGTTTCATTTCCTTCTTTCCATTTTTTCGAGTTGCCGTGCGTTCGAACCAGCATACTATTTTGTTTGTGTAGACAAACATTTGGTCCTCGAGCCGTCGAGCCCACCGCAACAATAGCAATCGGCTAAATTATACATACCTACCATCAGAAGGCAATAAGCAGTATACCAAATACTCAAAACAACAAACATTCAATGAGAGGGATACACAAAGCAGAAAAGCAGAACACCACAAAAACGAAAAAACAGGTGCGTGTAAACGAGAAAATAAATTGTTGAGAAAAAAAAAAATAAAAGTTTAAAAGTGATTAAATAAATACAAAAATACTTAGTGCTTGTTAAATTTTTTATATTAAATAGTGCACAAAATATAGGAACAAAAAGTGAAAGAAAAGAAAAATTAACCTAGTGAAATTCTCTCAAACAAAAGTTAAAAAAAAAAACAAGTAAGGAAGGCTAAGTTCGGGTGTAACCGAACATTACATACTCAGTTGAGAGCTGTGGAGACAAAGTAAGGGAAAATCACCATGTTGTAAAAAGAACCTAGGGTAACCCTGGAATGTGTTTGTATGACATGTGTATCAAATGGAAGGTATTAAAGAGCATTTTAAGAGGAAGTGGCCATAGTTCTATAGATGGACGCCATTTAGGGATATCGCCATAAAGGTGGACCAGGCCTGCCTCTAGAATTTGTTTGTACGATATGGGTATCAAATGAAAGGCGTTAATAAGTATTTTAAAAGGGAGTGGGCCTAAGTTCTATAGGTGGACGCCTTTTCGAGATATCGCCATAAAAGTGGACCAGGGGTGACTCTAGAATTTATTTTGTACGATATGGAAATCAAATGAAAGGTATTAATGAGTATTTTAAAAGGGCGTGGGCCTAAGTTCTATAGATGGACGCCTTTTCAAGATATCGCCATAAACATGGACCAGGGGTGACTCTAGAATTTGTTTGTACGATATGAGTATCAAATGAAAGGTGTTAATGAGTATTTTAAGAGGGCGTGGGCCTTAGTTCTATATGTGGACGCCTTTTCGAGATATCGCCATAAAGGTGGACCAGGGGTGACTCTAGAATTTGTTTGTACTATATGGGTATCAAATGAAAGGTGTTAATGAGTATTTTAAAAGGGAGTGGGCCTTAGTTCTATAGGTGGACGCCTTTTCGGAATATCGTTATAAAAGTGGACCAGGGTTGACTCTAGAATGCGTTTGTGCAATATGGGTATCAAACGAAAGGTGTTAATGTGTTTTAAAAGGGAGTGGGCCTTAGTTCTATGGGTGGACGCCTTTTCGGGATATCGCCATAAACGTGGACCAGCGGTGACTCTAGAATGCGTTTGTACAATATGGGTATCAAATGAAAGGTGTTAATGAGTATTTTAAAAGGGCGTGGGCCTTAGTTCTATAGGAGGACACCTTTTCAAGATATCGCCATAAAGGTGGACCAGGGGTGACTCTAGAATTTGTTTGTACGATATGGGTATCAAATGAAAGGTGTTAATGAGTATTTTAAAAGGGCGTGGGCCTTAGTTCTATAGGTGGATGCCTTTTCGAGATATCGCCATAAAGGTGGGCCAGGGGTGACTCTAGAATTTTTTTGTACGATATGGGTATCAAATGAAAGGTGTTAATGAGTATTTTAAAAAGGAGTGGGCCTTAGTTCTATATGTGGACGCCTTTTCGAGATATCGCCATAAACGTGGACCAGGGGTGACTCTAGAATTTTTTTGTACGATATGGGTATCAAATTAAAGGTATTAATGAGGGTTTTAAAAGGGGGTGGCCCTTAGGTGTATATGTGAAGGCGTTTTCGAGATATCGACCAAAATGTAGCCCAGGGTGATCCAGAACATCATCTGTCGGGTACCGCTAATTTATTTATATATGTAATACCACGAAAAATATTCCTTCCAAGATTCCAAGGGCTTTTGATCTCGTCCTGCAAAACTTTTTCATTTTCTTCTACTTAATATGGTAGGTGTCACACCCATTTTTCCAAGTTTTTTTCTAAAGTTATATTTTTCCTCAATAGACCAATACAATTACCATGTTTCATCCCTTTTTTCGTATTTGGTATATAATTATGGCATTTTTCGTAATTTTCGAAATCGAAAAAGTGGGCGTGGTCATAGTCGGATTTCGGCCATTTTTTACACCAATACAAACTGAGTTCAGATAAGTACGTGAACTGAGTTTAGTAAAGATATATCTATTTTTGCTCAAGTTATCGTGTTAACGGCCGAGCGGAAGGACAGACGGTCGACTGTGTATAAAAACTGGGCGTGGCTTCAACCGATTTCGCCCTTTTTCACAGAAAACAGGTATCGTCCTAGAATCTAAGCCTCTACCAAATTTCACAAGGATTGGTAAATTTTTGTTCGACTTATGGCATTAAAAGTATCCTAGACAAATTAAACTAAAAAGGGCGGTGTCACGCCCATTTTGAAATTGTCTTTTATTTTTGTATTTTGTTGCAACATATCATTACTGGAGTTGAATGCTGACATAATTTGAATTTAAAAAAAAATTTTTTTTTAAAAAGTGGGCGTGGTCGTTCTCCGATTTTGCAAATTTTTATTAAGCAGACATATAGTAATAAGAGTAACGTTCCTGCCAAATTTCATCATGATATCTTCAACGACTGCCAAAATACAGCTTGCAAAACTTCTAAATTACCTTCTTTTAAAAGTGGGCGGTGCCATGCCCATTGTCCAAAATTTTACTAGTTTTCTATTCTGCGTCATAGGTTCAACTCACCTACCAAGTTTCATCGCTTAATCCGTATTTGGTAATGAATTATCGCACTTTTTCGATTTTTCGAAATTTTCGATATCGAAAAAGTGGGCGTGGTTATTGTCCGCTATCGTTCATTTTAAATAGCGATCTGAGATGAGTGCCCAGGAACCTACATACCAAATTTCAGCAAGATACCTCAAAATTTACTCAAGTTATCGTGGTAACGGACGGACGGACGGACGGACGGACGGACATGGCTCAATCGAATTTTTTTTCGATACTGATGATTTTGATATATGGAAGTCTATATCAATCTCGATTCCTTTATACCTGTACAACCAACCGTTATCCAATCAAAGTTAATATACTCTGTGAGCTCTGCTCAACTGAGTATAAAAATTGTGTAAAGTTAACAAGAAATTAATACAAAAAAAATAAGTAATTAATTACGTGAATTTGATCCACATTGGTTTAGTGAGTTTTCTTTTCTTTCGCCGAAGTTACGAGTGTACACAACAAGAAATATTGTAGAACTTTCACAGTGGCATATACGGATATATATGGTCATAGGAGTGTGTGTGGTTGCAGATAAATTAAATCAAAGCGATCATTTAACTTTTTTCAGTAGTTTATAATTTTTTTTATTGTGAGAAAGTTTTAATTTTAATTCATAAATTCGCGTTTGGTGCAACCATTTATCTTGACATTGTTTATCTGTGCTTTTTAGTAAAAATCAGTAAATATTGGGGGTGAGAATTTAAAAAGAATACATACGGAGATATCTGCCATTTCGAAATAGTTCGCGCTTTTCCCGTCGTTTACAAACTTTTGTATAACATCAATTTGATCGTCTTCTATTTCACCCACATACGTACATACATATTAATTTATATACCTAACTTCAATTCCAATCTCTCGAACGGAGAGAATATCATTTAATATTTTGCGCTTCTTCCCCTTTTCACGGTCTCCCAACCCAATATAAAAATCCAAACATTGGTAAATTCGGTACACGCATATAAATTTTTGTTTCGGCCACCTTTTTATATCTTTCATGAACAAGAAATGGTATATTAACTTTGGTCCGATGTTTGTAACGTTGAGAACTATAGAAGATAGACTCACCATTAAGTATACCGAGTTGATCAGGGCGACGAATTGAGTTGATACAGCCATGTCCGTCTGTCCGCCCCTCTGTCTGCTTGAACGCAAACTAGTCCCTCAAATTTTGAGATATCTCAATGAAATTTGGCACAAGGATGTATTTTTGTATTATATTAGACATTTGTGGCCACCGTGGTGTGATGGTAGCGTGCTCCGGCTATCACACCGTATGCCCTGGGTTCGCACCCCGGGCAAAGCAACATCAAAATTTTAGAAATAAGGTTTTTCAATAAGAAGAAAATTTTTCTAAGCGGGGTCGCCCCTCGGCAGTGTTTGGCAAGCGCTCCGGGTGTATTTCTGCCATGAAAAGCTCTCAGTGAAAACTCATCTGCCTTGCAGATGCCGTTCGGGGTCGGCATAAAACATTTAGGTCCCGTCCGGCCAATTTGTAGGGAAAATCAAGAGAAGCACGACGCAAATTGGAAGAGAAACTCGGCCTTAGATCTCTTCGGAGGTTATCGCGCCTTAAATTTATTTGTATTTTTATTTTTATTAGACATTTGTCGGATCCGGTAGAATCGGACCACTATAACATATGTCTCACATACAACCGATCGTTCAGATAAGACGATTTTGGTCATTCCTGCCGCAATTTAGAAAGTATAAACGTGAAAATCGGCGATATATATTCTAATATATCATAGAAGGTATCCTGAAAAAATCACTTTGATCGGAGCTATATATAGTTATATCGCATACAACCGATCGTTCAGATAGAAAGATTTTTGACCATTTCTCCCTCAATTTAGAAAGTATAAACGTGAAACTCAGTGATATATATTTCAATATATCATAGAAGATTTTCTGAAAAAATCACTTTGATCGGAGCTATATATAGTATATATCCCATACAACCGATCGTTCAGATAGAAAGATTTTTGGCAATTTCTCCCTTAATTTCCAATATAAAAACGTTAAAATTGGTGATATTTATTCTAATATATCATAGAAGATTTCCTGAAAAAATCACTTTGATCGGAGCTATATGTATATAGTATATACCTATCCCATACAACCGATCGTTCAGATAGAAAAATTTTTGGCCATTTCTCCCTTAGTTTCCAATATAAAAACGTGAAACCTGGTGATGTATATTCCAATATATCATAGAAGATTTCCTGTAAAAATCATTTCGATCGAAGCTATATATAATATATATCCCATACAACCGATCGTTCAGATAAGGGGGTGTTTTGCCATTTTTTTATATTTATCTTAAAATCGTTTAGGTATGTACATCTGTTCACTATATATTTCTTATCTTATACAGGGCATTATTTGGAGATTACGAATGGGAAAAGATTATTGTTCAGCCCCATTCACGAAAGGTATGAAATCTTCGGCACAGCCGAAGACAGTTCCGTCCTTACTTGTTCTTTTTGTTCTCATTACACGAAAGTTCAATTGTGATCACTGAGTTGTTGGCTTTGCCTTTTTTCTACTTTGTCATACCGTACATATACATACAAGGCACATTTGTAGGAACATGCAGCCCAGTAGGAAATTTTTACCTTCACCCAGTAGGAAAAATTTTTCAAAAATTAACTTTGAATTAGATTGGCTGAATGGTTATAGCAGCGGCGCCTAAACGTTGCCGATGAAGGAATTTAGCAGTTCCCGAAATGGATCTATACAACGAGCTTTGGCAGTTGTCTAAAATTTTTTCTTTCTTCTATTCTAATTTAAAAATTTTTTCAATTAAGAAAAAATTTATCATAACAATAATAATGATAAAAAATTATTGTTAGGCCTTGAGCTCGATTCGAACCCGCGATCTTAAAATCAGTAGGCCGATATAACAACAAAAATAGATTCGAGAAATTTTTTCAAATTTATATCTAATTGGTGGCGCTTATCATTCCCTTTAACGGTTTTTAGTATTTGGGTACATTCCAATATTCGTCATACTTTATTCGATCGTTTAATTTTCGGCATACAGAGCGTTGTCCTTTAAACAATATGTATGTCTTTAAGTTATTTTACCATATGGTCAGACCAAGTTGTGGGATTCAGCGCGCAATTCGACGACGCCTTTTTCAAAGAAAATTCAAAAACCTGTCTAGAACTTTTAAAACAGGAAGTAATTGATTCGTGGTCGAACACAAAGTTGGTATATGAAGAATGTCTACAATCCTTAAAGAATGGCGATGAAGTAGAATCGGTTAAAGCGAAGTAGTCAACCACTCTTAAGGATTACATACGCATTAGCGAATACATTCAAAAGGCCGAAGCAAGCGTTGCTCCGGCCATAGCTCCTGCCCAAGTAGCCACCCAATCCAATAGTCTGCGTTTACCGCCATGTGATACCGAAATATTTCATGATGATTATGTCTCTTGGCCATCCTTCCGGGATCTACTCACTGCGATTTATATTAAGAATTTGCAACTGGAGGACGTCGAAAAACTTTACCACATGCTTCAGGAAACAAGTGGTGAAGCAAGGGAAATCGTCGCGAAAGCTCCGCTAACCAATTTAGGCTTCGAAATGGCGTGGTCTAACTTGAAGGCGGCATACGAAAATAAACGTGTGTTGGTCGACAGTCATTCAAAGTGCTTTTCTCGCTTTCAGTCATTCGGAGTGAAAGTGCAACAGCATTAAAGGAGCTCCAGCGGGGCATTAATGGATGCTTATCAGCTCTTGAAATGTATGACGTCAAGGTCAAGGGGTGGAACCCAATTCTAATTTATCTGCATTCGAATCGCCTACCGGAAACAACGCTCGGTTTATTGGAAAAATCCGGAAAAAGCGGCTCTAACGAACTGGAGTCAAATGGATACACTTCTAACGCAACGGTACCTTGGAGTCTATACTGTAACTATAACTCGCGCGTTAATAGATTCTGCTGCTGAAGCGTCGTTTATTTCTGACCGACTGCGAAAACTTCTTAAGCTTCCTTTCTCAAAAACGAACGTGGTCATTTCCGGATTAAACCAAAAGGTTTGCAACAATTCCGCAAAATGTTGCTCGTTTGTTTTGGGCTCACCCCGTAACCCAGACCTCTTCATAGAAGCCACGGCATTCGTATTACCTCAAATAACAGGTAATTTGCCATCGGCTTTAATCGATGAAACACTTCTCGACCAACTGTCAAAAGTACATTTAGCAGATCAAAAGTTTTTACAAAGCGGTCCCATAGATGTTCTGATCGGGGGAGATGTATACCCTATAGTTATTTTAGATGGCGTGAAACGTAATTTTCATAAAAATCGTTTATCTCAAGAGACGGTGTTCGGGTGGATTGTCACTGGGGCATCGGACACCGCACACGTCTCTTGCTTTGCTACCAAAGTCTCGATAGGAGAAGATATTAATTTAGATAGTCAGCTTCGTAAATTCTGGGAGTTAGAAGAAATACCCGAAAATAATCATCAGTCATCGGATGACTTATTTTGTGAAGAACTGTACTCGAAGACGACTATAGAAACCCGGATGGTCGATATGTCGTGTCGTTGCCGTTTAAAAGTTTTTATTCTACGGACGTAAAGCTAGGTGCATCTCGGCCCATCGCGCTGCGGCAATTCCATCGAAATGAAGCCAGGTTATTGAAAAGCCCGTCGTTGAAAGAAGAATACGACAAAGCCGTTAGATGATGTCTAGGCAGGTTTCCACGATATACCCACAGCTGTGTAAGTGCGCGATGAACTTATCGATTCATTAGACAACGCTGGCTTGTCCTTGAGGAAAAGGTCCTCAAATTCGAAAGATATTCTGAAGAATCTTCCGAAAGAGCATCTCTTGGAAAAAAACTTCTTAGAATTAGACAAAACAAGCACGACAAAAGCATTAGGAATTCAATGGAACGCTAAATAAGATCGATTCTTCTTTAAAGTTCAGGTTCCCTCGTTGGAGGACACGTATACGAAACGCGCAGCATTGTCGCTTATAGCGAAGCTTTTTGACCCAGCAGGTTGGCTAGCACCAATCGTGGTGCTAGCAAAAATAGTTCTGCAGGTGCCATCAGGTACTCCCTGGGATATGCCCTTATCTCCTCAAACTCTTTCCAAATGGAAATAATTTTTAGAAAATTACCAATTTGTAGAAGAAATCGAAATTCCACGATGGGTTACTTATTCTGAGGAATCACCTTTCCAAATTCATTGCTTTGCCAATGCCTCGGAAAAGGCATACGCGGGGGTGATATATTTAAGAGCAGAAAATCAGGGAATCATTTCTTCCAATCTCTTACTGGCCGCGCCAATAAAAACCATTTCACTTCCCCGTCTTGATCTGTGTGGTGCCGTTCTGATAGTCGATATGCTTCAATCGCTTCTAAAGGAACTTCCATTCAAAGTCGAAAATATATACTGCTGGACAGATTCTACCATCGTTCTCGCATGGTTAAGGAAAAGGCCCTGCTCTTGGACCACCTTTGTCGCTAATCGAGTGGCAAAGATCCAAGATGCTCTCAGCGTTAGGCTTTGGAGTCACTTTGATTCCAAGGATAATCCCGCGGATCTTGGTAGCAGAGGAACTTACCCACAGGACTTATGCTCGAATAAGTTGTGGTGGCACGGCCCCTCGTGGTAAGCCAAATGCGTAAAAGAGTGGCCTTCCCAGGATGTAGATATAGACGACATTACGCTCGAAGCGAGGCGATTAAAGGCACACACTTCACAAGTGTCGAAGCAAAGATTTTCGTCGCGTCCGCGTGCACTGCGTGTCTTAGCATATGTGTTTAGGTTCTAGAATCGAGCTAACCGGTATACTCGACGGTTTCATTCTTACCCCTCGCTAATTATTTCTGGAGAAGAAATTTCTAATATTCGAGTTCGGCTCATAATACTTGCCCAGATTAATCACTTTTCAGAGGAACACACGAATCTTAACGCTAAAATTGCAATATCGTCAAAGAGTAAAATTCTGTCCTTAAACCCATTCCTCGATATTCATGGTGTAATTCGAGCCAAAGGCCGACTGACAAATTCGCAGATGTTGTTTGAAGGCAAAAAGCGTCCGATTATTTTGCCACATAGTTATTATTTTGCAAAGTTGTTAGTAGAACTTATTCATAAGGGCTCTCTTTATGGCGGAAATCAATTGGTATTTCGGTTACTGCGCCAACAATATTGGATTCCAAAAGCCAGAAATCTCATAAAGACCGTTATTCATAATTGTAAGCCATGTGTTATACACAGAAAACAAAATCAATGTCAAAAAACGGCGGCTCTCCCGGAAGAACGGGCGGTACCTTCCAGATCCTTTGAAAATACAGGTGTAGATTTCGCCGGTCCATTCGACATTAAAAGTTTTTCGGGAAGATCTTACAAGATGACTAAAGGTTACGTTTGTGTTTTTTTATGCTTTTCTACAAAAGCAATTCACTTAGAAACTGCCAGCGATCTTTCAACAGAAACCTTTCTAAACGAATTTTCAAGGTTCATTGCTAGAAGAAGCTGCCCAAAAAATATCTTTGCGGATAATGGAACTAACTTTGTAGGCGCATCTACGGTTCTTAAAAAAGACTTTAAAAAATTCATTACCACAACTCAAGAGTCTGTGTGTAACCTATATAGCCTTCAAGAAGTCTCCTGATATTTTATTCCGGCAGGCGCTCCTCATATGGGCGGTCTGGAAGCCGGAGTTAAAAGTTTAAAATTTCATCTTCTTCGTACCGCTGCTTCTCAAAAATTCAGCTTTGAAGAATTTGAAACCCTTCTTTGTCGCATAAAAGCCTGTCTAAATTTAAGACCAATGTCACCTAATTCCAACGACCCCTGTGATTCTGCAGCTCTCACTCCGGGTCATTTTCTAACTGTGGGGCCAACAATCGCCACACCGGAACCCTTCATCGAAACAAATCCAATCTCATTAATCAGCCGACGGCAAAAACTTAAATCTCTTAGTCAACAACATTCGCTTCGCTGGAAGGAGGAATAATTAAAGGAACTTCACAACCGTCATAAATGGAAGTCCCTCAAAAATGTATTGCCATCGATGACCTAGTTGTAGTTCCCCATGAAAATCTTCCACCTAATGAATGGCGCTTGGGTAGAGTCACCAATATATACCATGGAACTGATAAAAGAGTTCGAGTGGCCGACATTCGCACCCAAAAGGGAATAATAACGCGCCCCATTGTAAAGTTAGATGTTTTACCATACTAACCTTTAGCATTTATCATCTCTTTTCGTTTCCTAGCTTTACAATATGCACGCAGCACTTACTGAATTTTCACCGAAGCCATCCCCCAATGCAGCGGCACCAGTGGATAACTCGGCAAGCATTGAACAACCAGCAATGGATACAACAACACCAGCAAAGACCGTGCAGGCCCGTCAAGCGAAATAATACGCTTAAATCAGAGTTTGTTCTCGGCCATACCCTCCTCGATTTGTTCATCGACGCAAGCTTTGAACGCCGACTCCGTTCAGTACTTTTACACCGCTATTGCTCGCGATGATTTGCGCATTCTCATATAACAAAAAATTGAAAAAGCATGGGAACATGCCATTTTTGCGGTAGGAAGCACCATTCGCTTCTACACTCCAAAACTCGTTTAACCTCTTGCCGTGAACTCTCCCCAATCCTCACACAGCTGTTCGGAACGATCACGGTTCTGCCAACAGTCGCCACTTATTTACATATCGGGCAACAAAAGGATCTGACCCGCGCTCTTCTCGACTTTAGCTCACCCACGAGCAAAGTGCGCAATTCACTGGTGCGCCGTCTTCGTATACCGACGGTGCCGGTTGCACATATTGATATGTGCGAGCTCTATATCAGCTCATCAAACGACTAGCATGTTCGATTCACGTTGCCAGGAAGAGTGATGCCCGAGTTTGAGTTCAAGACCCCGACTCGCCATCTTAGCCAAGCCATATGTGACAAATTTGTCAATATGACGTTGGCAGATCCGGGGTTTCACACATCTTCCGCTGTAGCCGTGATAATATCACAAAATAATTAAAACCGAAATTGCAAATAATCCAGGCTATCCGACATCCCAAAATTCCATGTTCGGATGGGTCCTTTCTGGCCCATGTGTCCTTTAAGGCACAGCGACCCCTTAATGCGTACCGTTTCGCGTCTTCCGCGTTCGCGGGGGTCCTATCCAGCCCCGGTTTCCTTTCAGGCACAGCGACCCCCTAATGGGTACCGTTTCGCATATTATAATTTTTATTAAATCAGTTTAAGGATAAATTGAATTGGATTGAACTTACATTACATATATCATTATATAAGTTGCATTTGAATTACCGCCCCTACTGGGCAACGATTATGAAGTTTACTCAAACATTAGACTTAAATTTATCTATAATAAAGCACTGTACATATTAATGAAAACTCAACAATTTATTACTTTACGCGCATTTTATGAATTTTAGTTTTAGTTTGGAAATTTATATGGTGCTTAGCTTCTAAGTTCTTTGTTGCAACCCCTACGTGTTGCAAGGCCGGCGGCAACGTTGAAGCCAAACGCCTTCAATAGTCGGAAACCACTGGTGTTTCTTCATTTTCATTCACAGCTGTTCGCCACAAAGCTGCACTGTGGTTGGAAATCTACTGGTGATTGTCTTTCGAAGTTAGGGTTCGTTAACGCTGCGCTCAACTGCAAAGTGAGAGTCTTCTATTTACGACATCAGTTGAGAAAGCTTTCAAGAGCAGCAATTCAACCTAAGGTAAAATAAGTACTTTTTGGTAATATTAAACCTTATAAAAACTGTTATATCTATTGATATTTATATTCTTTATTTTAAATTCGATTTTTCACCCGCATGTATCTTCGTATATGCGGTTTCTTCTTCTTCAATAAACTTACACATTTTTATATTATACTGGCTTATGCCCGTGGGTTTTACCCCACGTTTCTATAAAAATATGCAAGCTACGCGTAACTGGCCATGGGTAAAACATGAGTTGGTAATATTGAATTCTGGTACAGCTAATGACGGTTGTTGTATGATATAATCATATTTGTAACAGGATTCCCCTCGCGTAGGTGAGGTTGACAATTGAGTTGCATAAGCTCTGAAGCTATAAAGGTTTGTATTGCGCTCATCAATACCTTGATTCGCATCTAATGATCGTCCTTGAGCTTCATTGATAGGGATAGGAAATTTGGAGCATTTAAAATTGAAAAGACAAATCTATCGTTATCAATGGAATCCTTGGTTTTAAACTTTTTTGTTTTCGAAAATTTCCGATAAAATGAATTGCTTCAATGACATCCGTAAGAGTTTTGTGATGAAAAGCCTTGTCCCACTACATAAGCGTGGAGAATCGAAATAACGAAGCATAAATATTATGATATTATGGGCCCTTTTTTAAGGATCAATCGATGAGGAGAATTTTCTGATGGTTCAAAAGAGCTAATAAACTCAATCGGATATGGACAGCTTGGGACTCTACCATGACTGTGTTAATAGAGTAATAAGTTGTCTTGGTTCCAGTGATATTAACATCCTCATTTAAAGGTGCCAAAAATGCCTTTTCTCAAAGCAATTTATAGTTTGTAAAAATAGATTCAATATTTGGAAGAAACATTAGATATTAAAGCTTCAGGTGATGTCATAATTTCTCAAAAACTTGCAGGAAAAGAAATCAAATCTGTTAGTAAAGAAATAGGAATTTTGACGTAATTAATTTCAAGAAGTTATTTAGCAAAAGCTGCTGCTGTAGTGTTTCCGCCAAAATTCCCTCTCATATTTCTAAAGAGAGTAAATTTTTGTACGTAAAGCCGTCTATATACGAAAAAGCACACATTTTCTTCAACTGCGGCTGTTCCAGCAAGTAACAAGAAAGCACCACCTTTGGGATGATCATAACACCTTAAAATTACATCAATTACATAATATCAAATTAAACAGAAATGTTTTTTTCCGGTTCCTCCATGCATATCCAAAACCAACCCAAAAGATAACATAAAAGAATACTAAAGGAATAACAGCCCAACCCAACTCTGAAATCAAACTTTACGTGTTGAAATAACATAAGTTTTTGAGGCAGCCATAGTTCTGAAAGTCCCAATTGTCTTGTTTTTTTCAATTCCATATATTACTGGTGCTGTTAGGACTTAACGTCATATAGCTCCATAACAATTTCATTATTCCATTTGTATGGGAGGTGCCACGCCCCTTTTTACTCACCCCTTATTTTCTTAGTGGTGTTAGCGAATGATCCAATTTAACTCTTTACTGGATTTTAATGTTCTTGCATGAATACTTCCATAGTTACGCTGTATCAAGCATTCCGTTTGTATGGTAGGTGCCACCCTCTTTTTATAAGCTTTTATTATTTAGTTTCACTTTTGTTGTCTGTAATGGAATCTTGCAAGTGAAATTTGATACACTTCCCGGTGTCCGATTGAGCTAAAATTTTGCACACGTGTATAACTCCGATGACAATGCAATATTTCTTTGTTAGAATTCGATAAATTAATCGATAACACAGTTATCGGTAAAGATTTGTATTTACTTTGGCATAACAGCCTAAGTCCCATACAAACCCGCCGGTACCTATCCGTGGATTGTGATATTTGGACGTGCCGAATCACGCGTGTCACGCGTGGTGAATCCTAACGCTTGCGAAAAGCGGAGACACAACCCTCTGTTGTATTTCTGTGTATAACCAACATAGCTGAATTTTTAAGGCTGTTTAACTCTGTAATCTTTTCTGTAATTTATTTTGCTTTTGGAAAAATTACCTATTTGAAAAAAGCTGGCTGAAAAATATTGGCATAACAGCTTAAGCTAAATCAAGAATGGAAAATCTTGGAAAATTTGATCAGATGTGGCAATTTCGCGCGTCCGTTGAACGAAATATTGACAATCTGCTGATCATCGCTAGGAAATTAGCGACATTCCATCAACTAAGCAGCACTTTAGCAATACTACTGTTATTATTTGTGCATTAAATCTAAAATATACAAATACACCATAATTATTTACACGGCCAAAGCCATAATAATTTACCCTACTAAAAATTAAAAAAAAAAAAATCATATTTAAATTAAATTTAAGAAAAAGGCTTTTCTAAGGACAAGCTTCTATTACTTGTTAATAAAACGAACTAAAAAGTAAAAAATAAAATTAAAGAAAAAAAACTTTTTTAAAAATAAGCTTTTATTATTTTGATTAATAAAATTAACTAAAAAGTAAACAATAAATTGACTCTAAAGAAGTATAACACTTTATAAGTTCATTGTAAGCTTAAACGATAATTAGGCTTTTTCGTCTGCGACAAAAAAATTCTATATTGTACATAATTATATATTTTTAACATTAAAATTTTACACCTAAATATTAAAGCTTACAGTTTATATCACAGTCCTAATTGTTCTAATAAAAGCATGTTACATTGCGATAGCAAGAAAATAAGATCCTAAATGTTCTTAATTATACCATCAAAATTTAACACGTTTTTTATTAGAACAATTTAGACTGTGATATAAACTGTAAGCTTTAATAATTTAGGTGTAAAGTTTTAATGTTAACAAGTAAGGAAGGTTAAGTTCGGGTGTAACCGAACATTACATACTCAGATGAGAGCTATGGTGACAACATAAGGGAAAATAACCATGTAGGAAAATGAACCGAGGGAAACCCTGGAATGTGTTTGTATGACATGTGTATCAAATGAAAGGCATTAAAGAGTATTTTATGAGGGAGTGGGCCATAGTTCTATAGGTGGACGCCATTTAGGGATATAGCCATAAAGGTGGATCAGGGTTGACTCTAGAATGCGTTTGTACGATATGGGTATCAAATGAAAGGTATTAATGAGTATTTTAAAGGGGCGTGGACCTAAGTTCTATAGATGGACGCCTTTTCAAGATATCGCCGTAAAGATGGACCAGGGGTGACTCTGGAATGGGTTTGTACGATATGGGTATCAAATGAAAGGCGTTAATGAGCATTTTAAAAGGGAGTAATCCTTAGTTCCATAGGTGGACGCCGTTTCGAGATATCGCCATAAAGGTGGACCAGGGCTGACCCTAGAATTTGTTTGCACAATATGGGCATCAAGCGAAAGGTGTTAATGAGTATTTTAAAAGGGAGTGGGCCTTAGTTCTATAGGTGGACGCCGTTTCGAGATATCGCCATAAAGGTGGGCCAGGGGTGACTCTAGAATTCGTTTGTGCAATATGGGTATCAAACGAAAGGAGTTAATGAGTATTTTAAGAGGGAGTGGGCTTTAGTTCTATAGGTGGACGCATTTTCGAGGTATCGCAATAAAGGTGGACCAGGGGTGACTCTAGACTTTGTCTGTACGATATGGGTATCAAATGAAAGGTGTTAATGAGTATTTTTAAAAGGGAGTGGGCCTTCGTTTTATAGGTGTTCGCCTTTTCGAGATATCGCCATAAAGGTGGACCAGGGGTGACTTTAGAATTTGTTTGTATGATATGGGTATCAAATGAAAGGTGTTAATGATTATTTTAAAAGGGCGTGGGGCTTAGTTCTATAGGTGGACCCCTTTTCGAGATATCGCCATAAAGGTGGACCAGGAGTGACTCTAGAATTCGTTTGTGCAATATGGGTATCAAACGAAAGGAGTTAATGAGTATTTTAAGAGGGAGTGGGCCTTAATTCTATAGGTGGACGCCTTTTCGAGATATCGCCATAAAGATGGACCAGGGGTGAATCTAGAATGCGTTTGTACGATATGGGTATCAAATGAAAGGTGTTAATGAGTATTTTAAGAGGGAGTGGGCCTTTCTGGAACAGGGGTGACTCTAGAATTTGTTCGTACGATATGGGTATCAAATGAAAGGTGTTAATGAGTATTTTTAAAAGGGAGTGGGCCTTCGTTCTATAGGTGTTCGCCTTTTCGAAATATCGCCATAAAGGTGGACCAGGGGTGACTCTAGAATGAGTTTGTACGATATGGGTATCAAATTAAAGGTATTAATGAGAGTTTTAAAAGGGAGTGGTGGTAGTTGTATATGTGAAGGCGTTTTCCAGATATCGACCAAAATGTGGACCAGGGTGACCCAGAACATCATCTGTTGGATACCGCTAATTTATTTATATATATAATACCTGCCAAGATTTTAAGGGTTTTTTATTTCGCCCTGCAGAACTTTTTCATTTTCTTCTACTTAATATGGTAGGTGTCACAACCATTTTATAAAGTTTTTTCTAAAGTTATATTTCGCGTCAATAAAACAATCCAATTACCTTACCATGTTTCATCCCTTTTTTCGTATTTGGTATAGAATTATGGCATTTTTTCATTTTTCGTAATTTTCGATATCGAAAAAGTGGGCGTGGTCATAGTCGGATTTCGTTAATTTTTCATACCAAGATAAACTGAGTTCAGATAAGTACGTGAACTGAGTTTAGTAAAGATATATCGGTTTTTGCTCAAGTTATCGTGTTAACGGCCATGCGGAAGGACAGACGGACGACTGTGTATAAAAACTGGGCGTGGCATCAACCGATTTAGCCCATTTTCACAGAAAACAGTTAACGCCATAAAATCTATGCCCCTACCAAATTTCAAAAGGATTGGTTAATTTTTGTTCGACTTATGGCGTTAAAAGTATCCTAGACAAATTAAATGAAAAAGGGCGGAGCCACGCCCATTTTAAAATTTTCTTTTATTTTTGTATTTTGTTGCACCATATCATTACTGGAGTTGCATCTTGACATAATTTACTTATATACTGTAAAGATATTAAATTTTTTGTTAAAATTTTACTTTAAAAAAAATTTTTTTTTTAAAAGTGGGCGTGGTCCTTCTCCGATTTTGCTAATTTTTATTAAGCGTACATATAGTAATAAGAGTAACGTTCGTGCCAAATTTCATCATGATATCTTCAACGACTGCCAAATTACAGCTTGCAAAAATTTTAAATTACCTTCTTTTAAAAGTGGGCGGTGCCACGCCCATTGTCCAAAATTTTACTAAATTTCTATTTTGCGTCATAAGTTTAACTCATCTACCAAGTTTCGTAGCTTTATCGGTCTTTTGTAATGAATTATCGCACTTTTTCGGTTTTTCGAAATTTTCGATATCGAAAAAGTGGGCGTGGTTATAGTCCGATATCGTTCATTTTAAATAGCGATCTGAGATGAGTGCTCAGGAACCTACATACCAAATTTCATCAAGATACCTCAAAATTTACTCAAGTTATCGTCTTAACGGACGGACGGACGGACGGACGGACGGACGGACATGGCTCAATCAAATTTTTGTTCGATCCTGATTATTTTGATATATGGAAGTCTATATCTATCTCGATTCCTTTATATATTTACAACCAACCGTTATCCAATCAAACTTAATATACTCTGTGAGCTCTGCTCAACTGAGTATAAAAATATATAATTATGTACAATATAGAATTTTTTTGTCGCAGACGAAAAAGCCTAATTATCGTTTAAGCTTACAATGAACTTATAAAGTGTTATATTTCTTTAGAGTCAATTTATTGTTTACTTTTTAGTTAATTTTATTATTCAAAATAATAAAAGCTTATTTTTAAAAAAGTTTTTTTTCTTTAATTTTATTTATACTCAGTTGAGCAGAGCTCACAGAGTATATTAAGTTTGATTGGATAACGGTTGGTTGTACATATATAAAGGAATCGAGATAGATATAGACTTCCATATATCAAAATAATCAGGATCGAAAAAAAATTTGATTGAGCCATGTCCGTCCGTCCGTCTGTCCGTCCGTCCGTCCGTCCATCCGTTAACAAGATAACTTGAGTAAATTTTGAGGTATCTTGATGAAATTTGGTATGTAGGTTCCTGAGCACTCATCTCAGATCGCTATTTAAAATGAACGATATCGGACTATAACCACGCCCACTTTTTCGATATCGAAAATTTCGAAAAACCGAAAAAGTGCGATAATTCATTACAGAAGACAGCTAAAGCGACGAAACTTGGTAGATGAGTTGAACTTATGACGCAGAATAGAAAATTAGTAAAATTTTGCACAATGGGCGTGGCACCGCCCACTTTTAAAAGAAGGTAATTTAAAATTTTTGCAAGCTGTAATTTGGCAGTCGTTGAAGATATCATGATGAAATTTGGCAGGAACGTTACTCGTATTACTATATATATGTACGCTTAATAAAAATTAGCAAAATCGGAGAAGGACCACGCCCACTTTTAAAAAAAAAATTTTTTTAAAGTAAAATTTTAACAAAAAATTTAATATTTTTACAGTATATAAGTAAATTATGTCAACATTCAACTCCAATAATGATATGGTGCAACAAAATACAAAAATAAAAGAAAATTTCAAAATGGGCGTGGCTCCGCCCTTTTTCATTTAATTTTTCTAGGATACTTTTAACGCCATAAGTCGAACAAAAATTAACCAATCCTTTTGAAATTTGGTAGGGGCATAGATTTTATGACGTTAACTGTTTTCTGTGAAAATGGGCGAAATCGGTTGATGCCACGCCCAGTTTTTATACACAGTCGTCCGTCTGTCCTTCCGCATGGCCGTTAACACGATAACTTGAGCAAAAATCGACATATCTTTAATGAACTTAGTTCACGTGCTTACTTGAACTCACTTTATCTTGGTATGAAAAATGAACGAAATCCGACTATGACCACGCCCACTTTTTCGATATCGAAAATTACGAAAAATTAAAAAAATGCCATAAATCTATACCAAATACGAAAAAAGGGATGAAACATGATAAGGTAATTGGATTGTTTTATTGACGCGAAATATAACTTTAGAAAAAACTTTATAAAATGGTTGTGACACCTACCATAGTAAGTAGAAGAAAATGAAAAAGTTCTGCAGGGCGAAATAAAAACCCCTTAAGATCTTGACAGGTATTACATATATAAATAAATTAGCGGTATCCAACAGATGATGTTCTGGGTCACCCTGGTCCACATTGTGGTCGATATCTGGAAAACGCCTTCACACCACTCCCTTTTAAAACTCTCATTAACACCTTTCATTTGATACCCATATTGTACAAACAAATTCTAGGGTCACCCCTGGTCCACCTTTATGGCGATATCTCGAAAATGCGACCACCTATACAACAACCACGACTCCCTTTTAAAACCCTCATTAATACCTTTAATTTGATACCTATATCGTACAAACACATTCTAGAGTCACCCCTGGTCCACCTATATGGCGATATTTCGAAACGGCATCCACCTATAGAACTAAGGCCCACTCCCTTTTAAAATACTCATTAACACCATTCGTTTGATGCCCATATTGTACAAACAAATTCTAGGGTCGCCCCTGGTCCACCTTTGTGGCGATATCTCGAAACGGCGTACACCTATGGAACTACGGATTACTCCCTTTTAAAATACTCATTAACACCTTTCATTTGATACCCATATCGTACAAACGCATTCTAGAGTCAACCCTGATCCACCTTTATGGCTATATCCCTAAATGGCGTCCACCTATAGAACTATGGCCCACTCCCTCATAAAATACTCTTTAATGCCTTTAATTTGATACACATGTCATACAAACACATTCCAGGGTTTCCCTCGGTTCATTTTCCTACATGGTTATTTTCCCTTGTGTTGTCACCATAGCTCTCAACTGAGTATGTAATGTTCGGTTACACCCGAACTTAACCTTCCTTACTTGTTATATTGCAGTTATGTTTAGCCTATGACCATCTTTGGAAGGTTTCTAATGGGTGATTCAAATTTAGTTGCGATCGGCCAATCCGTTTAGGACGCAACCCGATTTATACCTATGTACATACAAACATTCATAATTTTAACTTTATATAGATAGAAGATGCGGATAGACTGAAGTTAACAAAAAATTTAACGGCGTCAGGTTACTAAACATCCAAAAGGAATAACACCTCTGTAGTCAAACTTTAGCTGTTATAATAACCTAAGTTTGTACGGCAGCCATAGTTTTGAAAAATTATATTTGTAGGGAAGGTGCCACGCCCCCTTTTCCCCAATTCCACATTTTACTGGAGGTGTTAGGAGTTAACCTCTTATAGCTCCTTGTAAATTTTCATTATCTTACCATTACTACATCCAGAGATATGCAGAATGAAAAATTCCATTTATATGGGAAGTGCCATGCCCCCTTCTCCCCCACCCCATATTTTCTTGGTGGTGTTAAGGATTGACCTCATATAACTCCTTACTGATTTTCAATGTTCTAGCATGAATACCTTCGGATTTATGTAGTAACAAATATTAATTTTACATGGGCGGTGCCACGCCCCTTTTATATATCGATATTATTTTAAGCCTATGACCACCCTTGGAATGCTTCTAGTGGGTTGTGCAAATTTGGTTGTGATCGTTCTATTCGTTTAGGACGCAACTCGATCTATAACTACATGCATACATACATAAATACATAATTTGAATATTATATATATAGATAGATAGATAGAAGATGCGGATAGACTGAAGTTAACAAAAAATTTAACGGCAGAATATTACTAAACCTCCAAAAGGAATAACAGCCAAACAACTCTGTAGTCAAACTTTAGCTGTAATAATAACCTAAGTTTGTATGGCAGCCATAGTTCTGAAAAATAATATTTGTAGGGAAGGTGCCACGCCCCCTTTTCCCCAATTCCACATTTTACTGGTGGTGTTAGGACTTAACCTCATAGCTCCTTACCAATTTTCGTTATCCTACCATTACTACATCCATAGATATGCAGAATGAAAAATTCCATTTATATGGGAGCTGCCACGACCCCTTCTCCCCCACCCCACATTTTTTTGGTTGGTGTCTCATATAACCCCTTACTGAATTTCAATGTTCTAGCATAAATATCTTCAGAGTTATGTAGTATTAAATATTCATTTTGCATTGGAGGTGCCACGCCCCTTTTATATAACGATACTATTTTTAGTCTATGACCATCCTTGGAATGCTTCTAGTGGGTTGTGCAAATTTGGTTGTGATCGGTCGACCCGTTTAGGACGCAACTCGATCTATACATACATACATAATTTGAATTTTATATATATAGATTTTTATTAATTCCTTTGTTTCATTTCCTTCTTCCCAATTTTTCGAGTTGCCGTGCGTTCGAACCGGCATACCATTTTGTTTGTGTAGACAAACAGGAACAACAACACAACGTTATTTATGAAATTAAATGCAATAGTAAAGAAGGCGAACCTTGCGAACCTAAAGCAGACGCAAAAAGTAGAAAGATGACAGCTTTGGCGCAGCACATTAACAAATTCGATCACTCAGCTGATTTCGATTATGCACGCATAATAGATGTGGAAAGCAAAACAAAGGAAAGATTAACGTTGGAAGGGCTTCGAATCCAACAGCAGATAAATAATGCCATGAACTACAAAGAGGATGTAGATAATATCAGCTATGCATACAAATGTGTGATAACCAACAATTGGCGAACAGCTGGGATAGAGTGTGGATGTTTTTATACTCAGCGCGCTTAGCACACAGAGTATATTAACTCTGATTGGGTAACGGTTGGTTGTACAGGTATAAAGGAATGGAGATAGATATAGCTTCCATATATCAAAATCATTAGTGTCGAAAAAAAATTTGATTGAGCCATGTCCGTCCGTCCGTCTGTCCGTTAACACGGTAACTTGAGTAAATATTGAGATATCTTCACCAAATTTGGTACACGACCTTATTTGGACCCAGAATACATTGGTATCGAAAATGTGCGAAATAGGATGATAACCACTCCCACTTTTTATACATATAACAAAACACAAAAAACCTGACTATTTAGTAAATAATACACCCAGAATGTTGAAATTTGACGTGTGTACATTGAAACTATTGATAAATATTTGGAAACTTTTTTTAAAATGGGCGTGGCACCGCCCACTTGTGATAAAATCAATTTTACAAATATTATTAATCATAAATCAAAAATCGTTAAACATATCGTAACAAAATTCGGCAGAGAAGTTGCCTTTACTATAAGGAATGTTTTGAAGGAAAATTAATGACATCGGTTAAGGACTACGCCCACTTTACATAAAAGATTTTTAAAAGGGTCGTGGACGAAAAAAATAAGCTGTATCTTTGCAAAAAAGTGCTTTATATCAATGGTATTTCATTTCCCAAGTGGATTTATAACAATAAATAGGAAAAACTTTTCTATGCTTCGGGAGCCATAACTCGAAGAAAAATTAACGGATCGTAATAAAATTGGGTACACAAATTTCCTCTATAGCAGGAAATATTTCTAGAAAAAAATGGAGGTGATCGGTTAAAGGCCCCGCCCACTTTTATATAAACGATTTTTAAAAGGGTCGTAGATAAAAATAATAAGCTATATCTTAGCGAAAAAGAGCTTTGTATCAATCGAATTTTACTTTATAAATTGAATTATAACATTAAATTGATAAAACACTAAAATTTTTGAAAATGGGTGTGGTACCGCCCCTTTTATGAATAAGCAATTTTCTGTTTCGGGAGCCATAACTCGAACAAAAATTAACGGATCGTAATAAAATTGGGTACAAAAATGTTCCCTATAGTAGAAAATATTTCTAGTAAAAACCACGGCAACTTAGATATAAAACAAGTTTAAAAGTGTCATACACTAGAATAATAAGTTATCACTCAGCAAAAATAGTTTTGAATCAATGATATTTCACTTATCAAGTTTTATTGTAAGAGGAAATGGGGAGAAATTTTTTTTTTTTAAACGGGCGGTGCCACGTGTTATGTAGAAAAATAATTTATCTGAAATGTAATGTGCAATTGAAGCTCACGCTGAGTATATAATGTTCGGTTACACCCGAACTTAGACACCTTTACTTGTTTAAATGTAAAAATGTAGTTTATGTTAAAGGTATATATTTTTGTAAAAATGTGTAATTAATTCAAAATCTGCAATTTTTATTAAAGTGTGTATGTACTATAATTTAGAAAATATGTTCTTATTATGTTTTCTTGTCAAAATAAATACATAGTCTCCCTGAAGAAGACATAATACGCGTCGGAGGGAAATAAGTAAAACGCATGTTTTTGATATTAAATTTAACGACCAAAAAAGCTCTAATAAATAAATCACCTGAACAATTCCCTTGGTCTAATAAATACAATTATTTTATAATAGTTTTTCAATCAAATTAAAATAGGAAAATTATACTATTTTTAATTTATCTAAAAAATTTATTTTTCAAGTTGTAAGTGATTTTGAACCAATAGCATTGGCAAATATGACTGGTATGATCAGTGATGAACAAGAAAGAGAATTATCTACAGATGTTAAATGTTTATATCAAATGGCCAAAGCAATTTCAAGTGAGGCTGTTTCAGTTGATTTAAAAAAAATAAATGAATGTAAGGCGCGATAACCTCCGAAGAGATCTAAGGCCGAGCTTCTCTTCCAATTTGCGTCGTGCTCCTCTTGATTTTCACTACAAATTGGCCGGACGGGACCTACATGATTTTATGCCGACTCCGAACGGCATCTGCAAGGCAGATGAGTTTTCACTGAGAGCTTTTTATGGCAGAAATACACCCGGAGCGCTTGCCAAACACTGCCGAGGGGCGACCCCGCTTAGAAAAATTTTTCTTCTAATTGAAAAACCTTATTTCTAAAATGTTTGATGTTGCTTTGCCCGGGGTTTGAACCCAGGGCATCCGGTGTGGTAGGCGGAGCACGCTACCATCACACCACGGTGGCCGCCAGTTTCAGTTGATTTAGCTAACATAAAACCAGGACCAGTTGTACATTCTCAATGGCTAACCAAAGCAAGCAGGCTATTACGTCTATATACAACAACTAATACACCATCGGAAAATTTGAAAACACTAGCAGTTTATATTATAATAATTTATGTGCCAATGTATTTCAATATAAAATACTATAATTCTGTTGTATACGGCAGTGTAATTTTATCAAAGTTTATTCGTTTGACATGAACCTACCACATAATTTACTTAATATTGTAGATGGTGTAATCCAAAATAATTCATATTACGCTCATCGAGAAAACAGAGTATACAAAAAATATAACATCAATTTTAATGCTTCGGATTGTACTGATATGATTGATCTGAATGACGATAATTTACTATCTGAACCGGCATTCACAATATATATTCCATGCGATCACTGGGTACATTTCTTAGTGTGTAGTATTGGAACAAATACTATAGTAAATGGGGTTCCTTGTTGTGTGAATAACTCACCCGACCAAATGTGTCACGATACCGCTCGCCAACTCAGGAACCTTTCCTCGAAATTGAAATAAGATAACGCTACGTAGCTTTAAATGTGCATTTATTGAAATATAATTGTATGTAGGTTATTGTACACCTTAAGATATTAGTATTAATAGTTCGAAAAATATATAAATACGCCAAAGTATCCGGTGAAAATTATGCTGATGTGTGAAGTGAGTTGCAGATCCCGAACTTTATTTTACAAACTATGCCGCGTTCCAGTGAGTTGGAACTTTATTGTGAAAACTATGCTGCGTCCCACTGAGTTGGAACTTCATTGCACAAACTATGCCGCGTCCCACTGAGTTGGAACTTTACCCATCAGGTAGACTACAAATTGGAAAGCTTGAATGGTGATGGGTAGTCAATTGTAATGAAAAGATTAATGTTGTTCGTTGCGTATTGTACACTTAGATTAAGATGAGCCAACACTAGATGATCCTAATATTCCAATGCATATACAAGGAACAGAAAGATATGTACAGTTGTTAACATTTGTTTCCAAATGCGTTTTAGAAAAAAACGTGAAGGTGTTATGGCTGTTACAGCAGAATGTCGTGAAAAACAATCACGATTGCTCTCCAATCAAAAGAATTTATAAAATAATAACATAACATTACTTTTATTTTGAAAAATACGTTAAAATGGTCAATTCTAATTAACAAAAAATAATTTTTTAAATAAATTATATTAAAATTATAAAAATTGTGTATTTTTGCTTATTACTTGAAAATATAAGTTTTTTTTTTTAATTTGTTCTACTAAAACGAATTAGAAATAAAATTAAAGAAAAAAAACTTTTTTAAAAATAAGCTTTTATTATAATAAGCTTTTAGTATTAAATAAGCTAACTAAAAAGTAAACAATAAATTGACTCTAAAGAAATATAACACTTTATAAGTTCATTGTAAGCTTAAACGATAATTAGGCTTTTTCGTCTGCTACAAAAAAATTCTATATTGTACATAATTATATATTTTTAACATTAAAACTTTACACCTAAATTATTAAACCGTACAGTTTATATCACAGTTCTAATTGTTCTAATAAAAAACGTGTTGAATTTTGATGGTATAATTAAAAACATTTAGGATCTCCTTTTCTTGCTATCGCAATGTAACACGCTTTTATTAGAACAAGTAGGACTGTGATATACTGTAAGGTTTAATAATTTAGGTGTAAAGTTTTAATGTTAAAAATATATAATTATGTACAATGTAGAATTCTTTTGTCGCAGACGAAAAAGCCTAATTATCGTTAAAGCTTACAATGAACTTATAAAGTGTTATATTTCTTTAGAGTCAATTTATTGTTTACTTTTTAGTTAATTTTATTAACCAATAATAAAAGCTTATTTTTAAAAAAGTTGTTTTTTCTTTAATTTTATTTTTTACTTTTTAGTTCGTTTTATTAACAAGTAATAGAAGCTTGTTCTTAGAAAAGCCCTTTTCTTAAATTTAATTTAAATAGGAATTTTTTTTAATTTTTAGTAGGGTAAAATATTGTTTAAACTAGTTACGTAATCTTTACTTAGTTATTTGTAACGTTTCTCATTCTATCCATTTCTTTTAATGCATCAACTTACTTTTTAGTTAATTTTATTAACCAATAATAAAAGCTTATTTTTAAAAAAGGTTTTTTTTCTTTAATTTTATTTTTTTCTTTAATTTTATTATATCATAATCCGAAAATATTGGGGCATATTCATAATCGAAATAAATTGTGACTAAGTTAGTTGAAGCATTTTTGACAGAGAGCACATATAATAAAATTAAAGAAAAAAAAACTTTTTTAAAAATAAGCTTTTATTATTTTGGTTAATAAAATTAACTAAAAAGTAAACAATAAATTGACTCTAAAGAAATATAACACTTTATAAGTTCATTGTAAGCTTAAACGATAATTAGGCTTTTTCGTCTGCGACAAAAAAATTCTATATTGTACATAATTATATATTTTTAACATTAAAACTTTACACCTAAATTATTAAATCTTACAGTTTATATCACAGTCCAAATTGTTCTAATAAAAAACGTGTTAAATTTTGATGGTATAATTAAGAACATTTAGGATCTCATTTTCTTGCTATCGCAATGTAACACGCTTTTATTAGAACAATTAGGACTGTGATATAAACTGTCCCCGGCTGGTTGATGTCCTCGTCAAAGCAAAATCTGACATCACCGCCATCCAAGAAATGCGTTGGACGAAGCAAGGAAGAAAGAAGATCAAAAATATATTGGAGTGCCATGCGAATAAGCGCAGTTTCGGCGTCGGATTCGTGGTGGGAGAGAGACTTTGTCGCCAAGTGCTGGCGTTCACGCCTGTGGACGAGCTTCTCGCCGCTATTCGAATAAAAGCAAATTTTTTTAATATATCATTCATCTGCGCCCATGCGCCGACAGAGGAGAAAGACGATGAGGTGAAAGACACTTTTTATGAACAATTAGAACGCACATACGAGCGCTGCCCCCGTCATGATATAAAAGTCGTGCTTGGCGACTTTAACGCCAGGGTGGGCAAAGAAGGTGTTTTTGGCCCTACAGTCGGAAAGTTCAGCCTACACAATGAAACTTCTCCTAACGGACTGAGGCTGATTGACTTTGCCGGTGCTCGAAACATGGTCATATCAAGCACGAGGTTCATGCATAAAAAGATACATCAAGCTACATGGCTCTCTCCTGATCGAAATACTCGCAATCAGATCGATCACGTTGTGATAGACGGACAGCATGCCTCCAGTGTTTTAGATGTGCGAACGATCCGAGGACCTAACATCGATTCGGACCATTATCTCGTTGCAGCCAAAATACGCACCCGCCTCAACGCGGCTAAAAACAAGGAACAAAAAACACAAGGAAAGCTAGACGTCGAAAAGCTTCAATCACAACAGACTGCCAATGATTTCGCAACTCGACTCTCACACCTGCTCTCTGAGGGCACAACTCATCCTGAAGGAATACAGGAGCAGTGGGAGCATATCTCCAAAGCACTTCATACTGCCGCCGAGGAAAAAATTGGTTACCGGCGGCCACGAAAAAACAACTGGTATGATGAAGAATGCCGCGTTGCAACCGAAAGAAAAAACGCTGCCTACAGGGCTACGTTAAAAGCGAGCGCGACAAGAGGAGTGTGTGAACGCTATCGTGAGTTGAAAAGGGAAGCGAGACGCCTTTTCAGGAAGAAAAAAGCAGAAGCAGAAAGGCGTGAGTGCGAGGAGCTTGAGCTGCTAGCCACCAGGAATAACGCCCGAAAATTCTACCAAAAAATACGGCGACAGACGGAAGGTTTTAAGACCGGGGCAAACTCCTGTAGTAATGAAAACGGCGACCTTGTAACTGATGTCCAGAGAGTGCTTAGATTATGGAGGGAACACTTCTCTGCTCTCCTAAATGGAGGCAGCAATTCACCGCGCAGAGATGAAGAACCCGATCCCGCAATCGATGATGATGGAATATATGTCCCCCCGCCCGATTATGACGAAGTTAGAATAGCAATAACCAGATTGAAAAACAACAAGGCCGTGGGCGCTGATGGATTGCCTGCGGAGCTATTCAAGTTCGGCGGCGAGGAGTTGGTAAGGCGCATGCAGCAGCTTCTTAGCAAAATATGGGCGGACGAAAGCATGCCCGACGGTTGGAATCTAAGTGTTCTTTGCCCAGTCCACAAGAAGGGGGATACTGCAAAATGCACCAACTATCGTGGAATCAGTCTTCTTAATATCGCATATAAGGTCCTTTCAAGTGTATTGTGCGAAAGATTGAAGCCCACCGTGAACCGGCTGATTGGACCTTATCAGTGCGGCTTCAGACCTGGTAAATCTACCATCGACCAGATTTTCACAATGCGCCAAATCTTGGAAAAAACCCGTGAAAAGAGAATCGACACACATCACCTCTTCGTCGACTTTAAAGCCGCCTTCGACAGCACGAAAAGGAGCTGCCTATATGCCGCTATGTCTGAATTTGGTTTCCCCGCAAAACTTATACGGCTGTGCAAAATGACGTTGAGCAACACCATCAGCTCAGTCAGAATTGGGAAGGACCTCTCCGAGCCGTTCGAAACTAAACGAGGTTTCAGAGAGGGTGACCCCCTATCGTGCGATTTCTTTAATTTGATGCTGGAGAAAATTATACTAGCTGCAGAACTTAACCGCACTGGAACAATATACTATAAAAGCATGCAATTACTGGCATATGCTGATGACATTGATATCATCGGCCTAAACACCCGCGCTGTTAGTTCTGCTTACTCCAAGCTGGAAAAAGCAGCGGTAAAGATGGGTTTGATGGTGAATGAGGACAAAACGAAGTACCTGCTGTCATCGAGCAAAAAGTCAGCGCATATGCGCCTTGGCAACCACGCTACTGTTGGCAGCCATAACTTCGAAATAGTAAAAGACTTCGTTTATTTGGGAGCCAGCATCAACATTAGCAACAACATCAGCACTGAAATCCAGCGAAGAATCAATCTTGCCAATAAATGCTACTTTGGACTAGGTAGGCAATTGAAAAGTAAAGTCCTCTCTCGGCGAACGAAAATCATACTCTACAAGTCACTTATCGTACCCGTCCTGCTATATGGGGCAGAAGCATGGACCATGACAACAGCAGATGAAGCGGCTTTGGGAGTGTTCGAGAGAAAAGTTCTTCGAAAGATTTATGGACCTCTACGCGTTGGCGATGGCGAGTACCGAAGAAGATTTAATGATGAGCTGTACGAGCTATACGCAGACATCAACATAGTCCAGCGAATTAAAACGCAGCGGCTGCGCTGGCTAGGCCATTTTATGCGAATGAAAGATGATGCTCCGGCCAAGAAAGTGTTTCTATCGGAACCCGCCTATGGAAGCAGAGGTAGAGGGCGACCCCCACTCCGTTGGAAGGACCAGGTGGAAAACGATTTAAACTCCCTTGGTGTGACCAATTGGCACCGGTTGGCGGAGCGAAGGAGCGACTGGCGCGCCTTGTTGGACGGCCATAACCGTTTAGACGGTTAAGCGCCAATTAAGTAAGTAAGTAAGTAATTTTTCCAAAAGCAAAATAAATTACAGAAAAGATTACAGAGTTAAACAGCCTTAAAAATTCAGCTATGTTGGTTATACACAGAAATACAACAAAGGGTTGTGTCTCCGCTTTTCGCAAGCGTTGATATTCACCACGTGTGACACGCGTGATTCACCACGTCCAAATATCACAATCCACGGATAGGTACCGGCGGGTTTGTATGGGACTTAGGCTGTTATGCCAAAGTAAATACAAATATTTACCGATAACTGTGTTATCGATTAATTTATCGAATTCTAACAAAGTGATATTGCATTGTCATCGGAGTTATATATGTGTGCAAAATTTCAGCTCAATCGGACACCGGGAAGTGTATCAAATTTAACTTGCAAGATTCCATTACAGACAACAAAAGTGAAACTAAATAAAAGCTTATAAAATTGTGTCAAACAGTGTTAAATAACTTAACTTTGCCTATGCCACGTTCTGTTTACAACTACTTATTGCAAATCTCTCATCTGTGGGTTAAATCTGTTTTAAAATAAAATTCCTACTTTCGCTTAGCTAAAATTCCATCGCCAAAAATCTGTAAAACAAAATCAAGTGCGCAGAAAAGTATGCAACATTTACCGTTAACAGCCTAACGGCGTTAGCGTTCGTTGTATCCACAGAATTTTTACACTTTGAAAATGACGGCTGTTGTTTGCAAGGTTGCATTCCTTTGAGTCTTCGTGTTCACCATCTGGATTAACAAAGTCATGAGCCTGGACATTCGTGCAATTTTAGTGATGAATATTGCATGGCGCCAGCGCCAATGCGGTGCCAGCTCAATGGTAGCTCATTGACGAAATGACTCCAATCGAATTTTTGACGCTACTTAGTAGTGAGTGCGTAGTAAATTTCACTTGCACTATTGAGTGAAACGAATTTTGTGTGTCAGGCACGAGTTTGGTGTTATTGGCGCTACTGACAATGATGACACTGAGCTGATGGCGGTAGCGCTGGTAGTTCAGCTTTTGAATTAGAGAAAGAATTGATGACCCGTGCAAATTATTATGGCTTTGGCCGTGTAAATTATTATGTTGTATTTGCACCAAATAAATGCTGCGGACATAACAACCGGAGTCATTTTTGAGTTGTATATTTTTAATTTAATGCAAATTAATATGGGTGTGTTTGAGCGGCCAAATAATAACAGTAGTATTGCTAAAGTGCTGCTAAGTTGATGGAATGTCGCTAATTTCCTAGCGATGTTCAATAGATTGTCAATATTTCGTTCAACGGACACGCGAAATTGCCACATCTGCTCAAATTTTCCAAGTTTTTCCATTCTTGATTTAACTTAAGCTGTTATGCCAATATTTTTCAGCCAGCTTTTTTCAAATAGGTAATTTTTCCAAAAGCAAAATAAATTACAGAAAAGATTACAGAGTTAAACAGCCTTAAAATTTTAGCTATGTTGGTTATACACAGAAATACAACAGAGGGTTGTGTCTCCGCTTTTCACAAGCGTTGAGATTCACCACGCGTGATTCACCACGTCCAAATATCCTAATCCACGGATAGGTACCGGCGGGTTTGTATGGGATTTAGGCTGTTATGCTAAAGTAAATACAAATCTTTACCGATAACTGTGTTATCGGTTAATTTATCGAATTCTAACAAAGTAATATTGCATTGTCATCGGAGTTATACATGTGTGCAAAATTTCAGCTCATTCGGACACCGGGAAGTGTATCAAATTTAACTTGCAAAATTCCATTACAGACAACAAAAGTGAAACTAAAAAAAAAAATAAAAGCTTATAATTATAAAAAGAAAAACTGCCTGAATGAAAGTTGTTGGAAATATTCTGTACTTATTTAGCTGTAAAGAAAAAAAATTTCCATAACAAATTTGTTAAAAATGATAATATAATAGTTAAAAGTTCATTTTAGGCTAATTAGATATTCATACAGATTCTGAAATGTACGTAAAATACCTTTAAAGTATGCCCAATATAATATTTTTCCTATAATTCTATCAGAAGTTATGACGATTTTTTGGCTAAACCATACATTCATATGGCAAAATATCTATTTTGCAACAGTCGGGGACTCGAAATAGGACTTATAGCTAAGGTGTATTGAACAATTGTTCTTAGGATCATATGTAGATTACGTTTTTGCTATACTCCTCATGAAAAGAAAATCCATCCATACAATGCTCTAATATATGTATATATATACATTACATTACAAACCTGTACTGCCACATCTAAATAAACACCAAGTAGAATAAATGCGGTCTTACCATATCCATTTCATCAAATTAAAAGTAGTAGTAATAGGATTATGGGGTCCATCCCCCCCCCCCCCCCCACCCATTATTATTTTATGGTGTAGATGGTTCGTCTTCATTTCAAAAATTCTTACGAAAAGTGTTCTGCCCAAAAATTCTGTGGTTCGCGAAGCCGAAGTTGGACCGGCTAAGGGTTATTTTTTATAAAGGGGGCCGAATGCAGTTTACGCGGAAAGGTGTTATACTCAGAAATACTGTGATTCGCGAAGCCGGTCTTGGGCCGGCTAAGGGTTAGTTTTTATAAACGGGGCCGAAGGCCGTTTACGCGGAAAGGTTTTATACTCCGAAATACTGTGATTCGCGAAGCCGGTGTTGGGCCGGCTAAGGTTTATTTTTTATAAACGGGGCCGAAGGCCGTTTACGCGGAAAGGAGTTCTACCCAGAAATACTGTGGTTTGCGAAGCCGGTGTTGCACCGGCTAAGGGCTATTTTTTATAAGCGCGGTCGAAGGCCGCCTACGCGGAGAGGTGTTCTACTCAGAAATACTGTGGTTCGCGAAGCCGGTGTTGGACTGGCTAAAATTTTTGTTGATGTAGAAGCTCAGGATTGTAATGTCATAAATAAAATATATATATACTAGAAGACCCGGCAGATGTTGTCCTACCCTAAATTTGGCCTATCTGCATACGTTTTAATAAACCGGCTGACTCTGCCCTCCCTGCCTCTTCACTTTTTCCTAATCCTTTTATTCACTCCTTCCTCCGTCTTTTTCGCTTCATCTATCTCCATCTTCGTCTCATTCTATCTCTTTCTCAATCTCCTTCTCTCTTTTCTCTTCTCTCAATTTCTTTTCATTCTTCTGCATCCCTTATTGCCTGTCCCAGAGGGTGGTATGTATTTTATTCCAGTCCCAGTCCCGGTCCCACTCCGAATCTCAGTCCCAGTCCTAGTCCTAATCCCAGTCCCAGTCCGTCTCTGGATAATATATTACTCTGTACTAAAGCACTCATCAACAGATTTCATTTGATGTCCATTAGACCTGGCGCAGCTTATATGAGATTTTTTTTTTTTGGAATTTTGAGTACGGGGATTGGTCAAATATGCGATTCGATGTAATAATTCATGTGGTAAATTTTTAACTCGATCAGAGTGTGCCAACCTGTGCCATAATGAGGTCAAAGGTCAAAATATAGAAAAACACTTGATTTTTTACTGTTATCTGTTTATTTATTAAATATAGAATGTAATGACCTCATTTTTCCTCAATATTTTGCACAGTAATTTTTTTTATATGTCCAATAATGATAAGAAAATTTATAAATATTAGAAAAGAGTAAATTAGTAAAAATTCCATTGAACTAAGGCGGGCCACTGACTACACAAATTATCTGCACAAGACTGTTGTTGGAATTGAGTGGAATTGCGTTCACTGAGTTCACAACAACAAATTACTCGAATTTGCGCAGATAATGTAGTCAGTGGCCCGACTAACGGTAAATTCATACATTACGGTTCACATACGCCAATGTTGATAATTAGACAGACTGAGACGTGCAAATAGAGCTTTTAAAATTTTGTCATTGCCAAATTGACTGTGGTTAAGAAAGGGTCTTTATTAAAATAATTAAAAATAGTAAAAGTTATACTGTAATATCGTGATGGCTGTAAATAATTTTGTTACACTTAGATCTGCTGACACAAACGTATATTTGATAGGAAAATGTAAAAAAATATACTTGGAAGCAAGTTACCGTCAAAACTACAAGTGCTGAAATGTTCTTTTACTATGTGCGGTGTGAAAAGAAAACAATTAAGGAAAGTGCTAAATTGGCTTCGAAGGAAATATTGCCTTTTTGGGAAAGAGCACGTGTTCCAACGTTAAACAAAAAAACATGTGACGATAAATTGGTGAAATTATATGATGAGTGGAGAACAGTACAGAAATTTTGTACATCTTTGTTTCCTAGTTCTCGTAAAATGGAAAATGATTTCAATGATAATTTGAACAATTTATTCGATATTGCACATGCTGATGCTTTAGAAATGATAGCTATTCCTGAGGACCGAGACTTTTTAATTAAACAAAGAGAGCCAGGTCGTGTTGGGAGCATGATTTCTATAGATCAATGTCTCGCAAATAAAGAAAAACGGAAGGCGCAAAAGTTAGAAGAAGAAAATCGACGCACAGCAAAGTATCAAAGATTGGAAAGCACTCCAGGTATTTAGTTAATTCTGCTGAAACAAATAATATGTAAGTTTCTCTTTCAACAAATTTTTTTTAGAGTTGAGTGTAGACTATGATGTAAGTGATGAAAGTGAATGTGAGTCTGAAAAATCTGTAGAGCAGTTGATGATCGTATCAAACACCAACGAGCTGAAAAAAAAACGTGGTAAAAAAAGCTTCATAGATGATAGAATGCTTGCTTGCATGGATGCTGGCAATATGTCAACCCCACTCGCAATTCATTTTATTATTGCAACAGCTAAAGCTTTGGGTCACAATATTGAAGATCTGGTTATTAATTGTACAAGTTTGAGTAAACAGCGCAAGGAATATCGTCGGCGTCATGGTACAGAAGTTATTGAGAATTTCAAGGTATAAAAGTTTATTTTGGATTTGTTATGAATACTTCTCAGAGCGAAAATTTTTCAGATCCCTGATACATTTGTGTTACACTGGGACGGTAAACTACTTCCTGCAATGACTGGAAAGGAAAAAGTAGAACGCCTAGCTATTGTCTTAACGGCAGATAATATAGAAAAATTAATTTCCATTCCAATTATTGAATGTGGAACTGGTGAAGCAATCGCCCAGTCCATATATAATTACTTAGAAAAAATGAATATGATAAATTCGGTGAAAATGGTATGCTTTGACACGACAGCTACAAACACTGGTAAACGTAACGGTGCTGGAATGTTGCTGGAACAAAAATTGAAACGTAGCTTGTTGTGGTTGCCATGCAGGCATCATATTGCAGAAATCATACTACGAGCTGTATTTGAAATATATTTTGGAAAATCTTGTGGCCCGGAAGTTGCCATATTTGAACGTTTTCCGCGGGAATGGAACACTTTCAATTTAAAAGATCTTTCAATTGGAATCATGGATGAAGAAGTGCGACGTGCTATAAATGCAGAGGAATGTGAAGCCAATAAAGAATTTTGCATCAAAAATATAGCAAAAGGCCACATTCGCCATGATTACAAAGAGCTATTGAAACTCATGTTTATTTTCTTAGGTGGCAGCATCCCGAACTTTTCCTTTCGTGCACCTGGCGCGACGTCACATGCCAGGTTTATGTCAAAAGCGATATATGCCTTAAAAATGTTTGCTTTGCAAAAACAATTTAAAATGTCTTCCAGCCATTTGAATGGATTCCGCAATGTGTGTATTTTCCTGGTGCGTCTTTATATTCCGTATTGGTTTCGAACTACTAATGCAGTCGAAGCACCAAATTTGGATTTGCAGCTGGTAAAAAACATTGCCGGTTATTACGACCCAAAAATATCTCTAGCCTTATTAGATAAAATGAAAAACCACTTATGGTATCTGTCCGAGGAAGCCGTTGGTCTCGCCTTTTTCGATTCTAATGTGGACTTAAATGTGAAAAGAAAGATGGTTGAAGCACTAGCATTAGAAAAAAGAGTTTGAAAGCAATGACGACAATGACGTTTATCTGCATAAAAATGTAAATGCCAGCATTGAAGAAATGAAAGCATTCATAAGTAAAGATTTAAGTTGTTTTGTAACGCAAAGAACTAGAAATATCTTTTCAAGATTTGAAATAGACGTAAAATTTTTCAACTTAGATCCCTCAAACTGGTGCGAAAATGCAGAATATTTAAAAGGTGTTCAAATCCTCAAAAACGCCACTGCTGTTAATGATTCTGCTGAGAGGAAAGTAAAACTAATAACAGATTTTAACCGGTCTTTAACTCATAGCGAAGAAGATAAACAATACTTGCTTCATATTGTCGAGAACTACAGGCAAAAGTTCCCTTCATATACTAAAAATTCGCTTTTGTAATATTCTTAAGACATATATTAATGATTGAAATGCAAATTGTGGAAAAATTGCGTCATTTTATTTTTTCTTTAATAAATAAACAGATAACAGTAAAAAAAACCAAGTGCTTTTCTATATTTTGACCTTTGACCTCATTATAGCACAGGTTGGCACACTCTGATTGAGTTAAAAATTTACCACATGAATTATTACATCGAATCGCATATTTGACCAATCCCCGTACTCAAAATTCCAAAAAAAAAAATAACGCCAGGTCTAATGTCCATATTGTATAAACACTGTCTAGGCATTCACTGGCCCACGTTTTGGCCTATATCTCGAGACCCTAGTCACCCAGGGGTATGGAAATTACCCTCTACACAACTAAAGACTCTCCTGAATTAAAAAAAATGTCATAGTACCTCTAAATCGCGGGCCAGCCAGAAACCCCCACCCTCTCGGCGGGCCTGATGATGTGCTATACTTGATATAATTCGCTCTAATATTTTTTATTGATAAGCAGGTTGAATTAAACACCAATCAATTACACGGAAGTATATCCGCACCACCTGAAAATATGAGTGCCACTGCGTATACGTAACATTTTATTATTATAAACAAATAAAAAAATTTGCAATAAAATAATATTGCGACTATAAACTGAGATATAACCTATCCTATCTCTCAAGTTAGATCATACTACATACGGGGTGCAAAACAAATGCAAAATCGGATCAGTAGTTTAGGAGCCCATCGCGCCCGAAAATGTTGTGACACGTGTTTTTTATATATTAAGTTATATAAATGTGCATGTTGCTACAAAAACGAGATTGATTTAATAAAAACACATTATAATATTTTAATTCCAAAAAAAAATAAACACAGAGGGGTTGGTTAAAATTCACAACGTAGTTTGTTTATTTGGAAATCGTGGACAAAAGTAAAAACAAAGAGCAGGAGAAATATATGGCATCCCAACTGGAATCACAGGAAACGCGTATTTCAGAAATGTCGACACAGATTACATCAAAGATGGAAGAACAACTGAAAGAACAAGAGACACGCATATCAGTACAACTCGAAGCGCAAGAGGCGCGTATATCATCAAAACTCGAAGCGCGCATGGACGAGAAAATAACGCAGTTTGAGGAAAAAATCAAGGCCGAGGTGGATGCTTTGAGAGGTCGTATACAGGAGTTGCAACTAAATCGCCCAGCTGTTTCAACGAGTAATCCAAAGGTAAAAACACCATCCTTTGACGGTTATGTTCCTTTCCAGGTCTTCAAGCTACAGTTTGAGAAGACCGCAGCAGTGAACAACTGGAATGCGGAAGATAAAGTTGCTGCACTGTTTGTGGCCTGCAGCGGAAATCTTACAGACGATTCCAGAGTACGAACGGAACAGTTATGAAGCATTGATGGGTGCTGTAGAACGACGTTATGGAAGCGAGCATAGAAAACAGATATTCCAAATTAAGTTGCAAAACCGCTACCAAAAAGCAAATGAGACATTGCAGGAGTTTGCTTCAGATATTGAAAGATTGGCTCATCTTGCAAATGCGGACGCACCCGTGGAATACACTGAAATGGTAAAAATCCAGAGCTTCATAAATGGCATACAAGATGCGGAAACGAAGCGTGGTACATATGCGAATCCAAAACTAACATTTGGTGAACCGGTATCGCGTGCACTGACTCAGGAAACAGCCTCACTTTTGAGTAAGCCAGCGTACAAAGCTCATCGCGTGGAAGTGGAAAGGCCAGAGTGGGTAGACGCAATATTGGAGGCGCTGAAAATATCGCAAAAGCGGAGTGAAAGAGTTATCAAATGCTTCAAATGCGGGAAGCCCGGTCACATTGTACGTTGCGATCTTGGTCCTGGTAGTTCCAACTTGGGTGGCCGTAAACGCAAAGCTGGAGGAGATGAGCAAGAGCGTGCCAGATGTAAAAATCGAGAGCTACCTCCAGCTATTGAATGTCCTGTGATATCTGTGTCGCAAATTGGAAGGAAATCAAGCAATCTTACCGTCAGAGGGAATGTGGATGGCAAGGAGCGTGTACTGACTGTAGGTACGCGCGCATCTCATTCCTTGATTCGATCTAATTTAGTCAACAGGAGAGTAATACTGTTACCTGCAGCAAGGTTGCGTACGGTCACAGGCGAGTATAACCAAGTCAAGGGAGAAGTGATATGTGAAGTCCTAATTGGGAATGGTTCTACACAAATTCGGTGTGGCGGAGATCATTGATGAAGTCATATTGGGAGTGGACTTCTTAGTTGACCATGACATCAGGAACGATATGCCAGGAAAGATTATGCGCTATGAGAACCAGGTGCCACTTAACTTCAGTTTGGAAGAAGGGTTCAGCAGTAATCCAGTGCTGCGGTGAAAGAGATTCGACAAAAAACGCAAAAGTCAAAGGCAGCAGATCGGGAAAGTGTTGATGGAACGAATGGGCCAAACAAATCAAAACCGAAGGTACCTGTGAGAGAAACACTGGCATTGAAAAGCCCTAACGGACGTACTAAAACGAAGGAAATTGAGAATTGTAAAACCTCAAAGGTTTTCATATTTCACAAATGACAAAAAAAAAAAAAACAAGTATAGCACGGATGAAATAACGAGATTACAAATGCAGTGGAAAAATATCTATCTCCAAAATTGGAAAAATGTGACTTCAACATTAAGTTTTTGGTTTAATGTTAGACAGTATAACAGTATAATTCCAAAAGCTTGTCGATTTTGTGCTGCCACTAAGTAATGCTGAAGGTGGAAGAACGTTTCCAAACATGAGTTTGATTAAAAGCAAACACGGATTCAAAATGAGTTTAGTTATGTTGAATTCGCTTCCGACAAAAAGAGGTGGTCTTAAACGACTGAATAAATGCTGTCATGGCTTTGAAATAAACAACGATCTCTTAAAATTGGAAAAATATCTATCTCCAAAATTGGAAAAATGTGACTTCAACATTAAGTTTTTGGTTTACTGTTAAATAGTATAACAGTATAATTCCAAAAGCTTGTCGATTTTGTGCTGCCACTAAGTAAAGCTGAACTTATAAGAACGTTTTCAAACATGAGTTTGATTAAAAGCAAACACAGAAACAAAATGAGTTTAGTTATGTTAAATTCGCTTCCGACAATAAGAAGTGGTCTTAAATGACTGAATAAATGCTGTCATGACTTTGAAATAAACAAAGATCTCTTAGAATTATGAACACAAAAAATATTTATGAGTGTAGCAGAAATAATAATTCATCTTCTGAGGACGAAATCAAAGATTTTGAAGTCTAAGGCCGTTAAAACATATCTCGCCCCAACATAAATTTGAATATCGCACACGTGTATTTTAATGGTGATTCGTGCACCCGTAGTACGTTAAAAGTTTAGTGAAAAAATTGGAAAAAATTTAAATTAATTTTCATCGGCCAACATTTTGGCAAGTCCTATTTAACCTATAGCCGTGTCGTAATTGTAGAGGGGGAAAAATACTTCTTACTTTTTATCGTTAAAGAAAGTAATTAAATCGACTTTTGTTATTAAAAAAATATAAAATAATTTATAAAAATAGTATTATTTTCCCACCTCTCTTGAACCTTAATTTTTTTTGTTTGTTTTTTTTTTTTGTTAGTTTTTTGTACCTTTTTTATAACTTTGTTTAAGTTTGATTTGAAATATATATGAAAACTCCTTTTGCAATGGATTTTGGATTTTCTTGAAGAAATTAGCTCTTTTTAGCTCTTTTTTGTTAGTCTCTAGCCCCAAAGAAATTTTTTTTCTGGCAACACTGCTGCCAGCAGGTGTATGGATAGGTACATATGTATATACAGTGAGATCCATATACAGCGATCATATGTATCTCCTTTTTATGCGCTAGCAGACTACTGCAGCAAATTTATGAAAATATGTACGTACGTACATACCATATGAATCATATATCTTTTTTGCTGTATACTTTTAAGCTTCACATGATATGCTTTAATTTAAACCTAAGTAAATAATATGTGACCCGGCCTATGAAAAGGTGGTTTATGACTAAAAAAAAAATTCTACTACTAAGAAACTGAAGAAATTCCTTGTTTATCTTTAACAGCTGTTTCTTGCAATTACCTTTTTGAGTCAAAAGCCACCTTTTCATAGGCCGGGTCACATATATTGTTAACCTGATAAGTCGCCGCTACTTTTTGCTGCTATAAAAAGCGCAAAATGCGGCGGTTCGAAACTCACTGGCACCTTGTTTTTATTACGCTTTTTTTATTTACGTTAAAAGCTAAACATAAATTTTAAAGGGCAGATGAGCTGCCGGTAAATTTTTCCGCCCGCTAATTTAAAAAGAACTTGAGCAAACGAAAATTCACTTATAATCAGGATAAAGTGAGCGCTAAAATTAAAGGCTAGATAAGAAAACGGCCCTTAGGCTAATATCAACAGCTTCCATTTGATACCCATATTTTACAAACACATCCAATGGATACCCGGGTCCACGTTTTAGTGCATATCTCGAGACCCTAGTCACCAACAGGTTTGAAAACTACCCTGTACTAAAGCACTCATTAACAGCTTTCATTTGATGTCCGTATTGTATAAACATGTTTTAGGGGTACCAGGGAACCGCTTTATCCTTAACTGAAGACCCTAGTCCCCAAAAGATATGACATCTTCCTTTTCCTTTTCCTCTTCCTCATTCTCTTCATCTTCCTCATCATCTTCCTTTTCCTCTATCTCTTCCTCTTTCTTCTAACAATTTCCTTATAAAAATTTCTTGAAATAGGTAGGTTCCTGGTCCACTTCCGGAAAAAAAACCTCATGGTTTTATGTAGCTTAGAATGCTATATCATAAAAAAAATAAAAAAAATGTATGTTTGTTTAATGGTGTGTTCAGTTTATACTTATATTTAAGAATTCATGAGCTTAACACCGGCTTATAATAATTGAATTTCAATTATTATGTTTTCTAAGAGAAACTGAAAAGAAAGAAACATTTACTGGCATATTGCGAAGGAACCATTTCGAAAACCGCCAACGTAATCATCATCAGGCAATTTTGTAATGTTATCAAAGGTTTCACCGGGACTCGAACCGTGAATCACATGGTGAAACTGAAGTTGCCTTTAACCACTAGGCTATCCTGCTGGTATTTGTTTTCACGCTTAATTCAACACAATTGAGACATTTTGTCTCTATATTTATTTGTGTGCCATGTAGATTTGTTTTTGTAAAGTTCTTCTTCGTTGCGAATGAGAAGCTTTGTAAACTCGGGCTCAGTTTTTATACTCAGTTGAGCAGAGCTCACAGAGTATATTAACTTTGATTGGATAACGGTTGGTTGTACAGGTATAAAGGAATCGAGATAGATATAGACTTCCATATATCAAAATCATGAGTATCGAAAAAAAATTCGATTGAGCCATGTCCGTCCGTCCGACTGTTAACACGATAACTTGAGTAAATTTTGAGGTATCTTGATCTCAGATCACAGTTTAAAATGAACAATATCGGACTATAACCACGCCCACTTTTTCGATATCGAAAATTTCGAAAAATCGAAAAAGTGCGATAATTCATTACCAAATACGGATAAAGCGATAAAACTTGGTAGGTGAGTTGAACCTATGACGCAGAATAGAAAAATGGTACAATTTTGGACAATGGGCGTGGCACCGCCCACTTTTAAAAGAAGGTAATTTAGAAGTTTTGCAAGCTGTAATTTGGCAGTCGTTAGAGATAGCATGATGAAATTTGGCAGGAACGTTACTCTTATTACTATATGTATGCTTAATAAAAATTAGCAAAATCAGAAAACGACCACTTTTTAAAAAAAAAATTTTAAAAGAAAAGTTAATATCTTTACAGTATATAAGTAAATTATGTAAACATTCAACTCCAGTAATGATATGGTGCAACAAAATATAAAAATAAAAGAAATTTTCAAAATGGGCGTGGCTCCGCCCTTTTTCTTTTAATTTGTCTAGGATACTTTTAATGCCATATATCGAACAAAACATTACCAATCCTTGTGAAATTTGGTAGAGGCTTAGATTCTAGGACGGTAACTGTTTTCTGTGAAAAAGGGCGAAATCGGTTGAAGCCACGCCCAGTATTTATACACTGTCGATCGTCTGTCCTGCCGCTCGGCCGTTAACACGATAACTTGACCAAAAATCGATATATCTTTACCAAACTCAGTTCACGTACTTACCTGAGCTCACTTTATATTGGTGTAAAAAATGGCCGAAATCCGACTATGATCACGCCCACTTTTTCGATATCGAAAATTACTAAAAATGAAAAAAATGCCATAATAATATAATAATCGTTTGTTGTCGTCGAGTGCAGACGTGTTTTTCTTTTGTTCCGTGCTATTTGGTGTCTTGCAATCCTTTTTCTTTAGAAGTAATCTTTTGTATCAGATATGCTTTCGCAACAATCTATACTTTGTTCAGACTCTAATGGCCCTATCTATAATGGTAGAGCTATAAAGCGCAAAATATTTGAAAGTTCTTATCATTATTCATGTGCAAAAATAGATATAAATAAAATTTTGCATATTCTAACTGAATATTTAAACGTTGTTTTTGTTTCAATAATTGCCTGAGTGCTTCATCTAACTTGATTGCTATGTTTTCTCTTTTAACTAAAGAGATTAATACTCTTAAATGCCAGATGGCTGATCTACTTAGCAACAATAAAATTGGTTCAAAAACTCATATACAACAATGCAATGATACAAACAACTCAGCCAGTGGTTTACACTTCGTTGAACTTTCGTGTGACAAAAACAATAGACAAAAATCATCTGTGTCTAAAAAAACTATGCCTAATATGCAATCTCGCGAAAATAAACGCACGGCAAATTCAAAACCTGCTAATGCTGTCTACAACCTCCGTTGCTGTTGTTGTTGTTGTAGCAATGCTCGCCCCACCTAATAGCCGCGACCGATCACAAATTGTCATCAATATCCTCTAACGGGAGTCCAAGGAAACTTGCCGTTTCAACAGGGGTGGACCATAAGGAAAGGGGTGTTAGAGGCGTTGGTTCCACATTACAATTGAAGAGATGGTTGTTGTCATGTGGGGACACATTGCAAGCGGGGCATACATTTTGTATGTCGGGGTTGATTCTGGATAGGTAAGAGTTTAACCTGTTACAGTATCCAGAACGAAGTTGAGCAAGAGTGACACGCGTTTCCCTGGGGAGTATGCGTTCCTCTTCCGCAAGTTTTGGATAATTTTAGTTAAGTACTGGATTCACCGGGCAATTCACGGCATAAAGGTCCGACGCCTGTTTATGGAGTTCACCAAGGACCTGCTTGTGTTTTTACACTTCATACGGCTGGGTTCTCAGGTGCCGTATTTCCTAAAAATGCTTACGGAGATGACTCCTTAAGCCCCTAGGCGGTGCTGGTTCATCAATCAGATGTCTGTTGGGATGCCCAGGTTTCTGGGTATTCAACAGGAACTGTTTGGTCAGCATCTCATTTCTCTCCCTGATGGGGAGTATTCTCGCCTCATTATGCAGATGGTGTTCTGGGGACATAAGAAGACAGCCCGTGGCGATTCTGAGAGCAGTATTTTGGCAGGCCTGTAGTTTCTTCCAGTGGGTGATTTTTAGGCTTGGCGACCATATGGGTGACGCGTAGCACGTAATCGGCTGGCTAATTGCTTTGTATGTAGTCATGAGCGTTTCTTTATCTTTTCCCCAAGTACGGCCAGCGAGGGATTTGAGGATTTTGTTACGGCTATGAATTCTCGGAACAATTGCGGCTGCGTGCTCACCAAAATGTAGATCCTGATCAAACGTCACACCCAAGATTTTGGGGTGTCGGACAGTCGGTAGCGTAGTGCCATCGACGTGGATGTTCAATATGATCGACATTTGGGGCGTCCATGTTGTAAATAAGGTCGCGGAAGATTTAGTCGGTGATAATGCCAGGTTTCGCGAGGCGAAAAAACTGGAGAGATCAGGGAGGTAGCCGTTTATTTTATTGCATAGCGCATCGATCTTTGGGCCTGGGCCTGTGGCCATTATTGTGCAGTCATCGGCGTAGGAAACGATTGTGACTCCTTCCGGTGGTGAAGGTAGCTTAGATATGTAGAAATTAAACAAAAGTGGGGATAGGACACCACCCTGTGGCACCCCCTGTTTAATTCTCCTTGGTTTTGATGTTTCGTTTCTAAATTGCACCGATGCCTGCCGACCACCCAGATAATTTGCGGTCCACCTTTTAAGACATGGGGGAAGGGTAGACCCTTCCAGGTCCTGCAGTAACGAGCCATGGTTGACCGTATCAAAAGCTTTTGATAGGTCTAGCGCTACGAGTACTGTTCTATGGTGGGGGTATTGATTTAAACCGCAATTTATTTGTGCGCTAATGGCATTTAGCGCGGTGGTAGTGCTATGGACTTTTCTGAAGCCATGCTGATGAGGGGCTAGCTGCAAATTTGCTTGGAAATAAGGGAGCAAAATGGCTTCAAGCGTCTTTGCCACTGGCGATAGGAGAGATATCGGACGATACGACTCACCTATGTTAGCTGGTTTCCCAGGCTTAAGTAGCGGGACCACCTTGGCCATTTTCCATTTCTCAGGTATGATAAAGGTGGAAAGAGACAGATTGAAGACATGCGCTAAATATTTGAACCCCTCTTTCCCTAGGTTTTTAAGCATCGGCATGGCTATGCCGTCTGGGCCCACTGCTTTGGATGGTTTAGCACGACCAATGGCGTCCTCAACTTCTTTAGCGGTGATGGTGATTGGTGACGCGCTGAATTTGTGTTTATGTGCGCGTCTATTGGCTCTCCGTCTATCTTTGTCGACCGCAGGATGCATTATATATTGTCGGCAGAAAGCGCTCGCGCATTTTTTCGCGTCCGACAGCACTTTGTCGCCAAAGGCGATGGAAACTTTGTCTTTGTGCTTAGTCGGATTCGATAGGGACTTTACGGTGGACCAAAGTTTACCCACACCTCTTAGGTGCTTCTCCCATTTCGCCCGCTTGTGTTCATCTACAAGCAATCTGATGCGTTGGTTTATATCCCTTATTTGGGGGTCACCTGGGTCAAGCTGTCTTATAAGGTCACGTTCTCTCGCTACGTTTGCGGCCTCCGCCGGGAAGTGGATCCGGATTTCGGGAATTCTCCCGGCGGGAATGAAATGTACCGAGGCGGATTTAATGACCTTACGGAAGGCACGCTCCCCTTGGCGGGGATCAGTCGGGATAGGGAGGGCAGCTAGGCGGCTGTCTGTAGAGGATTTATATTCTTCCCACTTTCCTTTTTTGAAGTTTATGAAAGTGCGTTTATCAGTGACGATGAAGTCGGCGTTACGCTCAAGCGAAATAAGTATGGGCAGGTGGTCGGATGCCAATGTTACCATCGGCTGCCAGTTGACGCAGTTTACGAGTTCTGCGCTCACGATTGAGATATCTGGCGAGCTGTGACAGCTTCCTACCATACGTGTGGGGGCGTCTCCGTTTATTGTGCAGAACGTCGTTTCTTCTATTTGATCCGCCAAAATCTCACCCCTACTGTCCTCCCGCAAGTTTGAATTCCATAGATCATGATGGGCATTGAAATCGCCTAAGATAATGCGATTGTTGCCAGTAAGTAAGGCCCTGATATTAGGGCGGTATCCACTGGGGCAACAGGTGGCAGGAGGGATGTAGATGTTGATGATTTCTAGGTTTGCATCGCCTGACCGGACAGATAGGCCTTGACGTTCTAAGACATTGTCCCTGCGGTCGATGCCAGGATCAAATATACAATATTGCACAGAGTGGTGTATGATAAACGCGAGACTGCCTCCATTTCCGCTCTCGGGGTCTTTCCTGTAGACGTTATACCCAGAGCAGGTCTGCAATGCAGATCTTGCTGTGAGTTTAGTCTCTTGAATCGCAGCAATGCGGATGTTGTGCCGCTTCATGAAATCGACTATCTCCGTAATCTTCCCAGTTAGTCCATTACAGTTTAACTGCAGAATTCTGAAGTGCATAAGGGGAGACGTCGCCACCCTGGGGGTAAGTGACGGGTGACTACGCCTGGGTTGGGGAAGGCCAGGACGCAAGTGCTGTTGTGGCCCTAGGACTGGGCGTCCTTGGGCAAGCATTGGGGTACCCGGATGATTTGGGTTTGCGACCTGGCAACATGGCGCGATGAAACCCGTCGGGGGGTTGCCGTCGCGGAGACCAGAACATCTAGGGAATTGGCACCACCCAAGGCAGGAGCTGCATTGGGCGGATCTCGCAAACATATATATTCTGTGGTGGCAAACGGTGCAAACGGAGGTAGGGACTAAGAGTCTGTTTCCCTGACCTACACGATTGCTGCCGGAAAAGAGGGGGGGAGAAGACAGGGGCAGGGGCTGTTGCTCAGCATTGCTTCCGACTCTACTACGAAGATTGTAGTTATGAGTGGTAGCAGCTGTTTGAGTTGTTGGCGCCGTGCAGCAGCGGGTACTTGTTGTGGCTTGCTGAGCAGCGGGGCTGCTGGAAGGTAGTGGGGGCGCTTAGACGTAGACTACGGGACGCCCTTGGGCGTGAACAGCAAGGAGCCACAAAAGATTTATTAAAGTTACGTGGACGTCGGGTTTTAGGATCACGCCCAGAACAACCTGTCCGATGCAACCATCACTTGCACGAGACACACTGAACAAGAGTATGACCGTCCTAAGAAGATTCTTTTCCGGCAGATGCAGCAAAACCATTTCTCATGACCGGGGTCAGGAGACGGACCCGGATTGGATTCGATGCCTTCCCGGAGTAAGAGAATATGGAGCAGTCCTGCTGCAAGGAGCTGCTGGGAGGATGACAATTTGTGGGAGGGACGAAAGAAATTAGATGGGGTCACACTGAAATGACAGTCCTTGGTCGGGAAAAATCCCGAGTCGCTCCGGTACATAGAACCGACTGCCTTGGGAAGCGACAACCTCCGTTGGCTTGGTTCTCTGGATACCGACACAAATGCAAACTGTGCTGCCTCCTCGTCTGCTGCTTCTGGCTCTGCTGCGCAACCTTGCAGCTCTGCTAAGACAAATGATTGCGCTACGCTTACACCTTCGCTTTCTTCTGCTACCCCTCAATCGCCAAACATCTTCTTCAATGCTGTCGGTGCTGATAATAATTTCGGTACCAAAAGCAATAATAATACCGAAAGCAATAAATGTACCGAAAATAATAATAGGCAAAGAAGTGTGGTTGTTGGGTGTAATGTCTCCTGTGAGCTTGAAGTCGTTGCCAAAAAAAGTGGGTGCATATTTCGTCATTCAAACCCTCTGTTACTGCTGAAAACGTCGCTGATTATGTAGCAAAATATCTCGGGATTGCTAGTAGCTACATAACATGCTTTAGTCTCTTAAAAAATGGCACATCTCTGAATGACGTTGAGAGAGTGACTTTTAAACTTGGTGTTTCTCCTGCATTTTATTATTTTCTTTTTGATGAAAATTTATGGCCTTCAGGCATTATTATTCGGCCCTTTCGTAAATTCCAAAAAAGAGAATTGTAGTGATAGTGCTAAGAGCAATAAAAACTTGTTGAATATCTACTTTCAAAACATCTCGGGAATGCGAACAAAAGCCAAAGACGTATTTTTAGCCACCTCTCGGTGTGATTACGATGTTTATATTATCGTTGAAACATGGTTAAATAGTAATTTCGCTGACTCAGAATTTTTTAACCCTAACATCTTTAATATATATCGGAAGGACCGAGACGCAATTAAAACTAACTGCTTAAGAGGCGGAGGCTTTTTAATAGCGGTCAATCGAATGCTTCGTTCTTCTTTAGTTCAATTAGAAGATGCTGATTCCCTTCTTGATCAGTTGTGCGTATGTGTTCTTGGAAGTCTCGGTAAACTATTCATTTGTGCTTCATATATTCCACCTACCAGCTCTCATTCTCTATACGCTGCTCATATAAGCAATATTGTAAATTTGTGCGAAAACAATGGAGAGTGTAATTTTTGCATTTTGTATAGTCTAATTTTCTCGATAATGGCATCTTAACACCAACAAATATAAATATTTCGCTCAAAATAAATTTTATTGACAGCCTTTTTAGTATTAACCTGACTCAAATTAATTCATTTTACAATGAGCTTGGTAATATTTTAGATCTTATTTTTGTTGATGAAAATTTAATTTTCAAAGTTTCCGAATCTAGTTTCCCAATCTGCAAATGTGATAAGCACCATGTCCCGCTCTCTCTCTCCCTCGAATTTTGTAATTTTATCTCAGGTCCGACTGGTTTGTCGAATACCTGTTTAAATTTTCGTGATGCCGATTTTGACTCCTTAAATGCCAGGCTTCTAGAAATGGACTGGAAGTCTATTTTCTCCTCGGAAAATGTGGCGGATTGCTATGATGCTTTTATTTTAACTGTTAATGAAATTTTTGCTAATAATCTGTCTTATCTACCCACGCGAATTCATAAACTTCCGTGGTATACGAAGAATTTAAAGAAACTTAAAAATCTTAGAAATAAGCATTACAAACTTTATAAAACCTCTAATGATATTTCTCATAAGGATAAATATATTCAATACAGCAAAAATTTTAACGTATCCGACAAGTTTTTATACAATCAATATATTTCTCGATACGAAGAAGAGTTGAAGAAAACCCCAAAGGCCTTTTGGAAATACATTCGCTGGAAAAAAGGTTGTTCAAATATTCCGACCTGTATGTCGTACTGCGGTGTTGTCTCAGAATGCCCTTTGGACTCCGTCAATCTTTTCGCGGATTTCTTCAAATCAAATTTTGTATCGAGTCAATCGGTCAGTAATTTCTGTGGCGATGTTGAAAAAATGGTCGATTTTGGATCCATGCTGGTCACGGAACAAGACATAATCAATTGCATAAAAAAAAAATAAATGTAAGGCGCGATAACCTCCGAAGAGATCTAAGGCCGAGCTTCTCTTCCAATTTGCGTCGTGCTCCTCTTGATTTTTCCCTACAAATTGGCCGGACGGGACCTACATGTTTTATGCCGACTCCGAACGGCATCTGCAAGGCAGATGAGTTTTCACTGAGAGCTTTTCATGGCAGAAATACAATCGGAGCGCTTGCCAGACACTGCCGAGGGGCGACCCCGCTTAGAAAAATTTTCTTCTAATTGAAAAATCTTATTTCTAAAATTTTGATGTTGCTTTGCCCGGGAGTTGAACCCAGGGCATACGGTGTGATAGGCGGAGCACGCTACCATCACACCACGGTGGCCGCATATCTTGCATATTTACCCTAAAAACATCAATGAAAAGTTATATTGATGGGATTTCTTCATTCATTTTAAAGAAATGCAGTGCGTCTTTTTGCGTACCACTAAATCACATATTTAACCTCTCACTAGCTAAAGGTGAATTTATCGATCGGTGGAAAATAGCCTCCATTTCCCCTATTTTTAAATCGGGAAATAAAAATTATGTAGCTAACTACAGACCAATCTCTAAACTTTCGACATGCTCGAAACTATTTGAGAAAGTAGTTAAATCCAAGCTGTCTTTTGCAATAAAGGGATCCATATCTGAGTACCAACATGGCTTTTTAACTGGTCGCTCTAGAGTTACCAACCTTGCCTCTTTTTCTCAATTTTGTATTTCGTCATTTAAAAAAGGTCATCAAGTAGATGTTGTTTATACTGATTTCGCAAAAGCTTTTGATACAGTTACTCACAGCATTTTATTGCGTAAGCTTGAGTTAATTGGATTCCACTCTGCTTTTCTATGCTGGATTGGTTCATATCTTTCCAATACAATCTCGTTTGTTGAAATTGAGGTGGCCAGTCATATTCATTTGTAGCCACGTCTGGAGTACCTCAGGGAAGTATACTTGGACCAATTTTATTTCTTCTCTTTATCAATGATATAGGAGCCTGCTTTAAAAATTCACAATACTTGCTCTACGCAGATGACCTAAAAGTTTTTAGAACGATCGTGAGCATGCCAGATGTATCTCTCTTACAGGATGATTTAAACAGTTTAACTAATTGGAGCGCTATAAACAACTTACGCCTTAATATCAAAAAATGCTTTCATATGACGCTTTCGAAAAACGTCAACACGTTTAATTCTACGCATACTCTTTTTGACCATAACCTTTCTACTGTCCGTGAATTTGTTGATCTTGGGGTAATGTTTGACTCTAGTTTCTCTTTCACAAATCATATCATTTTAGTAGAAGAATTTGAAAAAGTTTTGCAGGGCGCAATCAAAAGCCCTTGGAATCTTGGAAGGATAACTGTTCGTGGTATTACATATATAAATAAATTAGCGGTACCTGACAGATGATGTTCTTGGTCACCCTGGTCCACATTTTGGTCGATATCTCAAAAACGCCTTCACATATACAACTACCACCACTCCCTTTTAAAACCCCCATTAATACCTTTAATTTGATACCCATATCGTACAAACAGATTATAGAGTCACCCCTGGTCCACCTTTATGGCGATATCTCGAAAAGGCGTCCACCTATAGAACTAAGGCCCACTCGCATTTAAAATACTCATTGTTTAGGCCACAGGCCTAAATATATCTCTACACTACATCAACTGGCTGATGACGTGGAGACATCGCATCCAATGGCAGCAGATATCCTGCGGAATTGCATGTACGTTGATGACGTACTCGCCGGTGGACACAGCATCGAAATTGCAATAAAGGCTAGGGACGAAATTTCATCGGCATTGCAATCGGCAGGTTTCCCATTGCGAAAATGGACATCCAACTGCAAGAAAATTTTACAGGGTATACCGAAGCAACACTTATTAAACGAGGATTTTCTTGAGTTTGAAGACACCAGCATGGTAAAAGTACTCGGCATTAAGTGGAACGCGCATTCTGACCTATTCTATTTTACTGCTAAACCTTTTGAAAACAGCGATGCCATCACAAAGAGGGCTATACTTTCTGCGATTGCAAAGCTGTTCGACCCTCTTGGCTGGCTGGCACCAGTGGGAATTGTAGCCAAGATTATAATGCAAAATATTTGGTTGGAAGGCACGGGTTGGGACGAAGAAGTATCACAAACTACTCTAGATCGTTGGACCGCATTTATGCAAGAATACGGAAAAATCAACGATATCCGCATATCGCGATGGGTTCATTTTACCCCAAAGGACAGCGTCGAAATACATGGATTCAGCGATGCCTCGGAAAAAGCATATGCCGCCACTGTTTTCCTGAGGGTGCAAACAAAGGATCAAGTCTTCACCAACCTGTTGATGGCCAAAACGAGAGTAGCCCCGGTCAAAACCATATCATTGCCACGACTGGAACTCTGCGGCGCAGTCCTACTTGCAGAAATTATAGAGTCGGCCATGGAAAATATGCAACTTTCAAACATTAAAGTAACCCTTTGGACAGATTCGACTATAGAACTGGCATGGATCCGAAAACCACCATGTTCGTGGTCAACGTTCGTGGCACATCGAATAACTAAAATCATCGATAAAGTAGGAGAGAAAGTATGGCGGCACGTAGACTCCGCGTCAAATCCTGCAGATTTGGCGAGCAGAGGCCTCTACGCTTCGGACCTAATCAACAATTCTTTGTGGTGGCAGGGACCTTCTTGGTTACAAGAAGACAACGAAAATTGGCCAACACAAGAAGAAGATTACAATACGAATATGGAGGAAAAGAGGGTGAAAGTTCATACAACTTCGGTCAAAAATAACTTTGATATTCTGGATAGTTTTTCCGATCTACCAAGTGCTTTGCGGGTTATATCCTATATTCTTCGGTTTTTCCAGAATACGCACCCAACAACTAAAGCCTCCTTTAAACGGGATTCTCATTCGATAGCCTCCGATGAAATAGAAAATACAACACGAAGATTGATAACAGTATGCCAAATGCAACATTATCAAGAAGAGTACGCAAATTTGAAATCAGGAAAACTAATAAATGGCAAGAGTGAGATTTTACCCCTGAATCCATATATAGACGAAGAAGGCATCATTCGAACTGGGGGGCGGACTGGGGCATCCAAAGACATGTCTCATAACGAAAGCCATCCCATTATCCTTCCTTACACTTGCAGGTTATCCATACTTATAGTTCAATCCTCTCATGAGACCACCCTGCATGGAGGGAGCCAGCTGATGCTACGTCATATCTGTACTCAGTACTGGATCCCAAGCGTTAAAGTCATGATAAGGTCGGTTATCCACAACTGTAAAGTCTGCACTATTTACAGGAAGCGGACACAAACGCAACTTATGGGGATCCTTCTGAAAGAGCGCACCACCTTTACTAGGGCCTTCACAAACACTGGGGTAGATTTCGTGGGACCATTCGATATAAAATCCTACAGAGGGAGGGGATGTCGAATTTCAAAAGGATATGTTTGCTTGTTTGTCTGCTTTTCGACGAAAGCCATCCATCTAGAAGCGACAAACGACCTTAGTACCGGGTCCTTCCTAGCTGCCTTCGCCAGATTTGTATCCAGACGAGGCTGTCCGAAAAACGTTTACTCCGACAATGGTACTAACTTTGTCGGAGCTTCCCGATCTTTACGATCCGAGTTTAAAGCATTTCTGCGTGAAGCAAGGGACGGAACATTGAATAAATACAGCCATCACCCTTTAGAATGGCATTTTATACCGCCAAGCGCTCCTCACATGGGAGGTTTGTGGGAAGCGGGGGTAAAAAGTTTTAAGACCCACTTTAAAAAGATCGCGTCCGATCATAAATATACTTTCGAAGAGTTTACAACCCTCTTATGTCGAATTGAGGGCTGCCTCAACTCGAGACCTCTAAGTCCCTCATCCAACAACCCTTCCGACCTGGAGCCGCTTACTCCAGGCCATTTTCTCGTAGGTGGGCATCTTTTAGCTCCACCTGAACTCCACTGTAGTGAAAACCCTGCCTCAATTGTAAACCGATGGCAAAAGATGAAAGCCCTTCATCAAACCTTTTGCAAAAGATGGAAATCGGAATATCTCACCGAGATCCAGAAAAGGTATAAATGGAAACATCCACAATCCAACTTAAAACCTGGGGACCTAGTCGTCATAAAAGAGGATAACCTACAACCAAACGAGTGGAGAATGGGGATAGTCGTCAACACACATCCAGGTTCCGATAACCGTGTACGTGTTGTTGACGTCAATACAGTTAAGGGACAAATTAGCAGACCATTCGCGAAACTGGTACTACTTCCGCCCAACGACAACAAAAATGAACTTTAATAGTCCACACTCCTTTATCCCAAATAACCCACCTCTCGTTCACCCCGAATGAGGCCAACACACAAATAACCCAGCTCTCGTTCACCCCGAACGAGGCCAACAAACCAATAACCCAGCTTCCGTTCCCCAGAACGAGGCCAACAGAACCCTAACGCAGATTCACTATCTGCCACAGAATACAATTGAATCATTTTTTGTTCCTCATTAACATAAAAATCCAACCGCCTATTGCCAAATTCCTCAAACAGGTTTTTGGGTTTGCTATATCTGACACCTTGCACCCGCAACCGCTTGGGCTTAAATGCATAATAATTTTCTCTCAACCGTGATCACTTAAATGAGTATCCAAATGTATTATTTACATTTCTTTACAACAGTTAAATAAAATGAACTACGTATGTATACTGAGCCTCGTCCGTCCGGATGTCACGTTGTTTAAAAGTTTTCCCGAATTATTGAATTTCTTCAAATAAATGTTTTCATACATTTAAAGCGATACGAGCAATTCCTGCTTAACTCATGCAAATAGACAACCTTGAGTAATTCGTTGTAGTTCCATAAATGCAACACAAACAGCAACATTACTAAGTTTCTTTGAAGACCGACCTACCAGTGTTTTTTATTTTCTTCCTTTTTTTTTCGCCTTAACCATTCTTTAACAAATACGTGGGTGCGCGCCGTTGCCACCACGCATTTTTACATGGTCCTGCGTCGCCGCAAATAAGAGAACCAGATATTTACAATACAGTCCACCCCACTCCCTTAGAGAACATCGAAGAAGCAGTAAAATCGTGATATAAACAAGGCGAAACTTCAGCATTAAGTCAAGGAAAACAGTGGTGATAAAGTCAAGAAGCCTGCAATTATTATTCACACAGGAATACATTGTTATCAGCAATTTGCACACAACAACTCTCTTGGTGATACCAGCAAGTTCATATTGGAAACGACAACATCAAAAAATTTGAATCAGTACTCCGGATAATCAATATAACGAAGGTACGTGGTTTAATAAACATTCCGTGCTAGGTAGGGTTTTCCTTTTCACTTGTTAATAAAAATTTCAAAAATAAAATTATAAATATGTGGAAAGTGTTTCCCATTACCAAAAACCGTGCAAGTGATTTTTTTTGTGAAGTGAGGTCTTCTTTGTGCAAAATAGAAAAAAATCGCTTAACGCAGTTATTTAAAGTTTGTGCATCACGCATTGTGAGTATCCGGAATAATCCCCCACCAGCGGTAAGATTTTCTGGACACAGCTCAAGGTAGCACAACACTGCTCTAAAAGGTTAACATAACCTCAACACCGCTTAGCGCCACCTTTCTAATTTCGCTTTTGCAAAATTTTCATTTTCAAAATATTCACCGAAATAAATTTTGATCTGTTAAGGTTATTTAAACAAAGAAATTAATCCAATTTGCGCGCATATTGAATTAAACAAATTTTTCCACATAAAAATCACTTGCGCCTATTTACACCGGCAGTACGTTTGCAATTTAGTTTGTTGCTTTATCACAAAGTGCACTTAGTTTCATACACACATATTGTTGTTGTTGTTTGGGTGGCCAATAGCCTTATTCCTTGCACAATTATTTGAAATATTGAAGAATTATTATTCTCATTTGCGGCAATACACAAATCAGTTTTTACTGATCTAATTTTGTGATACAAAAGTTCACAGTCCTTGGTTAAATTACCAAAAGTCCATAACAAGCGTTCATATATTTTTATCTTCACTGACACAATTTTTTCACTAGCCATTACTTATTGGCTTACACAATTTGTTAACACAGCTGCATTAGCACTAATCTTTAACAAATACGTGGGTGCGCGCCGTTGCCACCACGCATTTGGACATTCCCTCAAACTACTAGCTTTCTTGCAAGCTTCGAGGCCACTTCACCGAGAAATCTCTCTCGAATACATTCCTTCATTCCAGTTCATTTTCAATCAGGACTCTCTGCAATTAATTAATTAATTAATATTTAAATAAATTTTCATTTAATATAATGGATACCTATATACGCAAAGCAGAGGTAGTGACTGAGTTTGAAAATTACTATCATGATATGTCCCCTTCAGACCATACAAAACACACCCTCTTAGTCCAAAAGGAGGAGTTGAAATCGCTATGGGAGAAGGCGAAGCAGACATATGAGGAACTCTTGAGGTCCTCAGAACTGGAGGCAAAAGAGCTGTCGGCCATCAAAAAGAAGCACAAAATTGCATACTTCAGCTTTCTCAAGTGCCAGGCAGCGATGGCTGAACTTTCGGAAAAACTTGAGAAAGCCGAAAAGAAAGAAGAAAGCTCAGGAGACAGGGAATATCGCGTGCGCCTGCCACCGTGTGATACGGACGTTTTCAAAGGAGATTACCTTTCTTGGCCTTCATTTAGAGACATGTTCACTGATATATATATACGTAACAAAAACCTCGAAGCAGTAGAAAAATTATATTATTTAAACCAAAAAACTCAAGGTGAGGCCAAAGAGATAGTTGGGCGATGTCCTTTAACGAAAGACGGTTTCGAAACAGTGTGGAAAAATCCTTGTGATAGATACGAAAATAAACGTATCTTAGTAAACGCCCAATTAAAAATTCTTTTTAGTTTGAAAGCAGTTGAGAGTGAATGCGGTAGCTCTATAAAGAAAATGCAACGTGAAATAAATAATTGCATCTCGGCGCTCCAATGTCATCATATAGACATATCAAACTGGGATGCAATTATAACATATCTATGTTCTACAAAACTGCCAGAAATCACACTGGCACTCTGGGAACAAACAATTGAAAACAAAACGGAAATTTCAAAATGGGCTGATATGGATAGATTCTTATCCAATCGTTTTCAAACCCTAGAAACCTTGACTGATCTAAGAGGGGATACAGTTTCCAAAACCTCAAAGCCACAAGTATCTCGTTCGACAACAGATACATCGGCTAAAAAATTAGGGTCCTATCAGGCAAGTGCAAGTGTAGCCAAACCTACGTGTAAGATGTGCAAAAGTCCTGCACATCGAATTTCAAAGTGTGAAAAGTTCTTACGTTTAACACCCAATAAACGGTTTGAACAAATTAAGAGCAGCCGTGGATGTATAAACTGCCTTTCTGCTGGCCATTCGGTAACAAAGTGCACCAGTCAAATGAACTGTGCCACATGTCATTTAAGACATCATACGCTGCTTCATATTTCGAATCAGCCAAAACCAACAAATACTTCTGACACTTTCGGAGCATCTACCTCACCGGAAGCTCAAATACGACGCAATGCTGAAAGAGAAAATGCTCCGATTAATATTGTGAACTCATGTTTTGCTAATACAAATAAAGGGGTATTACTAGGGACAGCTCAGGTTAATATTCATTTTAATGATGTTTACTATTCGGCGAGAGCCCTAATAGACTCGGGATCTGAATGTTCATTCATCACCGAGAAACTAAAGCGCAGAATTAATCTGCCATCCAAACACCTGCATGCCCAAGCTTCGGGCATCAATAATACAATGTCTGCACAAGTAAAAGAAGCGTGCAACATACAACTGCGGTCACCAACAGACCCATTAATCGAGATCAATACGATCATGCTGGTTTTACCACAATTAACAGGGAATCTTCCAACCTGCCAAATAAACGCAATGACGAGGCAAGCATTCCCTGACTTTGTACTGGCTGACAAAAGATTTTTTGTCAATGAGCCAGCCGACCTAATACTGGGCGGATACATATACCCCCAAATTATGCTAGGCGGTATTAGGAAAGACGTGCTAAACACATTAATAACACAGGAAACGGTGTTCGGCTGGATTTTGACAGGCCGTACAGATGCGGTTGATACAAATAAAACCCTAGTTTCATATTTCAACGAGGTCACTTTAGACAAACAACTGGCGGCTTTCTGGGAGATAGAGGAAATTCCAAAGAAGAGGAGCATCAATAAAGATGATACTTACTGCGAGGAGCTATACAAATCCACAACAGTTCGGAACAACGATGGCAAATACGTAGTCTCCTTACCCTTTAGGAAAGAGTTTAAATTAAGAAGTGCGTGTCCTCAATTCTATCGCAACGAGACACGACTTGCGAAAAACCCAGTCCTTCAAACGGAATACAATAGAGTTGTATCCGAATATGAAACCTTAGGGCACATGACACAAATAGGCAATATTTCGCCAGACTCAAATGACTGTTACTTCCTACTTCACCATGCTGTTATAAAGGAGGGAAGTACAACGACAAAAGTCAGAGTCGTATTTAATGCATCTTGTCCTACCACTAATGGCAAAAGTCTAAATGATGCCTTATATCCAGGTCCGATTCTTCAGTCCGACATGACAATTCTTATACTACGTTGGCGGCTGTTCAAATACGTATTTAACAGCGACATAGAAAAAATGTGTCGCCAAATATGGGTCAATGAAGACCAAACAAAATATCAGCGAATCATATTTCGCAAATGCCCCAAAAACCCAATTAACATTTATGAATTGAAAACGGTAACCTTTGGGGTTAATTGTGCTCCGTATCTTGCGATTCGGACACTAAACCAACTGGCTGATGACGTGGAGACATCGCATCCAATGGCAGCAGATATCCTACGGAATTGCATGTACGTTGATGACGTACTCGCCGGTGGACACAGCATCGAAATTGCAATAAAGGCTAGGGACGAAATTTCATCGGCATTGCAATCGGCAGGTTTCCCATTGCGAAAATGGACGTCCAACTGCAAGAAAATTTTACAGGGTATACCGAAGCAACACTTATTAAGCGAGGATTTTCTTGAGTTTGAAGACACCAGCATGGTAAAAGCACTCGTCATTAAGTGGAACGCGCATTCTGACCTATTCTATTTTAGTGCTAAACCTTTTGAAAACAGCGATGCCATCACAAAAAGGGCTATACTTTCTGCGATTGCAAAGCTGTTCGACCCTCTTGGCTGGCTGGCACCAGTGGTAATTGTAGCCAAGATTATAATGCAAAATATTTGGTTGGAAGGCACGGGTTGGGACGAAGAAGTATCACACACTACTCTAGATCGTTGGACCGCATTTATGCAAGAATACGGAAAAATCAACGATATCCGCATATCGCGATGGGTTCATTTTACCCCAAAGGACAGCGTCGAAATACATGGATTCAGCGTTGCCTCGGAAAAAGCATATGCCGCCACTGTTTTCCTGAGGGTACAAACAAAGGATCAAGTCTTCACCAACCTGTTGATGGCCAAAACGAGAGTAGCCCCGGTCAAAACCATATCATTGACACGACTGGAACACTGCGGCGCAGTCCTACTTGCAGAAATTATAGAGTCGGCCATGGAAAATATGCAACATTCAAAGATTAAAGTAACCCTTTGGACAAATTCGACTATAGTACTGGCATGGATCCGAAAACCACCATGTTCGTGGCACATCGAATAACTAAAATCATCGATAAAGTAGGAGACAAGGTATGGCGGCACGTAAACTCCGCGTCAAATCCTGCAGATTTGGCGAGCAGAGGCCTCTACGCTTCGGACCTAATCAACAATTCTTTGTGGTGGCAGGGACCTTCTTGGTTACAAGAAGACAACGAAAATTGGCCAACACAAGAAGAAGATTACAAAACGAATATGGAGGAAAAGAGGGTGAAAGTTCATACAACTTCGGTCAAAAATAACTTTGATATTCTGGATAGGTTTTCCGATCTACCAAGGGCTTTACGGGTTATATCCTATATTCTTCGGTTTTTCCAGAATACGCACCCAACAACTAAAGCCTCCTTTAAAAGGGATTCTCATTCGATAGCCTCCGACGAAATAGAAAAAACAACACGAGGATTGATAACAGTATGCCAAAGGCAACATTATCAAGAAGAGTACGCAAATTTGAAATCAGGAAAACTAATAAATGGCAAGAGTGAGATTTTACCCCTGAATCCATATATAGACCAAGAAGGCATCATTCGAACTGGGGGGCGGAGTGGGGCATCCAAAGACATATCTCATAACGAAAGTCATCCCATTATCCTTCCTTACACTTGCAGGTTATCCAGACTTATAGTTCAATCCTCTCATGAGACCACCCTGCATGGAGGGAACCAGCTGATGCTACGTCATATCCGCACTCAGTGCTGGATCCCACGCGTTAAAGTCATGATAAGGTCGGTTATCCACAACTGTAAAGTCTGCACTATTTACAGGAAGCGGACACAAACGCAACTTATGGGGATCCTTCCGAAAGAGCGCACCACCTTTACTAGGGCCTTTACAAACACTGGGGTAGATTTCGCGGGACCATTCGATATTAAATCCTACCGAGGGTGGGGATGTCGAATTTCAAAAGGATATGTTTGCTTGTTTGTCTGCTTTTCGACGAAAGCCATCCATCTAGAAGCGACAAACGACCTTAGTACCGGGTCCTTCCTAGCTGCCTTCGCCAGATTTGTATCCAGACGAGGCTGTCCGAAAAACGTTTACTCCGACAATGGTACTAACTTTGTCGGAGCTTCCCGATCTTTACGATCCGAGTTTAAAACATTACTGCGTGAAGCAAGGGACGGAACATTGAATAAATACAGCCATCACCCTTTAGAATGGCATTTTATACCGCCAAGCGTTCCTCACATGGGAGGTTTGTGGGAAGCGGGGGTAAAAAGTTTTAAGACCCACTTTAAAAAGATCGCGTCCGATCACAAATATACTTTCGAAGAGTTTACAACCCTCTTATGTCGAATTGAGGCCTGCCTCAACTCGAGACCTCTAAGTCCCTCATCCAACGATCCTTCCGACCTGGAGCCGCTTACTCCAGGCCGTTTTCTCGTAGGTGGGCATATTTTAGCTCCACCTGAACTCGACTGGAATGAAAACCCTGCCTCAATTGTAAACCGATGGCAAAAGATGAAAGCCCTTCATCAAACCTTTTGCAAAAGATGGAAATCGGAATATCTCACCGAGATCCAGAAAAGTTATAAATGGAAACATCCACAATCCAACTTAAAACCTGGGGACCTAGTCGTCATAAAAGAGGATAACCTACAACCAAACGAGTGGAGAATGGGGAGAGTCGTCAACACACATCCAGGTTCCGATAACCGTGTACGTGTTGTTGACGTCAATACAGTTAAGGGACAAATTAGCAGACCAATCGCGAAACTGGTACTACTTCCGCCCAACGACAACGAAAATGAACTTTAATAGTCCACACTCCTTTATCCCAAATAACCCACCTCTCGTTCACCCCGAACGAGGCCAACACACAAATAACCCAGCTCTCGTTCACCCCGAACGAGGCCAACAAACCAATAACTCAGCTCTCGTTCCCCAGAACGAGGCCAAGAGAACACTAACGCAGATTCACTATCTGCCACAGAATACAATTGAATCATTTTTTTTTCCTCATTATCATAAAAATCCAACCGCCTATTGCCAAATTCCTCAAACGGGTTTTTGGGTTTGCTATATCTGACACCTTGCACCCGCAACCGCTTGGGCTTAAATGCATAATAATTTTCTCTCAACCGTGATCACTTAAATGAGTATCCAAATGTATTATTTACATTTCTTTACAACAGTTAAATAAAATGAACTACGTATGTATACTGAGCCTCGTCCGTCCGGATGTCACGTTGTTTAAAAGTTTTCCCGAATTATTGAATTGCTTCAAATAAATGTTTTCATACATTTAAAGCGATACGAGCAATTCCTGCTTAACTCATACAAATAGACAACCTTGAATAATTCGTTGTAGTTCCATAAATGCAACACAAACAGCAACATTACTAAGTTTCTTTGAAGACCGCCCTACCAACAAGCATAACTTTAACACATAATTACATACGATGTATGTAGTGTGTAAAAGAACAAAATATGTAAAGAAGGCAATTGGGAAAACTTTTCAAAAACTACGGCATGACGCGGCTGAATACGCGTGTAACACTTCAACCATCGTAGGAGTGCGGGTCCAAATCCCACGCCCGGGACCAAAGGCTTCGACGAGTCCTGCTGTAGCACGGCAAACAATTTCATCATCACGTGCAGCTGATAAGCCTCAAAATTAACAATAAAACCTTTCCACCAAAGCAAACCCCCAGATACCACGAAATCTATTTCTTGTGACTCGTTCCCAACTAATTTCCACCCTTTGCCACCCTGTATTTATCAGCGTTAGCGAATTTCAAACAAATCAAGATTACCTTTCAACTTTTATTAAAAAAAAGGGAACAGCTTATTTCGTTAAATATAAATAACTCTCAGTTTCGAACAGCTCGTAGTTTTTCAACACACAACGCGTACAAAACCGAAAGACCTATAATTTTTGAAATTACAAAAAAACGTTCGTTTTGCAGTACGCTTTGATATTTAATGTTGTAGATGACTGAGAAAGGGTATACTATGCATGTATTGAGTTGGTTAATTTAAATTTTAAGCGGAACACTAATCAAGCATTCAAATCTCAGTTGATATTTTATGCAGTTGCTTTTTCTTGTATATTGTAATTATTTGAATATTTCACCCTGATCAGTACCTGTCCAAGAAAAATATTGTTGCACTAATTTTTTGGTTTCTTCCGAATTGGCATCCAATTTCTTCCATGCATAACAATCGTAACCAATTTGCCAATCGGGTGATAGTGTGAAGGCTAATTCATGACCGCGCCACACCCAAACACCGGATATGGTACTATCATTATCCTCACCAAACAGGCACACTAAAGCAAAGGCTTGCTTACGCATTTCATCGCGACGTCGAAACATACCAGTGATGATGAGATTGCACAACACAAACACTTTTGTAAGCTCACTATTATATTTATATTCACCGAACCAGATAGAATAATTTTCTGGATCGAATTTTTGCCAAAAGTAGGGAACGGAAACAGATTCATCCTCGTTGGAGTATGAACGTTTGAAATCATCGAAATTGAATGTACCTATTGGGAGTGAATCGAAATGATTTAAGCAGTTACGTGTCAAAGGATAAGCAACTATTATATCCAACTGTCCACTATAAATGCAAATAGTATAATCATTTAATAATTGTGCTATACATGGTGCAACCGTGTCCATTACATCCTTCTTCTTTCAACTTTATTTTCTTTATCCAAATCATGAAAAGTCATATTACCAACATTCATGGCACGACGCGTTGTTGACGATTGCAGGAAATTACCAAGCGCATCAGCGGGTTCGTCATTATCAGTTTTCAAATAATTATAGTAAAAATTTAAACCGGTTAGATTAATAAAAAGTGAACCATTCGCAATAATATCATTGATAAGACTATCAAAATTTCGAAAGCGCATTCCATGTCATGTTGTTCTATGCATTTTTACCCTTTTCTTCTTGTTCATGGAACTGTTGCAAACCACGATCATCTATCAATTCCAATTGGTATAAATAATCACTATAATTTGGTTGATGTAATAGATCTGAAAGTCCATTACCAATGGCTAAGCCCTTCTGTTCGTATAATTGCATAACAGCTTCATGTAAATTCCGTCCAACATCTTTTTCATTACCCGCATAACCATCGTCACTACCAGTAAAACTGAAACCAGTATCAACTGGACTATTACCCTAATTTCTTACATAGATGGTTTAAGTAGTGCTATTTTAACTTTAAGCACTTTGCGGAGAATTCTTGTTGCACACAAAGTGCTTACCTACATATATATATAAATATGTGCGTATTGTTGTGCTTTAATGTTTTATTTAAACTTACTTCCATCGCTATGCGCCACACCCTCACGCAACAGGAAATACCTCAAGCCCTCTATTGTGTAAAGTTTAGCTGCCTCAAGCGGATGACCAGAATCAAGCAATAAACCTGCGCCCGTTTGTGTGTCCAAACGTAGCTGTGATTCTGTCAAGAAAGTTTCATCTGAAACACAGTACCAACCACTGTATGCAGCAGAGTAAATGTGGCCGCGCGATTTTAAAGTGTGCCAAAAATGCGCTACAGCCGTCTTGTGGCGCTCTTCGGTAGTACATATAAAATATGTGTTTGCTATACTCGCTTCGGCGAATACATGACGATATAGCGCAGATATATACTCGCAATATTGTGCAACGGGCACGGTTTGAGCTGCTGCTTGTTGGATTTTTGTACCATGTTCATCAGTGCCAGTACAGAGATGAACTGTCCTTTTGGGGTCATTAATTAATATGACTGTTCATTGTAATATTCTAACCTGAAAATGCAAAGAAAAATTGATCAATGAAAATAAAGAAATAAGGTTAGAATTAGCAAATTTCACTATACGAACAGTAACTATACTCACCGCATGTCGTAAATCAATGACATCTTTTTTCCTTTTTTCCATTCAGGAAATGGAAAAGCGTAGCAGATGTCAAAATCTCTACATTTAATGTCTGACTGTCAATGATTATTGCAATACAAACGTTAGGCCTCATGCGCAAGCATCTCGCGCACTACACGTCATGCACTACATGCGCACTACACGTCACGCACTACACGCGCGCTATACGTCACACACTACACGCGCACTACACGCGCACTACACGTCACGCACTACATGCGCACTACACGTCACGCACTACATGCCGCACTAAATATCGCGCACAACACGCTGCACATGTCGCGTATTACATATCTCGATCAATCATTCATGTGGTCGAGATTTGAAATACCTAATTCCACGAATCTCAACATTATCGACAATACACGTCAAAAAATAATGTTGGGTGGTGGAAGTGCAACTCTGTAATACCTTTTCAGCCAGGTTTCGAACCGTTCCGTGTGGTGGCAGGCCACTTGTTGTGAAAACAAAGTTCACCACAAATCAAAAATAAATTGTTAGGGCTACTTCGGCGACATCTACCGACATAAAATAAATTATAAAATGCACTAAAGGCGCTAAAGCACCAGCCACATCGCATGGATGCGTGCTAAATCCGTTTTTTCTTCGTTTCTTTGCGCGCATAAGTATTTACTTATGGCCTTTAATTTTTTTTCAACTAAATTTTATTTCAATAAAATGGTTTTTTTTCTTCTGCGAAAATATATTAGAGATAATTTTCTTTTTGTTTAAAAAAAAAAAAAAACTTTCCGATAACCTCAATTTGGGCATGATCAATGATACCAATATTCTTTCAGATCATGACCCGTTATCAAACCTTATTGGCCAAGTCAGAGGGAGGCGCAAAGCGTTTCGACGTCGCGTGCCAGTTCTGCAGCAGGGACCATAGTCTCCGACTCTGTGCCGAATACAGGAAAAAATCCCCGGAGGAGAGGTTGCGGGCCGTGCTGTTGCACAAATACTGTCCGAATTGTCTGTCGCCCTTCCACCGCGTGGACAAGTGCAATAGCAAATATCGCTGCAAACGGTGCCAGCAAAAGCACCACACCACGCTCCATCTAGATGAGCGTCTTTCTGAACGCGAGGATGCAACAACCATTGGCGACGACAACCCGTCCGATGACACGTTGTCAATCCACCTAATGGGGCCGACAAAGTCCTGGGCTCAGCAGGTGGAGGAAGAGGAAATGGAGGAAGAGAGAGCGAAAATGGAGGAAGAGAGAGCAAAAACAGAACTGAAACCGTCAACGAGCAGGAACGGGATGCGCAGTTTCCGACCGCTGTTGCAGCACGAACGAAGGGCGGAGGAAGTAAAGAAAGCTCGGAACCATCAAAATAATTGGCGGCGCCGTGACGTTGGACTCCAACGCGGCCCTACCAAGCCATCCAAACGCGAGAGACAGCAGCGGCAAAACAAATCGACGCCATAATCTCTTGAGTACTCTCAGAGTACAAGGACGCTAACGCGCGACACGCCGGAAGGCTTCCGGACAGGGCGGCTGCTCCAGGCTACTCCATCGCCCATCATGCGGCCTTTCGTGCCCATTGCGCCAACGGCCATCGTACGAATTGAATCGCGTGGGCATTTACACCTGGTTCGGGCCATTATTGATCCCTGCGCCATCAGCACGATCGTCGATGCGGAGCTGGTACGCGACTTACAATTGGATCGCCAAGGACATGGACAATGCACCCTCATACTGCGCGGCAAATTCGGAACGTCGACGCACATAACGACCCAAGCAGCCGTCGTCGAAAGCCATTACCGCTTAAGTCCACCGTCCGATGTGGACCCCAAGATTGCCGCGCCCTTTGAATTCATGCGGCTGGCGGATCCGCAATTCTACCGCTCATCACCAATACGGCTTACACTCGGCGCTGACATTTACGCCGAAATGATGGTGAGCGGTACACCGGCATCGACAGTTGACGGTCTCCTAACCCAACCGACCGTGTTCGGGTTGGTGGTCTCGGGAGCCTGCCAAAAATAAATATCCGACTTTCACGCCTCACATATGCGCCATCTTATATATATTTAAGTAAATATGCACGGAATTTAAAACCACGTACGTATATCTAATAACTTCTTTTCTTTTTCCACAGGAGAGCGACACGTGAGGTCAACTATCTGGCGTGCAGTGCTTGCAGTCCGCATCTGCACTGCCTTCTTTCGTTACAGCGCCTTATTGGACGTGCGATCACGTGGCATCCCTTTTTTTAATTTTTTCTTTGTTGCTTACGGCAAGGGGGCCGGTATGTTTAGGCCACAGGCCTAAATATATCTCCCCCCCTCGTAACATAACTTTCTTTGGTTATTTTCTTTCGTTACTACCAACAACATATTCTTGTGATCACTATACACACAGGCATGTGTGAGTGGTAGTACGTATGTATCCTAGATTTTTACCGCTGTGAGCCCGCGGTACGGCAATTTTGTTGCCGGGAAACCCAACGAAGGAGCTATATCGTGGGTTCATCGGCTCATGTAGCAAAGAGTCTCGTCCTCTTTTAATCCAGCAGCCAGCAAAGGAACACGTAATCACACGTTCACGTAAGTTGTCAATTTCCAAAAATATACTTAGTAATTTCCTAAAATATATTTAATATTTTAACCTTTCACAACATTTGTTAAAAAACTTCCTTAACACTTGTTGTATTTATATACATTGAATAAAAAAACACTGTGAATTCTTTTTATTAACACGAAACTTTTTTGGTGTTTTTTATTTTCTTCCTTTTTTTCGCCTTAACCATTCTTTAACAAATACGTGGGTGCGCGCCGTTGCCACCACGAATTTGTACACTCATTATAACCTTTCGTTTGATACCCATATCGTACAAACAAATTCTAGAGTCTCCCCTGGTCCAACTTTATGGCGATATCTCGAAAAGGCGCCCACCTATAGAACTAAGGCCCACTCCCTTTTAAGATACTTATTAACACCTTTCATTTGATACCCATATCGTACAAACAAATTCTAGAGTCAGCCCTGGTCCACCTTTATGGCGATATCTCGAAAAGGCGTCCACCCATATAACTAAGGCCCACTCCGTTTTAAAATACTCATCAACACCTTTCGTTTGATACCCATATTGTACAAACGCATTCTAGAGTCACCTCTGGTCCACGTTTATGGCGATATCTCGAAAAGGCGTCCACTTATAGATTTAAGGCCCACTCCCTCTTAAAATACTCATTAACACCTTGCATTTGATACACATATCGTACAACAAAATTCTAGAGTCACCTCTGGTCCACCTTTTAAAATACTTATTAACACCTTTCGTTTGATACCCATATTGTACAAACGCATTCTAGAGTCACCCCTGGTTCACCTTTACGGCAATATCTCGAAAAGGCGTCCACCTATAGAACTAAGGCCCACTCCCTTTTAAAATACTCATTAACACTTTTCATTGGTGGTCACCGTGGTGTGATGGTAGCGTGCTCCGCCTACCACACCGTATGCCCTGGGTTCGCACCCCGGGCAAAGCAACATCAAAATTTTAGAAATAAGGTTTTTAAATTAGAAGAAAATTTTTCTAAGCGGGGTCGCCCCTCGGCAGTGTTTGGCAAGCGCTGCGGGTGTATTTCTGCCATTAAAAGCTCTCAGTGAAAACTCATCTGCCTTGCAGATGCCGTTCGGAGTCGGCATAAAACATGTAGGTCCCGTCAGGCCAATTTGTAGGGAAAATGAAGAGGAGCACGACGCAAATTGGAAGAGAAGCTCGGCCTTAGATCTTTTCGGAAGTTATCGCGCCTTACATTTATTCTTTTTTTTTTTAACACTTTTCATTTGATACCCATATCGTACAAACAAATTCCAGAGTCACGCCTGGTACACCTTTATGGCGATATCTCGAAAAGGCGTCCACCTATAGAACTAAGGCTCACGCCCTTTTAAAATATGCATTAACACCTTTCATTTGATACCCATATTGTACAAACGCATTCTAGAGTCACCCCTGGTCCACGTTTATGGCGATATCCCGAAAAGGCGTCTACCCATAGAACTAAGGCTCATTCCCTTTTAAAATACTCATTAGCACCTTTGATTTGATACCCATATTGTACAAACGCATTCTAGAGTCACCATTGGTCCACGTTTATGGCGATATCCCGAAAAGGCGTCCACCCATAGAACTAAGGCTCATTCCCTTTTAAAATACTTATTAACAACTTTCGTTTGATACCCATATTGTACAAAAGCATTCTAGAGTCAACCCTGGTCCACCTTTATAACGATATTCCGAAAAGGCGTCCACCTATAGAACTAAGGCCCACTCCCTTTTAAAATACTCATTAACACTTTTCATTTGATACCCATATCGTACAAGCAAATTCTAGAGTCACCCCTGGTCCGCCTTTATGGCGATATCTCGAAAAGGCGTCCACCTATAGAACTAAGGCCCACGCCCTTTTAAAATACTCATTAACACCTTTCATTTGATACCCATATCGTACAAAAAAATTCTACAGTCACCCCTGGTCCACCTTTTAAAATACTTATTAACACCTTTCGTTTGATACCCATATTGTACAAACGCATTCTAGAGTCAACCCTGGTTCACCTTTACGGCAATATCTCGAAAAGGCGTCCACCTATAGAACTAAGGCCCACTCCCTTTTAAAATAATCATTAACACTTTTCATTGGCGGTCACCGTGGTGTGATGGTAGCGTGCTCCGCCTACCATACCGTATGCCCTGGGTTCGCACCCCGGGAAAAGCAACATCAAAATTTTAGGAATAAGGTTTTTTAATTAGAAGAAAATTTTTCTAAGCGGGGCGCCCCTCGGCAGTGTTTGGCAAGCGCTCCGGGTGTATTTCTGCCATGAAAAGCTCTCAGTGAAAACTCATCTGCCTTGCAGATGCCGCTCGGAGTCGGCATAAAACATGTAGGTCCCGTCCGGCCAATTTGTAGGGAAAATGAAGAGGAGTACGACGCAAATTGGAAGAGAAGCTCGGCCTTAGATCTCTTCGGAGGTTATCGCGCCTTACATTTATTTTTTTTTTTAACACTTTTCAATTGATACCCATATCGTACAAACAAATTCCAGAGTCACCCCTGGTACACCTTTATGGCGATATCTCGAAAAGGCGTCCACCTATAGAACTAAGGCCCACGCCCTGTTAAAATACTCATTAATACCTTTCATTTGATATCCATATCGTACAAACAAATTCTAGAGTCACCCCTGGTGCACCTTTATGGCGATATCTCGAAAAGGTGTCCACCTATAGAACTAAGACGCACTCCCTTTTAAAATACTCATTAACACCTTTCATTTGATACCCATATCGTACAAACGCATTCTAGAGTCACCCCTGGTCCACGTTTATGGCGATATCTCGAAAAGGCGTCCACCTATAGAACTAAGGCCCACGCCCTTTTAAAATACTCATTAATACCTTTCATTTGATACCCATATTGTACAAACGCATTCTAGAGTCACCCCTGGTCCACGTTTATGGCGATATCCCGAAAAGGCGTCCACCCATAGAACTAAGGCTCATTCCCTTTTAAAATACTCATTAATACCTTACATTTGATACCCATATCGTACAAAAAAATTCTAGAGTCACCCCTGGTCCACCTTTTAAAATACTTATTAACACCTTTCGTTTGATACCCATATTGTACAAACGCATTCTAGAGTCACCCCTGGTCCACGTTTATGGCGATATCCCGAAAAGGCGTCCACCCATAGAACTAAGGCTCATTCCCTTTTAAAATACTCATTAATACCTTACATTTGATACCCATATCGTACAAAAAAATTCTAGAGTCACCCCTGGTCCACCTTTTAAAATACTTATTAACACCTTTCGTTTGATACCCATATTGTACAAACGCATTCTAGAGTCACCCCTGGTCCACGTTTATGGCGGTATCCCGAAAAGGCGTCCACCCATAGAACTAAGGCTCATTCCCTTTTAAAATACTCATTAGCGCCTTTCATTTGATACCCATATTGTACAAACGCATTTTAGAGTCACCATTGGTCCACGTTTATGGCGATATCCCGAAGAGGCGTCCACCCATAGAACTAAGGCTCATTCCCTTTTAAAATACTTATTAACAACTTTCGTTTGATACCCATATTGTACAAAAGCATTCTAGAGTCAACCCTGGTCCACCTTTATAACGATATTCCGAAAAGGCGTCCACCTATAGAACTAAGGCCCACTGCCTTTTAAAATACTCATTAACACTTTTCATTTGATACCCATATCGTACAAACAAATTCTAGAGTCACCCCTGGTCCGCCTTTATGGCGATATCTCGAAAAGGCGTCCACCTATAGAACTAAGGCCCACGCCCTTTTAAAATACTCATTAATACCTTTCATTTGGTATCCATATCGTACAAACAAATTCTAGAGTCACCCCTGGTGCACCTTTATGGCGATATCTCGAAAAGGCGTCCACCTATAGAACTAAGACGCACTCCCTTTTAAAATGCTGATTAACACCTTTCATTTGATTCCCATATCGTACAAACAAATTCTAGAGTCACCCCTGGTCCACCTTTATGGCGATATCTCGAAAAGGCGTCCACCCATAGAACTAAGGCCCACTCCCTTTTAAAATAGTCATTAACGCCTTTCGTTTGATACTCATATTGTACAAACGCATTCTAGAGTCACCCCTGGTCCACGTTTATGGCGATATCTCGAAAAGGCGTCCACCTATAGAACTAAGGCCCACGCCCTTTTAAAATACTCATTAATACCTTTCATTTGATACCCATATTGTACAAACGCATTCTAGAGTCACCCCTGGTCCACGTTTATGGCGATATCTCGAAAAGGCGTCCACCTGTAGAACTTAGGCCCACTCCCTTTTAAAATACTCATTAACACCTTTCATTTTATACCCGTATCGTACAAACAAATTCTAGAGTCACCCCTGGTCCACCTTTATGGCGATATCTCAAAAAGGCGTCCACCTATAGAACTAAGGCCCACTCCCTTTTAAAATACTGATTAACACCTTTCATTTGATACCCATATCGTACAAACAAATTCTAGAGTCACCCCTGGTCCACCTTTATGGCGATATCTCGAAAAGGCGTCCACCCATAGAACTAAGGCCCACTCCCTTTTAAAATACTCATTAACACCTTTCATTTTATACCCGTATCGTACAAACAAATTCTAGAGTCACCCCTGGTCCACCTTTATGGCGATATCTCGAAAAGGCGTCCACCTATAGAACTAAGGCCCACGCCCTTTTAAAATACTCATTAATACCTTTCATTTGATATCCATATTGTACAAACGCATTCTAGAGTCACCCCTGGTCCACGTTTATGGCGATATCTCGAAAAGGCGTCCACCTATAGAACTTAGGCCCACTCCCTTTTAAAATACTCATTAACGCCTTTCATTTGATATCCATATCGTACAAACAAATTCTAGAGTCACCCATGGTCCACTTTTATGGCGATAAAAAATACAAAAATAAAAGAAATTTTCAAAATGGGCGTGGCTCCGCCCTTTGTCATTTAATTTGTCTAGGATACTTTTAATGCCATATGTCGAACAAAACATTACCAATCCTTGTGAAATTTGGTAGAGGCTTAGATTCTAGGACGGTAACTGTTTTCTGTGAAAAAGGGCGAAATCGGTTGAAGCCACGCCCAGTTTTTATACACAGTTGACCGTCTGTCCTGCCGCTCGGCCGTTAACACGATAACTTGACCAAAAATCGATATATCTTTACTAAACTCAGTTCACGTACTTATCTGAGCTCACTTTATATTGGTGTAAAAAATGGCCGAAATCCGACTATGATCACGCCCACTTTTTCGATATTGAAAATTACTAAAAATTGGATCGCCAAGGACATGGACAATGCACCCTCATACGCGCAAATTCGGAACGTCGACGCACATAACGACCCAAGCAGCCGTCGTCGAAAGCCATTACCGCTTAAGTCCACCGTCCGATTTGGACCCCAAGATTGCCGCGCCCTTTGAATTCATGCGGCTGGCGGATCCGCAATTCTACCGCTCATCACCAATACGGCTTACACTCGGCGCTGACATTTACGCCGAAATGATGGTGAGCGGTACACCGGCATCGACAGTTGACGGTCTCCTAACCCAACCGACCGTGTTCGGGTTGGTGGTCTCGGGAGCCTGCCAAAAATAAATATCCGACTTTCACGCCTCACATATGCGCCATCTTATATATATTTAAGTAAATATGCACGGAATTTAAAACCACGTACGTATATCTAATAACTTCTTTTCTTTTTCCACAGGAGAGCGACACGTGAGGTCAACTATCTGGCGTGCAGTGCTTGCAGTCCGCATCTGCACTGCCTTCTTTCGTTACAGCGCCTTATTGGACGTGCGATCACGTGGCATCCCTTTTTTTAATTTTTTCTTTGTTGCTTACGGCAAGGGGGCCGGTATGTTTAGGCCACAGGCATAAATATATCTCCCCCCTCGTAACATAACTTTCTTTGGTTATTTTCTTTCGTTACTACCACCCACATATTCTTGTGATCACTATACACACAGGCATGTGTGAGTGGTAGTACGTATGTATCCTAGATTTTTACCGCTGTGAGCCCGCGGTACGGCAATTTTGTTGCCGGGAAACCCAACGAAGGAGCTATATCATGGGTTCATCGGCTCATGTAGCAAAGAGTCTCGTCCTCGTTTAATCCAGCAGCCAGCAAAGGAACACGTAATCACACGTTCACGTAAGTTGTCAATTTCCAAAAATATACTTAGTAATTTCCTAAAATATATTTAATATTTTAACCTTTCACAACATTTATTAAAAAACTTCCTTAACACTTGTTGTATTTATATACATTGAATAAAAAAACACTGTGAATTCTTTTTATTAACACGAAACTTTTTTGGTGTTTTTTATTTTCTTCTTTTTTTTCGCCTTAACCATTCTTTAACAAATACGTGGGTGCGCGCCGTTGCCACCACGAATTTGTACACTCATTATAACCTTTCGTTTGATACCCATATCGTACAAACAAATTCTAGAGTCTCCCCTGGTCCAACTTTATGGCGATATCTCGAAAAGGCGCCCACCTATAGAACTAAGGCCCACTCCCTTTTAAGATACTTATTAACACCTTTCATTTGATACCCATATCGTACAAACAAATTCTAGAGTCAGCCCTGGTCCACCTTTATGGCGATATCTCGAAAAGGCGTCCACCCATATAACTAAGGCCCACTCCGTTTTAAAATACTCATCAACACCTTTCGTTTGATACCCATATTGTACAAACGCATTCTAGAGTCACCTCTGGTCCACGTTTATGGGGATATCTCGAAAAGGCGTCCACTTATAGATTTAAGGCCCACTCCCTTTTAAAATACTCATTAACACCTTTCATTTGATACCCATATCGTACAACAAAATTCTAGAGTCACCTCTGGTCCACCTTTTAAAATACTTATTAACACCTTTCGTTTGATACCCATATTGTACAAACGCATTCTAGAGTCACCCCTGGTTCACCTTTACGGCAATATCTCGAAAAGGCGTCCACCTATAGAACTAAGGCCCACTCCCTTTTAAAATACTCATTAACACTTTTCATTGGTGGTCACCGTGGTGTGATGGTAGCGTGCTCCGCCTACCACACCGTATGCCCTGGGTTCGCACCCCGGGCAAAGCAACATCAAAATTTTAGAAATAAGGTTTTTAAATTAGAAGAAAATTTTTCTAAGCGGGGTCGCCCCTCGGCAGTGTTTGGCAAGCGCTGCGGGTGTATTTCTGCCATTAAAAGCTCTCAGTGAAAACTCATCTGCCTTGCAGATGCCGTTCGGAGTCGGCATAAAACATGTAGGTCCCGTCCGGCCAATTTGTAGGGAAAATGAAGAGGAGCACGACGCAAATTGGAAGAGAAGCTCGGCCTTAGATCTTTTCGGAAGTTATCGCGCCTTACATTTATTCTTTTTTTTTTTTTAACACTTTTCATTTGATACCCATATCGTACAAACAAATTCCAGAGCCACGCCTGGTACACCTTTATGGCGATATCTCGAAAAGGCGTCCACCTATAGAACTAAGGCTCACGCCCTTTTAAAATATGCATTAACACCTTTCATTTGATACCCATATTGTACAAACGCATTCTAGAGTCACCCCTGGTCCACGTTTATGGCGATATCCCGAAAAGGCGTCTACCCATAGAACTAAGGCTCATTCCCTTTTAAAATACTCATTAGCACCTTTGATTTGATACCCATATTGTACAAACGCATTCTGGAGTCACCATTGGTCCACGTTTATGGCGATATCCCGAAAAGGCGTCCACCCATAGAACTAAGGCTCATTCCCTTTTAAAATACTTATTAACAACTTTCGTTTGATACCCATATTGTACAAAAGCATTCTAGAGTCAACCTTGGTCCACCTTTATAACGATATTCCGAAAAGGCGTCCACCTATAGAACTAAGGCCCACTCCCTTTTAAAATACTCATTAACACTTTTCATTTGATACCCATATCGTACAAGCAAATTCTAGAGTCACCCCTGGTCCGCCTTTATGGCGATATCTCGAAAAGGCGTCCACCTATAGAACTAAGGTCCACGCCCTTTTAAAACACTCATTAACACCTTTCATTTGATACCCATATCGTACAAAAAAATTCTACAGTCACCCCTGGTCCACCTTTTAAAATACTTATTAACACCTTTCGTTTGATACCCATATTGTACAAACGCATTCTAGAGTCAACCCTGGTTCACCTTTACGGCAATATCTCGAAAAGGCGTCCACCTATAGAACTAAGGCCCACTCCCTTTTAAAATAATCATTAACACTTTTCATTGGCGGTCACCGTGGTGTGATGGTAGCGTGCTCCGCCTACCACACCGTATGCCCTGGGTTCGCACCCCGGGAAAAGCAACATCAAAATTTTAGGAATAAGGTTTTTTAATTAGAAGAAAATTTTTCTAAGCGGGGCGCCCCTCGGCAGTGTTTGGCAAGCGCTCCGGGTGTATTTCTGCCATGAAAATCTCTCAGTGAAAACTCATCTGCCTTGCAGATGCCGCTCGGGGTCGGCATAAAACATGTAGGTCCCGTCCGGCCAATTTGTAGGGAAAATGAAGAGGAGTACGACGCAAATTGGAAGAGAAGCTCGGCCTTAGATCTCTTCGGAGGTTATCGCGCCTTACATTTATTTTTTTTTTTAACACTTTTCAATTGATACCCATATCGTACAAACAAATTCCAGAGTCACCCCTGGTACACCTTTATGGCGATATCTCGAAAAGGCGTCCACCTATAGAACTAAGGACCACGCCCTTTTAAAATACTCATTAATACCTTTCATTTGATATCCATATCGTACAAACAAATTCTAGAGTCACCCCTGGTGCACCTTTATGGCGATATCTCGAAAAGGTGTCCACCTATAGAACTAAGACGCACTCCCTTTTAAAATACTCATTAACACCTTTCATTTGATACCCATATCGTACAAAAAAATTCTAGAGTCACCCCTGGTCCACCTTTTAAAATACTTATTAACACCTTTCGTTTGATACCCATATTGTACAAACGCATTCTAGAGTCACCCCTGGTCCACGTTTATGGCGATATCCCGAAAAGGCGTCCACCCATAGAACTAAGGCTCATTCCCTTTTAAAATACTCATTAATACCTTACATTTGATACCCATATCGTACAAAAAAATTCTAGAGTCACCCCTGGTCCACCTTTTAAAATACTTATTAACACCTTTCGTTTGATACCCATATTGTACAAACGCATTCTAGAGTCAGCCCTGGTCCACGTTTATGGCGGTATCCCGAAAAGGCGGCCACCCATAGAACTAAGGCTCATTCCCTTTTAAAATACTCATTAGCGCCTTTCATTTGATACCCATATTGTACAAACGCATTTTAGAGTCACCATTGGTCCACGTTTATGGCGATATCCCGAAAAGGCGTCCACCCATAGAACTAAGGCTCATTCCCTTTTAAAATACTTATTAACAACTTTCGTTTGATACCCATATTGTACAAAAGCATTCTAGAGTCAACCCTGGTCCACCTTTATAACGATATTCCGAAAAGGCGTCCACCTATAGAACTAAGGCCCACTCCCTTTTAAAATACTCATTAACACTTTTCATTTGATACCCATATCGTACAAACAAATTCTAGAGTCACCCCTGGTCCGCCTTTATGGCGATATCTCGAAAATTCGTCCACCTATAGAACTAAGGCCCACGCCCTTTTAAAATACTCATTAATACCTTTCATTTGGTATCCATATCGTACAAACAAATTCTAGAGTCACCCCTGGTGCACCTTTATGGCGATATCTCGAAAAGGCGTCCACCTATAGAACTAAGACGCACTCCCTTTTAAAATACTGATTAACACCTTTCATTTGATACCCATATCGTTCAAACAAATTCTAGAGTCACCCCTGGTCCACCTTTATGGCGATATCTCGAAAAGGCGTCCACCCATAGAACTAAGGCCCACTCCCTTTTAAAATAGTCATTAACGCCTTTCGTTTGATACTCATATTGTACAAACGCATTCTAGAGTCACCCCTGGTCCACGTTTATGGCGATATCTCGAAAAGGCGTCCACCTATAGAACTAAGGCCCACGCCCTTTTAAAATACTTATTAATACCTTTCATTTGATATCCATATTGTACAAACGCATTCTAGAGTCACCCCTGGTCCACGTTTATGGCGATATCTCGAAAAGGCGTCCACCTATAGAACTTAGGCCCACTCCCTTTTAAAATACTGATTAACACCTTTCATTTTATACCCATATCGTACAAACAAATTCTAGAGTCACCCCTGGTCCACCTTTATGGCGATATCTCGAAAAGGCGTCCACCCATAGAACTAAGGCCCACTCCCTTTTAAAGTACTCATTAACACCTTTCATTTTATACCCGTATCGTACAAACAAATTCTAGAGTCACCCCTGGTCCACCTTTATAGCGATATCTCGAAAAGGCGTCCACCTATAGAACTAAGGCCCACGCCCTTTTAAAATACTCATTAATACCTTTCATTTGATATCCATATTGTACAAACGCATTCTAGAGTCACCCCTGGTCCACGTTTATGGCGATATCTCGAAAAGGCGTCCACCCATAGAACTAAGGCCCACTCCCTTTTAAAATACTCATTAAAACCTTTCATTTTATACCTGTATCGTACAAACAAATTCTAGAGTCACCCCTGGTCCACCTTTATGGCGATATCTCGAAAAGGCGTCCACCTATAGAACTAAGGCCCACTCCCTTTTAAAATACTGATTAACACCTTTCATTTGATACCCATATCGTACAAACAAATTCTAGAGTCACCCCTGGTCCACCTTTATGGCGATATCTCGAAAAGGCGTCCACCCATAGAACTAAGGCCCACTCCCTTTTAAAATACTCATTAACACCTTTCATTTTATACCCGTATCGTACAAACAAATTCTAGAGTCACCCCTGGTCCACCTTTATGGCGATATCTCGAAAAGGCGTCCACCTATAGAACTAAGGCCCACGCCCTTTTAAAATACTCATTAATACCTTTCATTTGATATCCATATTGTACAAACGCATTCTAGAGTCACCCCTGGTCCACGTTTATGGCGGTATCTCGAAAAGGCGTCCACCTATAGAACTTAGGCCCACTCCCTTTTAAATACTCATTAACGCCTTTCATTTGATATCCATATCGTACAAACAAATTCTAGAGTCACCCATGGTCCACTTTTATGGCGATAAAAAATACAAAAATAAAAGAAATTTTCAAAATGGGCGTGGCTCCGCCCTTTGTCATTTAATTTGTCTAGGATACTTTTAATGCCATATGTCGAACAAAACATTACCAATCCTTGTGAAATTTGGTAGAGGCTTAGATTCTAGGACGGTAACTGTTTTCTGTGAAAAAGGGCGAAATCGGTTGAAGCCACGCCCAGTTTTTATACACAGTTGACCGTCTGTCCTGCCGCTCGGCCGTTAACACGATAACTTGACCAAAAATCGATATATCTTTACTAAACTCAGTTCACGTACTTATCTGAGCTCACTTTATATTGGTGTAAAAAATGGCCGAAATCCGACTATGATCACGCCCACTTTTTCGATATTGAAAATTACTAAAAATGAAAAAAATGCCATAATAATATAATAATCGTTTGTTGTCGTCGAGTGCAGACGTGTTTTTCTTTTGCTCTGTGCTATTTGGTGTCTTGCAATCCTTTTTCTTTAGAAGTAATCTTTTGTGTCAGATATGCTTTCGCAACAATCTATACTTTGTTCAGACTCTAATGGCATCAATCATGGTAGAGCTATAAAGTGCAAAATATGATAAAGCTCTTATCATTATTCATGTGCAAAAATAGATATAAATAAAATTTTGCATATTCTAACTGAATATTTAAACGTTGTTTTTGTTTTCAATAATTGCCTGAGTGCTTCATCTAACTTGATTGCTATGTTTTCCCTTTTAACTAAAGAGATTAATACTCTTAAATGCCAGATGGCTGATCTACTTAGCAACAATAAAATTGGTTCAAAAACTCATATACAACAATGCAATGATACAAACAACTCTGCCAGTGGTTTACAGTTCGTTGAACTTTCGTGTGACAAAAACAATAGACAAAAATCATCTGTGTCTAAAAAAACTATGCCTAATATGCAATCTCGCAAAAATAAACGCACGGCAAATTCAAAACCTGCTAATGCTGTCTACAACATCCGTTCGCTTGGTTCTCTGGATACCGACACAAATGCAAACTGTGCTGCCTCCTCGTCTGCTGCTTCTGGCTCTGCTGCGCAACCTTGCAGCTCTGCTAAGACAAATGATTGCGCTACGCTTACACCTTCGCTTTCTTCTGTTACCCCTCAATCGCCAAACATCTTGGTGACGCGCTGAATTTGTGTTTATGTGCGCGTCTATTGGCTCTCCGTCTATCTTTGTCGACCGCAGGATGCATTATATATTGTCGGCAGAAAGCGCTCGCGCATTTTTTCGCGTCCGACAGCACTTTGTCGCCAAAGGCGATGGAAACTTTGTCTTTGTGCTTAGTCGGATTCGATAGGGACTTTACGGTGGACCAAAGTTTACCCACACCTCTTAGGTGCTTCTCCCATTTCGCCCGCTTGTGTTCATCTACAAGCAATCTGATGCGTTGGTTTATATCCCTTATTTGTGGGTCACCTGGGTCAAGCTGTCTTATAAGGTCACGTTCTCTCGCTACGTTTGCGGCCTCCGCCGGGAAGTGGATCCGGATTTCGGGAATTCTCCCGGCGGGAATGAAATGTACCGAGGCGGATTTAATGACCTTACGGAAGGCACGCTCCCCTTGGCGGGGATCAGTCGGGATAGGGAGGGCAGCTAGGCGGCTGTCTGTAGAGGATTTATATTCTTCCCACTTTCCTTTTTTGAAGTTTATGAAAGTGCGTTTATCAGTGACGATGAAGTCGGCGTTACGCTCAAGCGAAATAAGTATGGGCAGGTGGTAGGATGCCAATGTTACCATCGGCTGCCAGTTGACGCAGTTTACGAGTTCTGCGCTCACGATTGAGATATCTGGCGAGCTGTGACAGCTTCCTACCATACGTGTGGGGGCGTCTCCGTTTATTGTGCAGAACGTCGTTTCTTCTATTTGATCCGCCAATATCTCACCCCTACTGTCCTCCCGCAAGTTTGAATTCCATAGATCATGATGGGCATTGAAATCGCCTAAGATAATGCGATTGTTGCCAGTAAGTAAGGCCCTGATATTAGGGCGGTATCCACTGGGGCAACAGGTGGCAGGAGGGATGTAGATGTTGATGATTTCTAGGTTTGCATCGCCTGACCGGACAGATAGGCCTTGACGTTCTAAGACATTGTCCCTGCGGTCGATGCCAGGATCAAATATACAATATTGCACAGAGTGGTGTATGATAAACGCGAGACCGCCTCAATTTCCGCTCTCGGGGTCTTTCCTGTAGACGTTATACCCAGAGCAGGTCTGCAATGCAGATCTTGCTGTGAGTTTAGTCTCTTGAATCGCAGCAATGCGGATGTTGTGCCGCTTCATGAAATCGACTATCTCCGTAATCTTCCCAGTTAGTCCATTACAGTTTAACTGCAGAATTCTGAAGTGCATAAGGGGAGACGTCGCCACCCTGGGGGTAAGTGACGGGTGGCTACGCCTGGGTTGGGGAAGGCCAGGACGCAAGTGCTGTTGTGGCCCTAGGACTGGGCGTCCTTGGGCAAGCATTGGGGTACCCGGATGATTTGGGTTTGCGACCTGGCAACATGGCGCGATGAAACCCGTCGGGGGGTTGCCGTCGCGGAGACCAGAACATCTAGGGAATTGGCACCACCCAAGGCAGGAGCTGCATTGGGCGGATCTCGCAAACATATATATTCTGTGCTGGCAAACGGTGCAAACGGAGGTAGGGACTAAGAGTCTGTTTCCCTGACCTACACGATTGCTGCCGGAAAAGAGGGGGGGAGAAGACAGGGGCAGGGGCTGTTGCTCAGCATTGCTTCCGACTCTACTACGAAGATTGTAGTTATGAGTGGTAGCAGCTGTTTGAGTTGTTGGCGCCGTGCAGCAGCGGGTACTTGTTGTGGCTTGCTGAGCAGCGGGGCTGCTGGAAGGTAGTGGGGGCGCTTAGACGTAGACTACGGGACGCCCTTGGGCGTGAACAGCAAGGAGCCACAAAAGATTTATTAAAGTTACGTGGACGTCGGGTTTTAGGATCACGCCCAGAACAACCTGTCCGATGCAACCATCACTTGCACGAGACACACTGAACAAGAGTATGACCGTCCTAAGAAGATTCTTTTCCGGCAGATGCAGCAAAACCATTTCTCATGACCGGGGTCAGGAGACGGACCCGGATTGGATTCGATGCCTTCCCGGAGTAAGAGAATATGGAGCAGTCCTGCTGCAAGGAGCTGCTGGGAGGATGACAATTTGTGGGAGGGACGAAAGAAATTAGATGGGGTCACACTGAAATGACAGTCCTTGGTCGGGAAAAATCCCGAGTCGCTCCGGTACATAGAACCGACTGCCTTGGGAAGCGACAACCTCCGTTCGCTTGGTTCTCTGGATACCGACACAAATGCAAACTGTGCTGCCTCCTCGTCTGCTGCTTCTGGCTCTGCTGCGCAACCTTGCAGCTCTGCTAAGACAAATGATTGCGCTACGCTTACACCTTCGCTTTCTTCTGCTACCCCTCAATCGCCAAACATCTTCTTCAATGCTGTCGGTGCTGATAATAATTTCGGTACCAAAAGCAATAATAATACCGAAAGCAATAAATGTACCGAAAATAATAATAGGCAAAGAAGTGTGGTTGTTGGGTGTAATGTCTCCTGTGAGCTTGAAGTCGTTGCCAAAAAAAGTGGGTGCATATTTCGTCATTCAAACCCTCTGTTACTGCTGAAAACGTCGCTGATTATGTAGCAAAATATCTCGGGATTGCTAGTAGCTACATAACATGCTTTAGTCTCTTAAAAAATGGCACATCTCTGAATGACGTTGAGAGAGTGACTTTTAAACTTGGTGTTTCTCCTGCATTTTATTATTTTCTTTTTGATGAAAATTTATGGCCTTCAGGCATTATTATTCGGCCCTTTCGTAAATTCCAAAAAAGAGTAATTGATGTGTAGATTATCGCTTGCCTAATTGTAGTGATAGTGCTAAGAGCAATAAAAACTTGTTGAATATCTACTTTCAAAACATCTCGGGAATGCGAACAAAAGCCAAAGACGTATTTTTAGCCACCTCTCGGTGTGATTACGATGTTTATATTATCGTTGAAACATGGTTAAATAGTAATTTCGCTGACTCAGAATTTTTTAACCCTAACATCTTTAATATATATCGGAAGGACCGAGACGCAATTAAAACTAACTGCTTAAGAGGCGGAGGCTTTTTAATAGCGGTCAATCGAATGCTTCGTTCTTCTTTAGTTCAATTAGAAGATGCTGATTCCCTTCTTGATCAGTTGTGCGTATGTGTTCTTGGAAGTCTCGGTAAACTATTCATTTGTGCTTCATATATTCCACCTACCAGCTCTCATTCTCTATACGCTGCTCATACAAGCAATATTGTAAATTTGTGCGAAAACAATGGAGAGTGTAATTTTTGCATTTTGTATAGTCTAATTTTCTCGATAATGGCATCTTAACACCAACAAATATAAATATTTCGCTCGAAATAAATTTTATTGACAGCCTTTTTAGTATTAACCTGACTCAAATTAATTCATTTTACAATGAGCTCGGTAATATTTTAGATCTTATTTTTGTTGATGAAAATTTAATTTTCAAAGTTTCCGAATCTAGTTTCCCAATCTGCAAATGTGATAAGCACCATGCCCCGCTCTCTCTCTCCCTCGAATTTTGTAATTTTATCTCAGGTCCGACTGGTTTCTCGAATACCTGTTTAAGTTTTCGTGATGCCGATTTTGACTCCTTAAATGCCAGGCTTCTAGAAATGGACTGGAAGTCTATCTTCTCCTCGGAAAATGTGGCGGATTGCTATGATGCTTTTATTTTAACTGTTAATAAAATTTTTGCTAATAATCTGTCTTATCTACCCACGCGAATTCATAAACTTCCGTGGTATACGAAGAATTTAAAGAAACTTAAAAATCTTAGAAATAAGCATTACAAACTTTATAAAACCTCTAATGATATTTCCCATAAGGATAAATATATTCAATACAGCAAAAATTTTAACGTACTCGACAAGTTTTTATACAATCAATATATTTCTCGATACGAAGAAGAGTTGAAGAAAACCCCAAAGGCCTTTTGGAAATACATTCGCTGGAAAAAAGGTTGTTCAAATATTCCGACCTGTATGTCGTATTGCGGTGTTGTCTCAGAATGCCCTTTGGACTCCGTCAATCTTTTCGCGGATTTCTTCAAATCAAATTTTGTATCGAGTAAATCGTTCAGTAATTTCTGTGGCGATGTTGAAAAAATGCCATGAAAAGCTCTCAGTGAAAACTCATCTGCCTTGCAGATGCCGTTCGGAGTCGGCATAAAACATGTAGGTCCCGTCCGACCAATTTGTAGGGAAAATGAAGAGGAGCACGACGCAAATTGGAAGAGAAGCTCGGCCTTAGATCTCTTCGGAGGTTATCGCGCCTTACATTTATTAATTTTTTTTTTAACACTTTTCATTTGATACCCATATCGTGCAAACAATTTCCAGAGTCACCCCTGGTACACCTTTATGGCGATATCTCGAAAAGGCGTCCACCTATAGAACTAAGGCCCACGCCCTTTTAAAATATTCATTAACACCTTTCATTTGATACCCATATTGTACAAACGCATTCTAGAGCTACGCCTGGTCCACGTTTATGGCGATATCCCGAAAAGGCGTCCACCCATAAAACTAAGGCTCATTCCCTTTTAAAATACTCATTAGCACCTTTCATTTGATACCCATATTGTACAAACGCATTCTAGAGTCACCATTGGTCCACGTTTATGGCGATATCCCGAAAAGGCGTCCACCCATAGAACTAAGGCTCATTCCCTTTTAAAATACTTATTAGCAACTTTCGTTTGCTACCCATATTGTACAAAAGCATTCTAGAGGCAACCCTGGTCCACCTTTATAACGATATTCCGAAAAGGCGTCCACCTATAGAACTAAGGCCCACTCCCTTTTAAAATACTCATTAACACTTTTCATTTGATACCCATATCGTACAAACAAATTCTAGAGTCATCCCTGGTCCACGTTTATGCGATATCTGGAAAAGGCGTCCACCCATAGAACTAAGGCCCACTCCGATTAAAATACTCATTAACACCTTTCATTTTATACCCGTATCGTACAAACAAATTCTAGAGTCACCCCTGGTCCACCTTTATGGCGATATCTCGAAAAGGCGTCCACCTATAGAACTAAGGCCCACGCCCTTTTAAAATACTCATTAATACCTTTCATTTGATATCCATATTGTACAAACGCATTCTAGAGTCACCCCTGGTCCACGTTTATGGCGATATCTCGAAAAGGCGTCCACCCATAGAACTAAGGCCCACTCCCTTTTAAAATACTCATTAACACCTTTCATTTGATACATCGTACAAACAAATTCTAGAGTCACCCCTGGTCCACTTTTATGGCGATATCTCGAAAAGGCGTCCACCTATAGAACTTAGGCCCACTCCCTTTTAAAATACTCATTAACGCCTTTCATTTGATATCCATATCGTACAAACAAATTCTAGAGTCACCCATGGTCCACCTTTATGGCGATAAAAAATACAAAAATAAAAGAAATTTTCAAAATGGGCGTGGCTCCGCCCTTTTTCATTTAATTTGTCTAGGATACTTTTAATGCCATATGTCGAACAAAACATTACCAATCCTTGTGAAATTTGGTAGAGGCTTAGATTCTAGGACGGTAACTGTTTTCTGTGAAAAAGGGCGAAATCGGTTGAAGCCACGCCCAGTTTTTATACACAGTTGACCGTCTGTCCTGCCGCTCGGCCGTTAACACGATAATTTGACCAAAAATCGATATATCTTTACTAAACTCAGTTCACGTACTTATCTGAGCTCACTTTATATTGGTGTAAAAAATGGCCGAAATCCGACTATGATCACGCCCACTTTTTCGATATTGAAAATTACTAAAAATGAAAAAAATGCCATAATAATATAATAATCGTTTGTTGTCGTCGAGTGCAGACGTGTTTTTCTGTTGCTCCGTGCTATTTGGTGTCTTGCAATCCTTTTTCTTTAGAAGTAATCTTTTGTGTCAGATATGCTTTCGCAACAACCTATACTTTGTTCAGACTCTAATGGCCCTATCAATCATGGTAGAGCTATAAAGTGCAAAATATGTGAAAGTTCTTATCATTATTCATGTGCAAAAATAGATATAAATAAAATTTTGCATATTCTAACTGAATATTTAAACGTTGTTTTTGTTTTCAATAATTGCCTGAGTGCTTCATCTAACTTGATTGCTATGTTTTCTCTTTTAACTAAAGAGATTAATACTCTTAAATGCCAGATGGCTGATCTATTTAGCAACAATAAAATTGGTTCAAAAACTCATATACAACAATGCAATGATACAAACAACTCTGCCAGTGGTTTACAGTTCGTTGAACTTTCGTGTGACAAAAACAATAGACAAAAATCATCTGTGTCTAAAAAAACTATGCCTAATATGCAATCTCGCGAAAATAAACGCACGGCAAATTCAAAACCTGCTAATGCTGTCTACAACCTCCGTTCGCTTGGTTCTCTGTATACCGACACAAATGCAAACTGTGCTGCCTCCTCGTCTGCTGCTTCTGGCTCTGCTGCGCAACCTTGCAGTTCTGCTAAGACAAATGATTGCGCTACGCTTACACCTTCGCTTTCTTCTGCTACCCCTCAATCGCCAAACATCTTCTTCAATGCTGTCGGTGCTGATAATAATTTCGGTACCAAAAGCAATAATAATACCGAAAGCAATAAATGTACCGAAAATAATAATAGGCAAAGAAGTGTGGTTGTTGGGCGTAATGTATCCTGTGAGCTTGAAGTCGTTGCCAAAAAAAAGTGGGTGCATATTTCGTCATTCAAACCCTCTGTTACTGCTGAAAACGTCGCTGATTATGTAGCAAAATATCTCGGGATTGCTAGTAGCTACATAACATGCTTTAGTCTCTTAAAAAATGGCACATCTCTGAATGACGTTGAGAGAGTGACTTTTAAACTTGGTGTTTCTCCTGCATTTTATTATTTTCTTTTTGATGAAAATGTATGGCCTTCAGGCATTATTATTCGGCCCTTTCGTAAATTCCAAAAAGAGTAATTGATGTGTAGATTATCGCTTGCCTAATTGTAGTGATAGTGCTAAGAGCAATAAAAACTTGTTGAATATCTACTTTCAAAACATCTCGGGAATGCGAACAAAAGCCAAAGACGTATTTTTAGCCACCTCTCGGTGTGATTACGATGTTTATATTATCGTTGAAACATGGTTAAATAGTAATTTCGCTGACTCAGAATTTTTCGACCCTAACATCTTTAATATATATCGGAAGGACCGAGACGCAATTAAGACTAACTGCTTAAGAGGCGGAGGCTTTTTAATAGCGGTCAATCGAATGTTTCGTTCTTCTTTAGTTCAATTAGAAGATGCTGATTCCCTTCTTGATCAGTTGTGCGTATGTGTTCTTGGAAGTCTCGGTAAACTATCATTTGTGCTTCATATATTCCACCTACCAGCTCTCATTCTCTATACGCTGCTCATATAAGCAATATTGTAAATTTGTGCGAAAACAATGGAGAGTGTAATTTTTGCATTTTGTATAGTCTAATTTTATCGATAATGGCATCTTAACACCAACAAATATAAATATTTCGCTCGAAATAAATTTTATTGACAGCCTTTTTAGTATTAACCTGACTCAAATTAATTCATTTTACAATGAGCTCGGTAATATTTTAGATCTTATTTTTGTTGATGAAAATTTAATTTTCAAAGTTTCCGAATCTAGTTTCCCAATCTGCAAATGTGATAAGCACCATGTCCCGCTCTCTCTCTCCCTCGAATTTTGTAATTTTATCTCAGGTCCGACTGGTTTGTCGAATACCTGTTTAAATTTTCGTGATGCCGATTTTGACTCCTTAAATGCCAGGCTTCTAGAAATGGACTGGAAGTCTATTTTCTCCTCGGAAAATGTGGCGGTTTGCTATGATGCTTTTATTTTAACTGTTAATGAAATTTTTGCTAATAACCTGTCTTATCTACCCACGCGAATTCATAAACTTCCGTGGTATACGAAGAATTTAAAGAAACTTAAAAATCTTAGAAATAAGCATTACAAACTTTATAAAACCTCTAATGATATTTCCCATAAGGATAAATATATTCAATACAGCAAAAATTTTAACGTACTCGACAAGTTTTTATACAATCAATATATTTCTCGATACGGAGAAGAGTTGAAGAAAACCCCAAAGGCCTTTTGGAAATACATTCGCTGGAAAAAAGGTTGTTCAAATATTCCGACCTGTATGTCGTATTGCGGTGTTGTCTCAGAATGCCCTTTGGACTCCGTCAATCTTTTCGCGGATTCCTTCAAATCAGATTTTGTATCGAGTCAATCGGTCAGTAATTTCTGTGGCGATGTTGAAAAAATGGTCGATTTTGGATCCATGCTGGTCACGGAACAAGACATAATCAATTGCATATTTACCCTAAAAACATCAATGAAAAGTGATATTGATGGGATTTCTTCATTCATTTTAAAGAAATGCAGTGCGTCTTTTTGCGTACCACTAAATCACATATTTAACCTCTCACTAGGTGAATTTATCGATCGGTGGAAAATAGCCTCCATTTCCCCTATTTTTAAATCGGGCAATAAAAATGATGTAGCTAACTACAGACCAATCTCTAAACTTTCGACATGCTCGAAACTCTTTGCGAAATTAGTTAAATCCAAGCTGTCATTTGCAATAAAGGGATCCATATCTGAGTGCCAACATGGCATTTTAACTGGTCGCTCTACGGTTACCAACCTTGCCTCTTTTTCTCAATTTTGTATTTCGTCATTTAAAAAAGGTCATCAAGTAGATGTTGTTTATACTGATTTCGCAAAGGCTTTTGATACAGTTACTCACAGCATTTTATTGCGTAAGCTTGAGTTAATTGGATTCCACTCTGCTTTTCTATGCTGGATTGGTTCATATCTTTCCAATACAATCTCGTTTGTTGAAATTGAGGTGGCCAGTCATATTCATTTGTAGCCACGTCTGGAGTACCTCAGGGAAGTATACTTGGACCAATTTTATTTCTTCTCTTTATCAATGATATAGGAGCCTGCTTTAAAAATTCACAATACTTGCTCTACGCAGATGACCTAAAAGTTTTTAGAACGATCGTGAGCATGCCAGATGTATCTCTCTTACAGGATGATTTAAACAGTTTAACTAATTGGAGCGCTATAAACAACTTACGCCTTAATATCAAAAAATGCTTTCATATGATGCTTTCGAAAAACGTCAACACGTTTAATTCTACGTATACTCTTTTTGACCATAACCTTTCTACTGTCCGTGAATTTGTTGATCTTGGGGTAATGTTTGACTCTAGTTTCTCTTTCACAAATCATATCAGCTTCATTATTCCGAAGGCCTATTCCAATCTTGCTTTTTTGCGGCGATATGGCAGAGACTTCAAAGATCCATACACAAGGAAATCTTATATAATTCCTTAGTACGTTCAAAATTGGATTATGCATCTATAATTTGGAATCCGATTTACTCTGTCTACTCTAATAGACTGAATAGAGTACAAAAGAGTTTCATTCGATTTGCTCTCCAACCGATTCACTTCGCTGAACTGCTACCATCATATGGTGCCTGGTGTGCCCTCATAAGCATTAAGTCGCTTTCGTCTAGACGTTGCATTCAATCATTGATGTTTGTATATGATTTAATATGTGGCTTAGTTGACTGCCCGGAATTGCTGGCACAAGTAGATTTCTATGTACCAAGTAGAACTCTCCGTGCGCAATATCCGTTTCACGTTAATCTAATTAGAGCCAATTACCATAATTATGATCCTATTTCTAGGGCCATCGGTGAATTTAACAAAATTTTTCGTAGTCTTGATCTTGATTTCGCACTCCCGAGATCGTGTTTTAGTGCTTAATTAGATTCATATTATGTATAATTTCAATTTTAGTATGTATCTACAATTAAGATTCTGATTTGCAAATGCTAGTCTGTAAGATTATTGCAATCATAGACCTAATAAACTGAATTGAATTGAATTGAATTTAATATACCAAATACGAAAAAGGGATGAAACATGGTAATTGGATTGGTCTATTGATGCAAAATATAACTTTAGAAAACAACTTTGTAAAATGGGTGTGACACCTACCATATTAAGTAGAAGAATTTGAAAAAGTTTTGCAGGACGCAATCAAAAGCCCTTGGAATCTTGGAAGGATAACTGTTCGTGGTATTACATATATAAATAAATTAGCGGTACCCGACAGATGATGTTCTTGGTCACCCTGGTCCACATTTTGGTCGATATCTCAAAAACGCCTTCACATATACAACTACCACCACTCCCTTTTAAAACCCCCATTAATACCTTTAATTTGATACCCATATCATACAAACACATTATAGAGTCACCCCTGGTCCACCTTTATGGCGATATCTCGAAAGGGCGTCCACCTAAAGAACTAAGGCCCACTCCCTTTTAAAATACTCATTATCACCTTTCGTTTAATACCCATATCGTACAAACAAATTCTAGAGTCACCCCTGGTCCACCTTTATGGCGATATCTCGAAAAGGCGTCCACCTATAGAACTAAGGCCCACTCCCTTCTAAAATACTTATTAACACCTTTCATTTGATACCCATATCGTACAAACAAATTCTAGAGTCAGCCCTGGTCCACCTTTATGGCGATATCTCGAAAAGGCGTCCACCCATAGAACTAAGGCCCACTCCGTTTTAAAATACTCATCAACACCTTTCGTTTGATACCGATATTGTACAAACGCATTCTAGAGTCACCCCTGGTCCACGTTTATGGCGATATCTCGAAAAGGCGTCCACTTATAGATTTAAGGCCTACTCCCTTTTAAAATACTCATTAACACCTTTCATTTGATACTCATATCGTACAAAAAAATTCTAGAGTCACCCCTGGTCCACCTTTTAAAATACTTATTAACACCTTTCGTATGATACCCATATTGTACAAACGCATTCTAGAGTCACCCCTGGTCCACCTTTACGGCAATATCTCGAAAAGGCGTCCACCTATAGAACTAAGGCCCACGTCCTTTTAAAATATTCATTAACACCTTTCATTTGATACCCATATTGTACAAACGCATTCTAGAGTCACCCCTGGTCCACGTTTATGGCGATATCCCGAAAAGGCGTCCACCCATAGAACTAAGGCTCATTCCCTTTTAAAATTCTCATTAGCACCTTTCATTTGATACCCATATTGTACAAACGCATTCTAGAGTCACCATTGGTCCACGTTTATGGCGATATCCCGAAAAGGCGTCCACCCATAGAACTAAGGCTCATTCCCTTTTAAAATACTTATTAACAACTTTCGTTTGATACCCATATTGTACAAAAGCATTCTAGAGTCAACCCTGGTCCACCTTTATAACGATATTCCGAAAACGGCGTCCACCTATAGAACTAAAGCCCACTCCCTTTTAAAATACTCATTAACACTTTTCATTTGATACCCATATCGTACAAACAAATTCCAGAGTCACCCCTGGTACACCTTGATGGCGATATCTCGAAAAGGCGTCCACCTATAGAACTAAGGCCCACGCCCTTTTAAAATACTCATTAACACCTTTCATTTGATATCCATATTGTACAAACGCATTCTAGAGTCACCACTGGCCCACGTTTATGGCGATATCTAGAAAAGGCGTCCACCCATAGAACTAAGGCCCACTCCCTTTTAAAATACTCATTAACACCTTCCATTTGATACCCGTATCGTACAAACAAATTGTAGAGTCACCCCTGGTCCACCTTTATGGCGATATCTCGAAAAGGCGTCCACCCATAGAACTAAGGCCCACTCCCTTTTAAAATACTCATTTACGCCTTTCGTTTGATACCCATATTGTACAAACGCATTCTAGAGTCACACCTGGTCCACGTTTATGGCGATGTCTCGAAAAGGCGTCCACCCATAGAACTAAGGACCACTCCCTTTTAAAATACTCATTAACACCTTTCATTTGATACCCGTATCGTACAAACAAATTGTAGAGTCACCCCTGGTCCACCTTTATGGCGATATCTCGAAAAGGCGTCCACCTATAGAACTTAGGCCCACTCCCTTTTAAAATACTCATTAACACCTTTCATTTGATACCCACATGGTACAATCAAATTCTAGAGTCACCCCTGGTCCACCTTTATGGCGATATCCCGAAAAGGGGTGCTCTTATAGAACTTAGGCCCACTCCCTTTTAAAATACTCATTAACGCTTTCATTTGATACCCATATCGTACAAACAAATTCTAGCGTCATCCCTGGTCCACCTTTATGGCGATATCTCGAAAAGGCGTCCACCCATAGAACTAAGGCCCACACCCTTTTAAAATACTCATTAACGCCTTTCGTTTGATACCCATATTGTACAAACGCATTCTAGAGTCACCCCTGGTCCCCGTTTATGGCGATATCTCGAAAAGGCGTCCACCCATAGAACTAAGGCCCGCTCCCTTTTAAAATACTCATTAACACCTTTCATTTGATACCCGTATCGTACAAACAAATTGTAGAGTCACCCCTGGTCCACCTTTATGGCGATATCTCGAAAAGGCGTCCACCTATAGAACTTAGGCCCACTCCCTTTTAAAATACTCATTAACATCTTTCATTTGATACCCATATCGTACAAACAAATTCTAGATCCACCCCTGGTCCACGTTTATGGCGATATCTCGAAAAGGCGTCCACCCATAGAACTAAGGCCCACTCCCTTTTAAAATACTTATTAACACTTTCATTTGATACCCGTATCGTACAAACAAATTGTAGAGTCACCCCTGGTCCACCTTTATGGCGATATCTCGAAAAGGCGTCCACCTATAGAACTTAGGCCCACTCCCTTTTAAAATACTCATTAACACCTTTCATTTGATACCCACATGGTACAATCAAATTCTAGAGTCACCCCTGGTCCACCTTTATGGCGATATCCTGAAAAGGGGTGCTCTTATAGAACTTAGGCCCACTCCCTTTTAAAATTCTCATTAACACTTTCATTTGATACCCATATCGTACAAACAAATTCTAGCGTCATCCCTGGTCCACCTTTATGGCGATATCTCGAAAAGGCGTCCACCCATAGAACTAAGGCCCACACCCTTTTAAAATACTCATTAACGCCTTTCGTTTGATACCCATATTGTACAAACGCATTCTAGAGTCACCCCTGGTCTACGTTTATGGCGATATCTCGAAAAGGCGTCCACCCATAGAACTAAGGCCCACTCCCTTTTAAAATACTCATTAACACCTTTCATTTGATACCCGTATCGTACAAACAAATTGTAGAGTCACCCCTGGTCCACCTTTATGGCGATATCTCGAAAAGGCGTCCACCTATAGAACTTAGGCCCACTCCCTTTTAAAATACTCATTAACATCTTTCATTTGATACCCATATCGTACAAACAAATTCTAGATCCACCCCTGGTCCACGTTTATGGCGATATCTCGAAAAGGCGTCCACCCATAGAACTAAGGCCCACTCCCTTTTAAAATACTCATTAACAACTTTCATTTGATACCCGTATCGTACAAACAAATTGTAGAGTCACCCCTGGTCCACCCTTATGGCGATATCTCGAAAAGGCGTCTACCTATAAAACTTAGGCCCACTTCCTTTTAAAACACTTATTAACACCTTTCATTTGATAGCCATATCGTACAAACAAATTCTAGAGTCACCCCTGGTCCACCTTTATGGCGTCCTCTTATAGAACTTAGGCCCACTCCCTTTTAAAATACTCATTAACACTTTCATTTGATACCCATGTCATACAAACAAATTCTAGAGTCAGCCCTAGTCCACCGTTATGGCGATATCCCTAAATGGCGTCCATCTATAGAACTATGGCCCACTCCCTCTTAAAAGACTCTTTAATACCTTCCATTTGATACACATGTCATACAAACACATTCCAGGGTTACCCTAGGTTCCTTTTACTACGAGGTGATTTTCCCTTATTTTTTCTCCATAGCTCTCAACTGAGTATGTAATGTTTGGTTTACCCGAACTTAGCCTTCCTTACTTGTTTTACATATTTATGTATGTTTGTTTAATGGTGTGTTCAATTTATACTTATATTTAAGAATTCATGAGCTTAACACCGGCTTATAATAATTGTATTTCAATTATTATGTGTTCTAAGAGAAACTGAAAAGAAAGAAACATTTACTGGCATATTGCGATGGAACCATTTCGAAAACTTCCAACGTAATCATCATCAGGCAATTTTGTAATATTATCAAAGGTTTCACCGGGATTCGAACCGTGAATCACATGGTGAAACTGCAGTTGCTTTTAACCGCTAGGCTATCCTGCTGGTATTTGTTTTCATGCTTAATTCAGTTTTTCTCATTTCTACACTAACAACACAATTGAGACATTTTGTCTCTATATTAATTTGTGTGCAATGTAGATTTGTTTTTGTAAAGTTCTTCTTCGTTGCGAATGAGAAGCTTTGTAAACTCTGGCTCAGTTTTTTTACATATTTATGTATGTTTGTTTAATGTTGTGTTCAGTTAATACTTATATTTGAGAATTCATGAGCTTAACACCGGCTTATAATAATTGAATTTCAATTATTATGTTTTCTAAGAGAAACTGAAAAGAAAGAAAAATTTACTGGCATATTGCGATGGAACCATTTCGAAAACCGCCAACGTAATCATCATCAGGCAATTTTGTAATGTTATCAAAGGTTTCACCGGGATTCGAACCGTGAATCACATGGTGAAACTGCAGTTGCCTTTATCCGCTAGGCTATCCTGCTGGTATTTGGTTTCATGCTTAATTCAGTTTTTCTCATTTCTACACTAACAACACAATTGAGACATTTTGTCTCTATATTAATTTGTGTGCCATGTAGATTTGTTTTTGTAAAGTTCTTCTTCGTTGCGAATGAGAAGCTTTGTAAACTCGGGCTCCGTTTTTTTTTACATATTTATGTATGTTTGTTTAATAGTGTGTTCAGTTTATACTTATATTTGAGAATTCATGAGCTTAACACCGGCTTATAATAATTGAATTTCAATTATTATGTTTTCTAAGAGAAACTGAAAAGAAAGAAACATTTACTGGCATATTGCGATGGAACCATTTCGAAAACCGCCAACGTAATCATCATCAGGCAATTTTGTAATGTTATCAAAGGTTTCACCGGGATTCGAACCGTGAATCACATGGTGAAACTGCAGTTGCCTTTTACCACTAGGCTATCCTGCTGGTATTTGTTTTCATGTTTAATTCAGTTTTTCTCATTACTACACTAACAACACAATTGACACATTTTGTCTCTATATTAATTTGTGGCCATGTAGATTTGTTTTTCTAAAGTTCTTCTTCGTTGCGAATGAGAAGCTTTGTAAACTCGGGCTCAGTTTTTTTACATATTTATGTATGTTTGTTCAATGGTGGGTTCAGTTTATACTTATATTTAATAATTCATGTGCTTAACACCGGCTTACAATAACTGAATTTCAATTATTATGTTTTCTAAGAGAAACTGAGAAGAAAGAAATATTTACTGGCATATTTCGATGGAACCATTTCGAAAAACGCCAACGTAATCATCATCAGGTAACTTTGTAATGTTATCAAAGGTTTCACCGTGATTCGAACCGTGAATCACATGGTGAAACTGCAGTTGCCTTTAACTTCTAGGCTATCCTGCTGGTATTTGTTTTCATGCTTAATTCAGTTTTTCTCATTTCTACATTAACAACACAATTGAGACATTTTGTCTCTATATTAATTTGTGTGTCATGTAGATTTGTTTTTGTAAAGTTCTTCCTCGTTGCGAATGAGAAGCTTTGTAAACTCGGGCTCAGTTTTTTTACATATTTATGTATGTTTGTTTAATGGTGTGTTCAGTTTATACTTATATTTAAGAATTCATGAGCTTAACACCGGCTTATAATAATTCGAATCCCGGTGAAACCTTTGATAACATTACAAAATTGCCTGATGATGATTACGTTGGCGGTTTTCGAAATGGTTCCATCGCAATATGCCAGTAAATGTTTCTTCCTTTTCAGTTTCTCTTAGAAAACATAATAATTGAAATTCATATTATTCATGATTAATAATATTTGTAAAATTGATTTTATCTCATTGTTTTAAAATTTTTATCATGAGTCTCAATATCAGTCCACACGTCAAATTTCAACATTCTAAGTGTATTATTTACTAAATAATAAGGATTTTTGTGTTTTCCAAAATGTTATATATATAAAAAGTGGGCGTGGTTACCATCCGATTTCGCTCGTTTTCAATACCAATCTATTTTGGGTCCAGATAAGCTCGTGTACCAAATTTGGTGAAGATATTCTATATTTACTCAAGTTATCGTGTTAACGGACAGACGGACGGACGGACATGGCTCAATCAAATTTTTTTCGACAATGATAATTTTTATATATATTGAAGTCTATATCTATCTCGATTCCTTTATACCTGTACAACCAACCCTTATCCAATCAAAGTTAATATAATCTGTGTGCGAAGCACGCTGAGTATAAAAAGGAGATTTTATACCCCAATTAAATAAGTAAGATGATCAAGGAAAAGCTGTTAACTTTTATCCTTTGATGGTTTAATTTCAGTTTTACTTCAAATTTATTAAGTTTAATAAAAACATTCCGAGGCTTTATTTTTTCCTTTCATTGGAGTGTGGTTTGACGTGGCGGGTCCCAAGCCCACTGCACAACCCGCTCAGCGGCGATGAAAATATTATTTGCACGTTTATATAGTGAGCCGCTTGCAGCCGTACCTCGTGGTGGACAGACGCTGCCGATGAAAGATCCCCCAGCTAGCCGTTAAACCGAGTGTGTCAATGTGGCCTAGCCAGGTTGCCGCCCACTAATATTAGCTCAACACTAAACGGATGTTCAGTGGCTACCCAGAGGATACTTGGCCGCAAGCGAGCGGAAGTAGTGAGCTGCTTGAACGGCTCTACCCCATCACTCTTTCTCTGGACTAAGTAGGCAATTGAAAAGTAGAGTTCTCTCTCGGCAAATGAAAATCATGATCTACAAGTGACTTATCGTACCTGTCTTGCTATATGGTGGAGAAGCATGGACCATGACAACATCAGATGAAGCAGCTCTGGGAGTGTTCGAGAGAAAAATTCTTCGACTTTATGGACCTCCACGCGTTGGCGATGGGAAGTATCGATTGATGAGCTGTTATTGTTAACGATAAAGACACACCCCGAAGGCTTTGGGGAGTGTTATTGATGTAGATGATCCTTTGCCGGATATAGATCCGGTGTGTTCCGGTAACAAAGCACCATTAAAGTACTAGCCCGACCATCTTGGGAACGATTTATATGACACTATAGGATAATTAATTAAAACGTAAGTAGAAATATAAGGTATAAATCATACTTAACCAAAATAATTGATAACTAAATATTTACTTAAAAATTTATTACAATAAAATAAAGACAGATTAGAAATTAAAAAACCTAATATTCCTCCAAATATACAAACAATTAATGTTATAAATTTAATATAATAATTATTTTGGCGACCTTTATTTAATAACTCAGAGATGGTTTTTGCCGGCTCGAGGTCAAATATTCATTTTATAATAAAAACAACAAAGTTTTAATTTTGTGTTCCGATATATTTCGATTACAACCTTCGGTAATCATCTTCAAGGGAACTATAACAAATATAACATTATTTATAATATCAACTTAACTATTGACAATAAAATAATAACATATATTTTGTTTTACACGTCCGTCTGTTTGACGCGGAGCTTTCTACTGTCGATTTGTTAGTTAATAGATGTCTAAATATGTATGCGGAGCCGTCAACATCTGTTTTGTAATTTAGTCGTATGTTAGGTGGTGTGTTAATTATATGCAGCATCTCCAATCTGAGGCGCTTGCTATAGTTTGACCCTTGCTGGAGAACAGTTACATTGTTTAAATTGAGAGAGTGGCCGTTACTCGCACAGTGGGCCATTAAAGCTGTTTTATGAGTATTTGACTGTGGATTTTGTTTAATTAATAATATATATGTATGCTATAATTAATAATTGTAGCATTTAGGGTTGTGTTGGATTGGTTCTATGATGGTTTAGTAGGTTTGACCACTTCTGGTCTTTAACCCTAATCCCACATGTATATAAGGGTAAATTGGGCAGCGGTGAGTGGGTATATACATATATTACATATATACGTACATATATATTTTTATAAATATGTAGATATTTGGCGCAACGAACTTTTTGGGTACGGAGGGAATATATATATGGTATATATTTTGGGTAACAAGTACTCACTCAAACATTTTCTTTCCTTTTACTTGTTTGTGTCCTTGTTTTTGTAGAAATTCCTCCTTGTTGGCATAGTTAGTTAATGTTGCTGTCTTTGTTGAAATGGTGATGTTCGTTTGATGTGTGTGTTTATTCCCATTATGTTTTTCAACTTTTATTTTATTAAAAAAAATTGTATTTTCCTCTTGGTTTTTTTTCCAAAAAGCTACCTTTTTCAAATAATTATATTTTTTCAAATGTATTTTTTTCTAAAACACTTTATTCTTTAGCTTTTCTCAACATTATCTTCTTTTTTTTTGTATTTATATATTTCGTTTTTTGTGTTTTCGTGAAAAAATTTAATTAAAATATTCTTTTTTTATTTTTCAAAAAATGTCCACTTTTTATCTTTTTTTCTCAAGGATTTTATTTTCTTCCTTGAATTTTCCTTTTCAATATCACCCTGACGTGTTTTTTTTTTTCAAATTTCCAAATATTTCAAATTTTTTTTTTCTTTGAAACTTTTATTTATCATTTTCACCTTCACCCTAATGTGTTGTTTTTTTTACAAATTTTAATTTTGTGGTAATAAAAACATTTTTGGTTGTTTTGTGAAATATCTGTTTTGTTGTCACCACCCTAACATGCTTTTTTTGTACAAATTTTAAAATATTTCAATTTGTTCCTCTTCACACTTTTCTTTTACACTTTATGTAAAATTTATATTTTCCTTTTGTGTTTTTGGGTACACACGTTTTTGTGTATGTTTTTATGTTTGGTTCAATTTATTTTAAATAATTTTTGTTAAGCACTTTTGTTGTTTGTGTCCGTACCGACCGCGTTTTCTTTTCTATTTATTATTTGTGTAAAATGGATTTTAATTTTTGTTGAAAAAATTTGTGTTTTTTTTTTGTTTGTATATATTTTTTGTATTGTTTTATTAAATTGGATTTTTTTGGTTTTAGTAATTTTTATTTTTTCCCAAAATAAATCTTCTCTTTTTTGTTACTTTCGGTCGCTGGTGTTTTTTGTCCGCGGTAGGACCATGTATAAAATTCACTGCACTACGCACTGTTTTCCAATTAAAAGAAAGGGGCCACACGGGTTTAATGAAATATATAAATATTTTATTCAAAATTAAAACAATAATTTAATTGAATTAAACTGCAATAAAAAGTGCGCGACGGCGAGCGGGCGATAATAAACTATGAACGGGCACGATCGATGCGATGTGGGCAGTTTTAGATAAACTAATTTGAGAGTGAGCCCGGTGGTGGTCGGCAAGCACAGCTGAGCTGCACTTGCGCTTGGCCGTACTGGCCGGGTGTTGCCAGACAGAAGGGTGTTGGACTTAGTCCGAAAATTGGATCATGCCTTCAATAAGACTATTTCTAAAATTATATCTTTAGAATAAAATCCAGCTAAACAAGTGAGGAAGGCTAAGTTCGAGTGTAACCGAACATTACATACTCAGCTGAGAGCTTTGGAGACAAAATAAGGGAAAATCACCATATAGGAAAATGAACGTAGGGTAACCCTGGAATGTGTTTTTACGATATGGGTATAAAATGAAAAGTGCTAATGAGTATTTTAAAAGGGAGTGGGTCTTAGTTTTATAGGTGGACGCCTTTTCGAGATATCGTCATAGAGGTGGACCAGGGGTGACTCTAAAATGTGTTTGTACGATATGAAAATCAAATGAAAGGTGTTAATGCGTATTTTAAAAGGGGGTGGGCCTTAGTTTTATAGGGTGACGCTTTTTCGAGATATCGCCATAAAAGTGGACCAGGGGTGTAATATGTTTGTATGATACCCATTATCAAATTAACGGCACTAATGAAAGTTTTAAAAGCGAGTGGCCCTTAATTGTATATGTGAAGGCGTTTTCAAGACATCGACGAAAATGTGAACCAGGGTGACTCAGAAATCATCTGTCGGGTACCGCTAATTTATTTATATATGTAAACCTCGAACAGTATTCCTGCCATGATTCCAAGAGCTTTTGATTTCGTCCTGCAGAACTTTTTCATTTTCTTCTATTTAATATGGTAGGTGTCCACCCATTGTAGCATTATGCATTACCCCTTTTTATGCCAATGCATTTCAGCATGTGCATCATGACCTCCTATGCGAATGCATTCTTATGCATATTTAAATACCGACCATACACAGTCATATTGCACTCATATTACAATGTTGACCCACATAAATTACTTTCACTCCAACACAGCGGGAGTTCAACGTCATGTGAATGCCGACAACAACAAGCATATCCATTTGCATTTGTTTGTTAACCCTTGCTCAATGAGTCACACTAACAAGCACACGTGCCTGTCAGAATGCCCGATCGCCAGTTTCTGTTTGTCAATGAGACGTCATAAGAAATATTTTCTGACTTGGCACATGTGAAATAGAATGTAGTTACTTCTAGTATGTAAGTATGTAAATGTTGTAATAGTATTGTAAGTAATTTTACTATAAAATAGAAAGTATTCATGAATAAAAATCAATCTGATGTCTGCGCTGAGCATAAGCGCTATTCAACTTATATTTTTGTTTAATTTTACAAACAACTCACCACACCATTTTACAAAGTGTTTTCTAAAGCTGTATTTTGCGTCAAAAAACCAATCCAATCACCATGTTTCATCCCTTTTAACTTCCTTTATATTAGCTCGGTTGCATTTTTGCCCGCTTTTCATACAAATATTTCAATCGATTTTTAAGTAATTTCACATTGAGCTACAAACGTGAAACTTTACACATAGGTTAGAACATAGCGACAATGCAACAAAAGGAAAAAATCCATTATTACTTCTTACGTCCTTTATATTAGGTCGGTTGAATATTTTTCCGCTTTTCATACAAATATGGCAATCGATTTTTAAGTACTTCTCATTGAGCTACAAACGTGAAAATTCACACATAGGTTAGAACACCGTGACAATGCAACAAAGGGAAAAAAATCCGTTAGGTGGCGCACCGATCGAAATAATTAGATAGGAATTTGAAAATTTTCAAACCAGCTTTTAAGAAACTTCCCGATGAGCTACAAGCTAAAAATGTAGAGCTTAATTGAGAGGTCGATAACACAATACAAAAAGTTTCGCTAGAGGGCGCACGGACTGAGATATTTAGAAAAACCAAACGGAACGGAGGGAATTTTGGGATTGATTTTTATGTAAGTTCTCATTGAGCTACAACTGTAAAACTTCACAGATAGGCTAAGACGCCGAGGAAATTTGAAAAAAGGAGAAAAAAATTCCGTTAGGTCTCGCACGGATCGAAATATTTAGATAAGAATTTCAAAATTTTGAGTTTTTAGATTGATTTTAAAGTAACTTCTCACAGAGCTACAAACATGAAACCTCAGAAACAGGTTAAGACACCGTGATAAAGGAACAAAAGAAACAAGTAAGGAAGGTTAAGTTCGGGTGTAACCGAACATTACATACTCAGTTGAGAGTGACAACATAAGGGAAAATAACCATGTAGGAAAATGAACCGAGGGAAACCCTGGAATGTGTTTGTATGACATGTGTATCAAATGAAAGGCATTCAAGAGTATTTTATGAAGGAGTGGGCCATAGTTCTATAGGTGGACGCCATTTAGGGATATCGCCATAAAGGTGGATCAGGGTTGACTCTAGAATTGGTTTGTACAATATGGATATCAAATGAAAGGTCTTAAAGAGTATTTTATGAGGGAGTGGGCCATAGTTCTATAGGTGGACGCTATTTAGGGATATAGCCATAAAGGTGGATCAGGGTTGACTCTAGAATGCGTTTGTACGATATGGGTATCAAATGAAAGATGTTAATGAGTATTTTAAAAGGGATATATCCTTAGTTCCATAGGTGGACGCCGTTTCGAGATACCGCCATAAAGGTGGACCAGGGGTGACCCTAGAATTTGTTTGTACAATATGGGTATCAAAAGAAAGGTGTTAATGAGTATTTTAAAAGGGAGTAATCCTTAGTTCCATAGGTGGACGCCGTTTCGAGATATCGCCATAAAGGTGGACCAGGGGCGACCCTAGAATTTGTTTGTACGATATGGGTATCAAATTAAAGGTATTAAGGAGGGTTTTAAAAGGGAGTGGTGGTAGTTGTATAGGTGGTCGCCTTTTCGGGATATCGGCATAAAGGTGGACCAGGGGTGACTCTAGAATGCGTTTGTACGATTTGGGTATCAAATGAAAGGTGCTAATGAGTATTTTAAAACGGAGTAATCCTTAGTTCCATAGGTGGACGCCGTTTCGAGATATCGCCATAAAGGCGGACCAGAGGTGACCCTAGAATTTGTTTGTACAATATGGGTATCAAAAGAAAGGTGTTAATGATTATTTTAAAAGGGATTAATCCTTAGTTCCACAGGTAGACGCCGTTTCGAGATAACGCCACAAAGGTGGACCAGGTGTGACCCTAGAATTTGTTTGTACAATATTGGTATCAAAAGAAAGGTGTTAATGAGTATTTTAAAAGGGAGTGATGCTTAGTTCCACAGGTGGACGCCGTTTCGAGATATCGCCATAAAGGTGGACCGGGTGTGACCCTAGAATGCGTTTGTACAATATGGGTATCAAACGAAAGATGTTAATGAGTATTTTAAAAGGGAGTAATCCTTAGTTCCATAGGTCGACGCCGTTTCGAGATATCGCCATAAAGGTGGACCAGGGGTGACCCTAGAATTTGTTTGTATAATATGGGTATCAAAAGAAAGGTGTTAATGAGTATTTTAAAAGGGAGTGATGCTTAGTTCCAGAGGTGGACACCGTTTCGAGATATCGCCATAAAGGTGTACCAGGTGTGACCCTAGAATTTGTTTGTACAATATTGGTATCAAAAGAAAGGTGTTAATGAGTATTTTAAAAGGGAGTGATGCTTAGTTCCACAGGTGGACGCAGTTTCGAGATATCGCCATAAAGGTGGACCAGGGGCGACCCTAGAATTTGTTTGTACGATATGGGTATCAAATTAAAGGTATTAATGAGGGGTTTAAAAGGGAGTGGTGGTAGTTGTATAGGTGGTCGCCTTTTCGGGATATCGCCATAAAGGTGGACCAGGGGTGACTCTAGAATGCGTTTGTACGATTTGGGTATCAAATGAAAGGTGCTAATGAGTATTTTAAAACGGAGTAATCCTTAGTTCCATAGGTGGACGCCGTTTCGAGATATCGCCATAAAGGTGGACCAGAGGTGACCCTAGAATTTGTTTGTACAATATGGGTATCAAAAGAAAGGTGTTAATGCTTATTTTAAAAGGGAGCAATCCTTAGTTCCACAGGTAGACGCCGTTTCGAGATATCGCCACAAAGGTGGACCAGGTGTGACCCTAGAATTTGTTTGTACAATATTGGTATCAAAAGAAATGTGTTAATGAGTATTTTAAAAGGGAGTAATCCTTAGTTCCACAGGTGGACGCCGTTTCGAGATATCGCCATAAAGGTGGACCAGGGGCGACCCTAGAATTTGTTTTTACGATATGGGTATCAAATTAAAGGTATTAATGAGGGGTTTAAAAGTGAGTGGTGGTAGTTGTATAGGTGGTCGCCTTTTCGAGATATCGCCATAAAGGTGGACCAGGGGTGACTCTAGAATGCGTTTGTACGATATGGGTATCAAATGAAAGGTGTTAATGAGTATTTTAAAAGGGAGTAATCCTTAGTTCCATATGTGGACGCAGTTTCGAGATATCACCATAAATGTGGACCAGGGGTGACCCTAGAATTTGTTTGTACAATATGGGTATCAAATTAAAGGTATTAATGAGTATTTTAAAAGGGAGTAATCCTTAGTTCCATAGGTGGACGCCGTTTCGAGATATCGCCACAAAGGTGGACCAGGGGATACCCTAGAATTTGTTTGTACAATATGGGTATCAAATTAAAGATATTAATGAGGGTTTTAAAAGGGAGTGGTGGTTGTTGTGTTATGGGTATCAAAATAAAAGTTGTTAATGAGTATTTTAAAAGGGATTGGGCCTTAGTTCTATAGGTGGACGCCGTTTCGAAATACCGCCATAAAGGTGGACCAGGGGTGACTCTAGAATGTGTTTGTACGATATGGGTATCAAATTAAAGGTATTAATGAGAGTTTTAAAAGGGAGTGGTGGTAGTTGTATATGTGAAGGCTTTTTCCAGATCGCGACCAAAATGTGGACCAGGGTGACCCAGAACATCATCTTTTGGATACCGCTAATTTATTTATATATGTAATACCTGCCAAGATTTTAAGGGTTTTTTATTTCGCCCTGCGGAACTTTTTCATTTTCTTCTACTTAGTATGGTAGGTGTCACAACCATTTTATAAAGTTTTTTCTAAAGTTATATTTCGTGTCAATAAACCAATCCAATTTCCTCTACATGTTTCATCCCTTTTTTCGTATTTGGTAAAGAATTATGGCATTTTTTTCATTTTTCGTAATTTTCGATATCGAAAAAGTGGGCGTGGTCATTGTCGGATTTCGTTCATTTTTCATACCAAAATAAAGTGAGTTCAAGTAAGTACGTGAACTAAGTTCATTAAAGATATGTCGATTTTTGCTGAAGTTATCGTGTTAACGGCCATGCGGAAGGACAGACGAACGACAGTGTATAAAAAATGGGCGTGACATCAACCGATTTCGTCCGTTTTCACAGAAAACAGTTAACATCATAAAATCTATGCTCCTACCAAATTTCAAAAGGATTGGTTAATTTTTGTTCGACTTATGGCGTTAAAAGTATCCTATACAAATTAAATGTAAAAGGGCGGAGCCACGCCCATTTTGAAATTTTCTTTTATTTTTGTATTTTGTTGCACCATGTCATTACTGGAGTTGAATGTTGACATAATTTACTTATATACTGTAAAGATATTAAATTTTTTGTAAAAATTTTACTTAAAAAAATTTTTTTTTTAAATGTGGGCGTGGACCTTCTCCGATTTTGCTAATTTTTATTAGGCGTACATATAGTAATAGGAGTAACGTCCCTGCCAAATTTCATCACGATATCTTCAACGACTGACAAATTACAGCTTGCAAAATTTTTAAATTACCTTCTTTTAAAAGTGGGCGGTGCCACGCCCATTGTCCAAAATTTTACTAATTTTCTACTCCGCGTCATAAATTCAACTCATCTACCAAGTTTCGTCGCTTTATCTGTCTTTGGTATTGAATTATCGCACTTTTTCGGTTTTACGAAATTTTCGATATCGAAAAAGTGGGCGTGGTTATAGTCCGATATTGTTCATTTTAAATAGCGATCTGAGGTGAGTGCTCAGGAACCTTCATACCAAATTTCATCAAGATACCTCACAATTTACTCAAGTTATCGTGTTAATTGCCATGCGGAAGGACAGACGGACGACTGTGTATAAAAACTGGGCGTGGCATCAACCGATTTCGCCCGTTTTCACAGAAAACAGTTAACATCATAAAATCTATGCCCCTACCAAATTTCAAAAGGATTGGTTAATTTTTGTTCGACTTATGGCGTTAAAAGTATCTTAGACAAATTAAATGAAAAAGGGCGGAGCCACGCCCGTTTTGAAATTTTCTTTTATTTTTGTATTTTGTTGTACCATGTCATTACTGGAGTTGAATGTTGACATAATTTACTTATATACTGTAAAGATATTAAATTTTTTGTTAAAATTTTACTTTAAAAAAATTTTTTTTTTAAAAGTGGGCGTGGTCTTTCTCCGATTTTGCTAATTTTTATTAGGCGTACATATAGCAATAGGAGTAACGTCCCTGCCAAATTTCATCATGATATCTTAAATGACTGACAAATTACAGCTTGCAAAAATTTTAAATTACCTTCTTTTAAAAGTGGACGGTGCCACGCCCATTGTCCAAAATTTTACTAATTTTATATTCTGCGTCATAAGTTCAACTCATCTACCAAGTTTCGTCGCTTTATCTGTCTTTGGTAATGAATTATCGTACTTTTTCGGTTTTACGAAATTTTCGATATCGAAAAAGTGGGCGTGGTTATAGTCCGATATCGTTGATTTTAAATAGCGATCTGAGATGAGTGCTCAGGAACCTACATACCAAATTTCATCAAGTTACCTCAAAATTTACTCAAGTTATCGTGTTAACGGACGGACGGACGGACGGACGGACGGACATGGCTCAATCAAATTTTTTTTTGATCCTGATTATTTTGATATATGGAAGTCTATATCTATCTCGATTCCTTTATATATGTACAACCAACCGTTATCCAATCAAACTTAATATACTCTGTGAGCTCTGCTCAACTGAGTATAAAAAAACCGCTAGGGGACGCACGGATCGAAAAAATTAGATAATAATTTGAAAATTTGAAACCGCGTTTTAAGTAACTTCTCAATGAGCTATAGGCTGAAAATTTAGAGCTTAATTCAGAGGTCGATGACAGCCGATGACACAATACAAAAAGTTTCGCTAGGGGGCGCACGTACTGAGATATTTAGAAGAATAAAACGGAACGGAGAGAATTTTGGGATTAATTTTTATGTAAGTTCTCATTGCGCTACAAGCGTAAAACAACAAGCGTATACACCGAGAAAATGTAAGAAAAGGAGAAAATAAAAACAATATAAAACATTTTTAGCACTTCCTTTATATAAATAAACAAAAATCAACGAAAAATTTCTCCTTATATAAAGACATATTATTGCTAAATTTTGATTTTTAAATTTTGACATAGAAATTTCAAAAATATTTGATTTCAGCGACCTTTATACGTTTAAATGTAAAGTTTTTATTTTGCCGGCTCTAGGTCAAAAGCAATAAAACGATTTGATTTTTTAATTTCCCAATATATTTCGATCACCTTCGGAGATCTTCATCAGGGGGCTACAACAATAATAAAAAATTCAGCTTAGTTTGTAATAACTAACAATAATAAATAAATAAACCATCCTATGTATATAATCATATTCATATTTATATACATACATACATTTATATTTTTATTTTGCTAATCTGCGTCCGTTCGGTTCGCCATGTAGCTTTGAACTAATTTTCCACGATTCTAGCAAGTGTCTGTAGATATGTGAGCAGCCGTCGGTATCTATTTTATAGTTAAGTCTCTTGTTTATTGGTGTGTTTGTTATGTGGAGCATTTTTAAAGTGAAGCGTTTTTGTAATTTTGCTCTGTTTGAAGTATGCTCACTGCGTCGAAATCTGGTTGATGGCCGCTCTCTGCACAGTGGGCCGCAAGTGCAGTTTTTTGCATGTTAGTAGCTGCTCTGCATTTTATATCAGATCGGTGGCCTGATATCATCGTTTTCAATTTATTCTTAGTTGTACCTACATACTCTTTGTTACATTTATCGTTTTCATTTCCAGCGCATGTAATTTTGTACACAATGTTGTTTTTGTCTAATAATGCTACTTTACTTTTCATATTGTTGTAGAAAATATTCGTCGTATAGGCTGGTTTATGTGCAATTTGATGTTTTCCTTGTCATATATGTCGGAACCTTTTAATCTGTCGGAGAAGCCTGGTATATATAACATCGATTTGTACTTTGTAGTTGTTTTTTCTCCGTTTTTGGGTATTTTTATTTCACTGTAAGTTTATCATCCTCCGTATAATTCCATGAGGGAAGTTATTCATTTTTAGTATATTTGCTATTTTTCTTTGTCAAATATTAATTGGAACTACGGAAGGCACGCCGTGAACAAAAGAAACCAACAAGATGGTTTATGCAAAATTAAAAAACACCTACAACAACAAGACAAAACAAGCTATCAACAAGTATAAATCAAAATCCATCCAGATGACAAAGTTGCAGTCCAACATAAGGTTTTTATTAAAATGTAGGGAAGCTAAAATTATACCTAAGTTTTTACAAAACACAACAAAACTAAATTACATATTTACCATTAACAATCACAAACCTAAATATATAAAACACATATGGGACAAACACATAAGATTATTTCACAGTAAAATACTAAATACTTTAATTAAATTCAAACACGATATTTTAAAAGTGAAAACTTTAGAAATGACTGACAAATTACAGCTTGCAAAAATTTTAAATTACCTTCTTTTAAAAGTGGGCGGTGCCACGCCCATTGTTCAAAATTTTACTAATTTTCTATTCTGCGTCATAAGTTCAACTCATCTACCAAGTTTCGTCGCTTTGTCTGTCTTTGGTAATGAATTATCGCACTTTTTCGGTTTTACGAAATTTTCGATATCGAAAAAGTGGGCGTGGTTATAGTCCGATATCGTTGATTTTAAATAGCGATCTGAGATGAGTGCTCAGGAACCTGCATACCAAATTTCATCAAGTTACCTCAAAATTTACTCAAGTTATCGTGTTAACGGACGGACGGACGGACGGACGGACATGGCTCAATCAAATTTTTTTTCGATCCTGATTATTTTGATATATGGAAGTCTATATCTATCTCGATTTCTTTATATATGTACAACCAACCGTTATCCAATCAAACTTAATATACTCTGTGAGCTCTGCTCAACTGAGTATAAAAAAACCGCTAGGGGACGCACGGATCGAAAAAATTAGATAATAATTTGAAAATTTGAAACCGGGTTTTAAGTAACTTCTCAATGAGCTATAGGCTGAAAATTTAGAGCTTAATTCAGAGGTCGATGACAGCCGATGACACAATACAAAAAGTTTCGCTAGGGGGCGCACGTACTGAGATATTTAGAAGAATAAAACGGAACGGAGAGAATTTTGGGATTAATTTTTATGTAAGTTCTCATTGCGCTACAAGCGTAAAACAACAAGCGTAGACACCGAGAAAATGTAAGAAAAGGAGAAAATAAAAACAATATAAAACATTTTAAGCACTTCCTTTATATAAATAAACAAAAATCAACGAAAAATTTCTTCTTATATAAAGACATATTATTGCTAAATTTTGATTTTTAAATTTTGACATAGAAATTTCAAAAATATTTGATTTCAGCGACCTTTATACGTTTAAATGTAAAGTTTTTATTTTGCCGGCTCTAGGTCAAAAGTAATAAAACGATTTGATTTTTTAATTTCCCAATATATTTCGATCACCTTCGGAGATCTTCATCAGGGGGCTACAACAATAATAAAAAATTCTGCTTAGTTTGTAATAACTAACAATAATAAATAAATAAACCATCCTATGTATATAATCATATTCATATTTATATACATACATACATTTATATTTTTATTTTGCTAATCTGCGTCCGTTCGGTTCGCCATGTAGCTTTGAACTAATTTTCCACGATTCTAGCAAGTGTCTGTAGATATGTGAGCAGCCGTCGGTATCTATTTTATAGTTAAGTCTCTTGTTTATTGGTGTGTTTGTTATGTGGAGCATTTCTAAAGTGAAGCGTTTTTGTAATTTTGCTCTGTTTGAAGTATGCTCACTGCTTCGAAATCTGGTTGATGGCCGCTCTCTGCACAGTGGGCCGCAAGTGCAGTTTTTTGCATGTTAGTAGCTGCTCTGCATTTTATATCAGATCGGTGGCCTGATATCATCGTTTTCAATTTATTCTTAGTTGTACCTACATACTCTTTGTTACATTTATCGTTTTCATTTCCAGCGCATGTAATTTTGTACACAATGTTGTTTTTGTCTAATAATGCTACTTTACTTTTCATATTGTTGTAGAAAATATTCGTCGTATAGGCTGGTTTATGTGCAATTTGATGTTTTCCTTGTCACATATGTCGGAACCTTTTAATCTGTCGGAGAAGCCTGGTATATATAACATCGATTTGTACTTTGTAGTTGTTTTTTCTCCGTTTTTGGGTATTTTTATTTCACTGTAAGCTTTTATCATCCTCCGTATAATTCCATGAGGGAAGTTATTCATTTTTAGTATATTTGCTATTTTTCTTTTGTTTTCAGGGTGGAACACTGCATCACTCGTGTCCAACACCTTCCCAATAAAGTTTTTGGCTGTATTTATAATCATGCTTCTCGGATGTTTGGATTTGTAGCTCATTATCCGTCCTGATGATGTGGGCTTTTGGTACCAATCTACTTTTACTTGGTTACCTCTCTTACATACGAGACAATCCAAGAAGGGTAATCTGTTTTCAGTCTCCAGCTCCATGGTAAATTGTATATCTTTATGATATGTGTTTAGGGTTTTCATTGTTTTCTCTTCGTCCTCCCTTACTATTGCAAACACATCATCTACGTACTTACTAAGTAGTCTCGTGTTTGTCACTTTCTTCAATATTTCTTCCATTATGATGTCGGCTACTATCGGTGATGCCGGAGATCCCATTGGAAGCCTTCTACACTGCGTATAAATAATTTCTTCATACTTAAAATATCTATTCTCTGTGATACAAAAGGTCAATATTTCCATAAAGAGCTTTTTTGGTATATCTGTGTATTGTTTTATGTCTTTCCACTTTGTCATTATAGTCCCTATAGCTAAATCCGTTGGTACGCTTGGAAACAATGACACTACATCAAATGACACAAGACGTTCATCATCACATATACAGGAGTTGTTTATCTTATTTTTGAACTCTATTGCACTTTTAACATTAAATTTTGATTCGGAAGTCAGATTTTTTAAAACGTTGGTCAAGTATTTACACAAATTATAGGACGGAGAATTAATCATTGAACAAATTGGTCTTAAAGGTATATTATCTTTGTGTACTTTTGGCGCACCATATATTCGTGGTGGTAGAGCGGTATGGGTTGTCATTTGTGATCTTTCTCTTTTTGTAATGATACCTAGTTTCTCTAATTTATCTACTAATTGATTGTTTTTCGTTTGTAAACGCAACGTTGGGTCTTGTCGTAATATTCTATATGTTGACAGATCGGATAATATATTATTCATCTTTGCCATGTAGTCACTTTTTCCATTGCAACAGTCACGTTTCCCGTATCTGCATTTAAAATAACTATATTTTTGTTTTGGTTTAGAAATTTTCGGGTTCGCCCCACTGTATCGTTAATGGCAATATCAGCTGTGTTCGTTTTATGTTTTGTTACTGTTTCTTTTATCAGCAACGATAGTTTTGTTCTCGCAGACTCTTGATCCTCTTTATTTTTCACGCTCTGTATTAGTTCTTCTCCATCCGCTATACATTTGAATAGAGGGAAAGTGTTTTTTGCAACCGGTAGAGCAAACTTTGGACCTTTTGCAAGAAGCGCCTCAACATCAGGTGGAAAATCTGTCTTTGTTTGGTTTACCAACCAATGTTTGTTGTTGCTGTTTTCGAGTGTTTCGTTGTTTCGTGCGCTTCTCAATTTTTCGAGCTTTGCTTGTTGCGTGTTTTTGCAGATGCTGGTACGTGTGAGTGCGAGTTGTTGTTCACTCTCGAAAAAAGCTTTCAGATCATCCTCTTTCATATTTTGGCTTAAAGTGGCCTTAGTATAAGTAAGTTTTTTTGTTTTCACTTTTAAAATATCGTGTTTGAATTTAATTAAAGTATTTAGTATTTTACTGTGAAATAATCTTATGTGTTTGTCCCATATGTTTTTTATATTTTTAGATATGTGATTGTTAATGGTAAATATGTAATTTAGTTTTGTTGTGTTTTGTAAAAACTTAGGTATAATTTTAGCTTCCCTACATTTTAATAAAAACCTTATGTTGGACTGCAACTTTGTCATCTGGATGGATTCTGATTTATACTTGTTGATAGCTTGTTTTGTCTTGTTGTTGTAGGTGTTTTTTAATTTTGCATAAACCATCTTGTTGGTTTCTTTTGTTCACGGCGTGCCTTCCGTAGTTCCAATTAATATTTGACAAAGAAAAATAGCAAATATACTAAAAATGAATGACTTCCCTCATGGAATTATACGGAGGATGATAAAAGCTTACAGTGAAATAAAAATACCCAAAAACGGAGAAAAAACAACTACAAAGTACAAATCGATGTTATATATACCAAGCTTCTCCGACAGATTAAAAGGTTCCGACATATATGACAAGGAAAACATCAAAATTGCACATAAACCAGCCTATACGACGAATATTTTCTACAAAAACATGAAAAGTAAAGTAGCATTATTAGACAAAAACAACATTGTATACAAAATTACATGCGCTGGAAATGAAAACGATAAATGTAACAAAGAGTATGTAGGTACAACTAAGAATAAATTGAAAACGAGGATATCAGGCCACCGATCTGATATAAAATGCAGAGCAGCTACTAACATGCAAAAAACTGCACTTGCGGCCCACTGTGCAGAGAGCGGCCATCATCCAGATTTCGAAGCAGTGAGCATACTTCAAACAGAGCAAAATTACAAAAAACGCTTCACTTTAGAAATGCTCCACATAACAAACACACCAATAAACAAGAGACTTAACTACAAAATAGATACCGACGGCTGCTCACATATCTACAGACACTTGCTAGAATCGTGGAAAATTAGTTCAAAGCTACATGGCGAACCGAACGGACGCAGATTAGCAAAATAAAAATATAAATGTATGTATGTATATAAATATGAATATGATTATATACATAGGATGGTTTATTTATTTATTATTGTTAGTTATTACAAACTAAGCTGAATTTTTTATTATTGTTGTAGCCCCCTGATAAAGATCTCCGAAGGTGATCGAAATATATTGGGAAATTAAAAAATCAAATCGTTTTATTACTTTTGACCTAGAGCCGGCAAAATAAAAACTTTAAATTTCAAAAATATTTATGAGAAGTAAAAATATAAAGGTGGAGCGCAATTGATTGACTACTAATATCTCCTTTCCTACCAACTTTCCAATACAAGTAATGTGCGCTCCACTTTTATATTTTTACTTCTCATAAATATTTTTGCAATTTCTATGTCAAAATTTAAAAATCAAAATTTAGCAAGAATATGTTTTTATATAAGGAGACATTTTTCACTGATTTTGGTCCATTTATATAAAGGAAGTGCTTAAATTTTTTTTATTTCGTTTTCGGTATAGAATTATGGTATTTTTTTATTTTTCGAAAATTTCGATATCGAAAAAGTGGGCGTGGTCATAGTCGGATTTCGCCCATTTTTAATACCAGGATAAAGTGAGTTCAGATAAGTACGTGAACTAAGTTTAGTAAAGATATATCAATTTTTGTTCAAGTTATCGTGTTAACGACCGAGCGGAAAGACAGAACGTCGACTGTGTATAAAAACTGGGCGTGACTTCAACCGATTTCACCCATTTTCACAGAAAACAGTTATCGTCATAGAAGCCCTTACCAATTTTCACAAGGATTGGTAGGTTTTTGTTCGACTTATGACCTTAAACGTATTCCAGACAAATTAAATGAAAATGGGCGGAGCCACGCCCATTTTGAAATTTTCTTTTTTTTTGTATTTTGTTGCACCATATCATTACTGTAGTTGATTGTTGACATAATTTTCTTATATACTGTACAGATATTAAATTTTTTGTTAAAATTTGACTTTTAAATTTTTTTTAAAAAAGTTGGCGTGTTCGTCATCCGCTTTTGCTAATTTTTATTTAGCACACATACAGTAATAGTAGTAACGTTCTTTCCAAATTTCATGATGATATCTTCAACGACTGCGAAATTACAGCTTGCAAAAATTTGATATTACCTTCTTTTAAAAGTGGGCGGTGCCACGCCCATTGTCCAACATTTTACGAATTTTCTATTCTGCGTCTTAAGATCAAACCACCTACCAAGCTTTACCGCTTTATCCGTCTTTGGTAATTAAACGAATATTCTGAGAATTATTCATATTATGAATAATAGCACCCGCACATAAAAATAATAATGCTTTTAATAAAGAATGAGTTAATAAATGAAAAAAAGCCAATTTCAAAACTCTATAGAAAAATACTCATTATTAAACTTTATTGACTTAAAGTTGATAAAGCAATAATTTTTTAAATCAAATTAAAAGTTAGCCCCTAATCCATCCATAATAAAGTTAAACTAGGTAATATTAACAAAATATATCTTAATAAAGAATTTGATAATAAAATATTAAAATAAATAATAAATATACACCAGTAGTTACAAGAGTGGAAGAATGTATCAAAGCAGAAACAGGAGTAGGAGCAGCTATTTCTGTAGGTAATCAAGAAGAAAAAGGAATTTGAGCTCTTTTAATTATAGCCGAAATTATAATTAATAATATTATTTATTTCAAAATAATTTTTTATAAATTCTAAATAAAATTAAATCTCCAAATTCTATTTTGTAATATTCAAGAAATTTCCAATAAAAAAGCAACCTCACCAAAACGATTTGATAATGCTGTTAATATCCCAGCATTATAAGATTTCAAATTTTGAAAGTAAATGAATAAACAATAAGAAACAAATCCTAATCCATCTCAACCTAATAAAATTCTAATTAAATTAAGAGAAATAATTTATAATATTATTGATATAACAAATATAAAAACTAACATTATCAAAAGATTATTATTTAATTCACTTATTATATATTCCTTTCTTTAATAAATTACAAAAAAAAAAAAAATTAATTATTATTACAAAAGATATAAACAACAATCCAAATCAATCAAATAAAAAAGGTATAACAATTCCAATAGAATTTAATCTAATAATTTCCAAAAAAAACTTAAACTTTTAATAAAAAGTTTAAACTTATAGAATAATAAAAATCTTAAAAAAATTAATATTAAAAATGGATAAATTTTTCACAATTTAAAATGAATAAATCATATCATTGACACCACAAATAAATATATTATTTAAACTAAATTTATTCTAAAATCAAATTGTACATACTTTTTTTTAAAGCAATATATTTAATTGAAATCAATGTAAAAATAAAAGAAGATATTCTCGAATCTTACCCACTCTAAACGAATATAAACCAGAATATTTTTTTCAATGTTTAGTATAAGCATATAAGTATAGAGTATAACAAGCTTCAAAAAAAGATATTAATGATAATAAAATTATACTTAATCAAGATCATCTAGGCGTCCCACTATGGGGCTGAGCGGCGTAGGGCCTGTGTCTACCCCATTTCGCTTCATAGGAGAACGGCGGGATGTCGGTGATCCATAAAATTGCATGCCTAGAATTAATAAAAGAATAAATAAGGAAAACAAATCTATTTATACATACACTAATAAACACTTTTTTAAGAATGGGAAAAGTTGCTTGTTGAAAATTGCTGTTGTAGATTTTTTTGGAATTTTTTATTGGCTTATGCTGTTATTTAGATTAAACTGTTTTTCAAATTCCCAAATGAACACAATGGTGGTAACGTCAATACTGTATACCAGTGGAAGCAGTTATCAGAAGGCTTTAGGTAATAAGCTTAAAACAAATTAATTTTTAATACATAGGGATGTTTATGTATACATGTAATGTGGAACAGTACTATACACAACGAAAGAGATGCCAACTCACACGTTGCAGGGTCGACCAACATTCTTCTAAGGTGCGTTCACTGAAGGCGGCAGCGCTGCTTGAGCGTGACAATTGTAGCTGAGATTTGTTTTTCGTTTGGTTGTGAATAGATATATTAACGATGCAAGCAGAAGCATATACATGAAAAAAAAAAAAATATATATATATGATATTTGATAAAGGCCAAATTTTTTATGAAATTTTTGTTGGGCTGGAGCAAGTGCAAATAGAAAATTTTTTTTTATTTATTTACAATTTGAGAGTAAACCTCATTATGTTTTACAAATTGCATTGTTATTACTTTAAAAAAAATTACAAAACTTTATACTTTTTATCAGCTAGCTTCACGGTGTACCGGGTGGTTGCGAACTTGAGTACCTGAATTCATGCTGGTGTTAAGGCATAATCCTCTTTGACCCAGCCATTTCAATGCCCGCTGTACACTTTGCTATTTCTTCCAAAACTCTGCTATACTTTTTAAACACAATTTAGTACAAACATTTATACTATATTGGCGTGCCAAAAAAAAATCTATGTTTTTTAAAAACTTTTCGTAAAGAACGCTATACCTTTTAAACACAATTTGTTACATACATATATATTGTAATGACGTGCCATAAAATAATTTCGCTTTTAAAGTTTTTTACATGCTTTCCGTAGAGGACGTCGATATGTTAAAGACCAACTTAAGAATAATATTTAATAATATATAACATAATTGTATCGGTGACATCGGATTTACTGCACTGTGCATCAACAAGTGCTTCCGCTGATCACCATTTTATAAAAACATACTTTTTGGGAGCAGAGTTCATTGTTTTATATAAATTTATATTAATATTAAAGTAAAATTAGTGAACTACACACGGCTTCATAGTCGAGTCATCTTAATTAATAAATACAAATAGTGTTATCTTTGTTTGCGCCACTGGCCGAATTAATTTCACAAACCATTAGTTTTCACAAACAATTAGTTTAGTTTATTAATAAATTTTTACAAGTGAGACTATTGTCTATTAACGTACATCAACATTCGGATATTTACCAGCAATACAATATTTTTAATTTCTAATTTTTCTAATAAATAGCTTACTAAAATTAATCGCCCATTTAAATCATGACACTATCAACTATTCTATATATGCATATTTGTACGAATGCCCAAAAAGTTATTTGACTAGTTTAGTAAAAAGAAAAATAATAATAAAAAAAAAACAAAAATAAAAGACTGAATCTGATTCAGAAAAATTAAGAAAAGGTATTATGTATATACATTTTGCAGAAATTCAAATAAAGCCAATTTAAAGCGCCTGGTATTGCGTTCATTTTTAATTTTTTTGGTAGTCAGTTCCATAATTTGATAGCACTTACAAAGAATGTTCTGGAAGATGTAAGATACACTTATAGCGTGGAACAATTAGGTTGCCAGTTCTGCTTGATTTTGAAAAACATATATTTCTAAAGAGGTATTCCGGTTGCCTTTTATGGATTTAATCGCGCAGGAACCCTAAATTGCGATAATTCAGAACGCTTACAAAGTCTGCAATTAAGTATCTTAAAGGGAAACTCCTATATATGATCAAATTTACACCTAGAAAATATATATCGAGCGCAGCTGTTTGAAGCCACCGGGGTAGCCGTTCTCGATTTAACTTTTTTTTCGTTTGTCAGCAAGCACTGTCTAACTTCCAATCGTCTTCTTCATCCTGCACTTTTTTTCATTAAGAGAGAAAGTTCGGGGTTCGGTGGTGATTTGGAAGCTACCGTCGGTTCTGATTTAGTTTGTATGTCAACAAGTCACCATCTGATCCAGCGTTCGTTTTGGAGATTCACATAAAGTAAAACGTATTGTCACGGATATTAGCATCACTAAGCTATACCATCACTAAGGCGATGCTAAGGCCATGCTAAGCGGTATTTACGTCAATAATCAAATCATGTATACACATATATAAGGCAGCCGAGAGATGTCACACACAGATGCATTTACTTTTACGCCTATGTGTGTGCGAGAGACTGTAAACTACAAACTCACATACATCTGAGAGACGCTGAAAAGTAGACAATTGTAAACAAGTAAAAACTATATGAGAACTATAAACACACGAAATAGTTGGTAAGTTCTGGAAATAGAAGAGCCTAGGTGTATGCAGCGTAAACTATAAAAGCGGCGCAAGCAAGTAAGAAGGAATTCAGTTTGATTTGAGTTTCGATTAAGACGATATCTAGCGGGCAATAGCAGTATTATTTTGAAAGTCAGTTTCATTTAAGCTATCAGTTTGGTTATTAAGCCAGCTAATTGCAAAGTATAAGTGTTATTGTGAAGTACTTTAATAAAGGCCATTTTTCCATTATTCAATATTGGAGTTATTTATTCAACAGTTTAGTGATACGAACTTAGCAAAAAGGCAAATAAGAGGATTTGCAAGCAAATTCGTTACAGTTTGTTCCTAAAATCCTCTTCTTGTGATATTACATTAATAAATATTGACGAAATAAACACATATTTTAATTATTTTATATATTTCTATGTACCAATACTAATTATCGTGTTTTTATTTCTTATATGCAAACTTGAGTTCATTTTCGCCAATTGTGTCGTCGATGGTCCTTCTTAGCCGATCTACGAACAAGCATTTACACAAACATAAAGAGGTTTGATATCAAAGAACATACATACGACAAATACTACATGCCTACATATTCGTCTTCCTCCCACATACACCAAAAATTTAAAGTACGGGTGAGTTTTTCTGTTTATTGTGCTAAATAATAAAATCAGAAAAAGCATATATGTATGCATAGTCATCGAGTGATTTTCGCGGAGTTTTGTATTGTATTGTGCGCAAGTTATTTTGCATTTTTTTGTTTCTTTCCAATACTTGGGAAACTCTTCAATTTGAAAGATCATCGCTCGAGCCATCTTTGTATTTATTGTCCGTCCGAATGGACATACACAAAACAAAAAGTGATAAATTAATTATTGTGCAGTGAGAGTTTTAAATTTTTTTCGAAATTAATTCTTTGTTAAATACATGAACAAGTCTCCAAATTGGGAATTTCCTATCTTTTTTACCGTGCGGCTTCAAATGTTTATTGTTTTTCTCATTGGTGGCACAAATATACGGCCACAACAACACAGAACTGCGCTATAAATTACGTTTAAATAATTAACTATCGCATAATTTGTGTAAAAACAAGATCACTCGCACCGCGTTATTGTCGATAAAAATCGCGTAATGAATTATCAAATTTAAAAATAATAGCTATTTGCGATCGCAGTATTAAAAAAAGTGCAAGAAAAACGAAATAAACGAAGGTACAAAGCAAGCCGAATTTGCTTACCCACATGCATTAAATATTTTGATATTTTAATAAATATATTAGTATTTTTATATATTTTCGAATTTTGTTTGGTTAGGTTTATCATACTGATAGTACAGTTTTTTGGTGATTATTTTTCGGTATTCTTGTTGCTGGCCACTCTTATTTATTTATTAATTTATTTATTTTTAATAGTCTACAAATTGAGCAGTTTAAACAGACTAAATAGCAAATAGCAGTACATTTAAAAATAGTATGTCTTATACAAAACGAATGTGCGGTTAAAACATTAAGTAAACGATCTTAAGAGTAATAGTTGCATATTTGATATTAAGAGGTGACATGTATAATTATATGCGCGATAATTTAAATAAATAACTTAACTTTACAAGAGGGTATGAGTTTTGTATACGTATGCACAGTAAGGTGCAGGCGAAAATGCTCAGAAGGGAGCTGACGCGAATTGCTCAGAAAGGAGCTGATTGCCCAATAGGGGCTACCGAGAGGTGCTCAGAAGGGAGCTGACGCGAACCGCTCAGAAAGAGCTGCTATATTATATATACATAAAATTTAGTAACAGTAAGTTATAGTTAGTTATTTGAAATATGTATACATTAGGCCGGGTCGATTTGTGGGAGGCAAAAAATCGCCCATTGCTCTGTGAAAATCATATTCTAGGGATCAAAATAAGAAACTTTGCCGAATGAACCATACCTCTAAAACGAATTCTGATGTCCCCCAATTTGGGTCGAACTTTTGGGTAGGGGCAAATTTTGAAAAATCCCACTTTGACCCATTTAGAGTGCTCCAATCGAGTCCAAATGTATGACCGACCCCACTAACTTTGGAGGCCCGACCCAACGATGCCAGTGGCACACCCCCTGGAACCCCCTGGGGGTTCACCATACAAACATTTAAAAAAATCGCTGGTTTTGCACTTTACATGAAAAAATCAACGAAATGCCTATGTTTTTTGTTTTTGGAGTATATTTTTCTCTTTAGGAATTTATTTAGTCAGAACATATGTAAATGAAAAAATGAATTTAACTTAGTAATAGAAAAGAAATTTAAAAAAATTATTAGAAATTAGCGTTTTTACAACCCTTTTAAAACCAGGCATCACTGTGATGCATTTGCATGTCGTAAACATAGTTGTGTGGGTTTTTTATTCAACCGTTTTAAAAAATGAAGGAATCACTGTGACACAATTGCAGATCGTAAAATTGCTTGTGTTGCTTTTTTTAAGCTACCACAAGACACAGCAGGTAGAATTGAAATTACCATTTCATTCTTATTACCTCGTCTCTTAGACAATATAACGCAAGAGTTTTTGTGAATGCATTAAGTCGTTGTGAAGAACTCAAAGTGTGAAGTGCTAATTTCAGATAAAAAAATATTTAAAAAAAAAATAGTAAGTGAAGTGACCATTCCAAATCAAAAAGTCTACAATAATCCACTATCCTCTACACCGCAAGATGAAGCAACTACATCAACAACTATCGAAAACCGAATGAGTCATATACCCAAGCATGATGTTACTGTTTTTGGTGTGTCTACTGATTTAACTGATCTTAATTTACCAACCCATCTAGATATCTTGAGATATTATTTTTACTTAAGCGAACATGCTAAAACAGAACAAAAAAGTTTTCCCATAAATCATTCACTATTCAAGTACAAGATAAGTTGATTGGAATTTGGGAAAAACTTGGTATGGAAATAATGCTGAAAAAAAGTGTGTTTAATAAATTGAATAAATTGCTTGACAAGTATCAAGAGCAAATGAAGAGAAGAAACAACACCCAACAATTTACAGAGTATGTAAAATCTCTGGAAACAATTTTTTACATTGGAACATGTAAATGCGATTTGAAGGCAGCTCCATATGCATGCGGCTGGGTTCCCGAACGCCTCAAAGAGTTCATGCACGATCAACATAATCAGAGAAGACTAACAATGGTTGCATTTATGATGGAAACTGAAGAGCAAGGAGCAACGGCTATGTCATCAATGCCAACATACCAAGATCCCGATGATTCAACATACGCACCGCCACCGGTTCAAGAAGATATGGATAGAAGCACAAGTTGACAATACACAGAGAGATACGATTGTTTTAACTTTGCCTTGGTATGTGACAGATTTGGTGTGCCTGACAAAGTAGCATCAGCATTGGGAATCGCTCTTTTGCAAGATTTTAAAATTAAAGATAAGCATGGGAAACCTCTCATCATGGATAAATTGAAAGTTCGCAGAGAAAAAGAGAAATGCAGACAAGAAGTGCTTCGCAAAAGGTTAGATGATACCAATTTGGTAGCGTTTTCATTCGATGGCAGAAAAGATGATACTTTAACGATAGATAAAATTGATGAGAAGTATCATACTAGGATGGTAAAAGAACCTCATCTTGTTATTTTGAGAGAACCCAATTCTGAATGGATTGGTCACGTAAGACTGGAACATGAAACCGCTGAATACAAAACAACCAAATTAAATGGGCTTTTCAATGATAAAAATATATCACTGGATGCATTAATTGGAATATGCACTGACGGTGAGCCAACAAACACTGGCCCACACGGTGGAATTATACGACGACTCGAGTTGCTGTTAAAAAGACCATTGCATTGTTCGTTTGCCTTCTACACTTCAACGAACTTCCGTTTCGGCATTTGTTTGAAGCTTTGGATAAATCAACCAGCACTGGACCTAGATCGGCAACCGGAAAACTGAGCCGTCAAATCGAAACTTGTGAAACTCTTCCGGTAAGTTATTGCTATCACTCATTTATTATAATTGTCAACCATTTTTAATTATTTCATTATTATATATTTTCAGGTGGTGGACGGCTTCCAGAAAATTGAGTTGCAAAATATGCCCCCTGCTCCAGAAAAAATTGAATTTTCCACCGATTCGAAGTACTTATACGACATGGCCCATGCAATTTCTAGCGGCGTGGTTCCGGTGGATCTGGCTAACATCAAACCAGGGAAAATTGTACATTCTCGGTGGCTCACCAAGGCCGCTAGATTATTGCGATTATATGTGACAACGGAAAATCTAGATGCAAATTTAAGAATTCTGGTTGAATTTATAATTAAATGTTATGTGCCAATGTACTTCAATATCAAGTATTACAGCTCTGTCGTGTACGGCAGTGCATTATTTTTCAAGTTCATTGGTTGGTCACGATTTCTAGAACCTCGTTTACGCAAAATTGTCAATCAAGTAATTAACGATAATTCATATTATGCGCATTCGGAAAATATCTTGTTATCAATGTTGTTTGATGATAGCAAAGAAAAGCGCGACTGTGCCATCAAGAAAATTCTCGAACCGATGTTGACGAGCCAATGGAGCTTAGAGTTTATAAACAACCAGATATAAACTTTAATTGCACAAGTTATACGGAAATGATCAATTTGAATGATATAAATATCGTATTTGAACCACAATTCACGCGAAGCATTCCGTACGATACATTGAATATTTAAATCAAGATGATCCACCGTTTAATGATCCAAAAATTCCATCACACATATAAGGAACGGAACGACATGTTCAATTGCTAGCTAGCGTTTCCAAACGGGTTATACCGGAAAATGTAGAGGCTGTTATGGCGACGAAATTAGAGAGCCGTGCGAAATTGCCCAGACTTGAAAGTAAAAAAGACTTCAAACAATAATTTTTTTTAGCTTCTTTTCTATAACTCACTTAAATTAATTTTTTCATTTACATATGTTCTGCCTAATAAAATTTCTTAAGAGAAAAAATAGATATTATTATAAATAAATAATAAATATTATTATAAATGATTTTTAATAATCGGGGATTGCCCATATTGCTTTTTTTGAAATGTATGAAAACATTTATTTGAAGCAATTTTTTAATTTTATAATTTATTTAATAATTTGGAGAAGGCTTTGAAGAGATTTACAAGGTATAATCGAAACAGCTGTCGCCTTGTCCGTCCTGATGTCACGTTGTTTAAATTTTTCCCAAATTATTAAATAAATTATAAAATTAAAAAATTGCTTCAAATAAATGTTTTCATACATTTCAAAAAAAGCAATATGGGCAATCCCCGATTATTAAAAATCATACAAACAGACAAAATTGGTTAATTCGTTGTAGTTCTATAAATAGAACGAAAACAGCAACAAAAACCAAAGTTTCTTTGAAAACCGCCGTACCAAGCATAGCTTTAACACATAATTGCATACGAAGTATGCAATGTGTAAAAGATTAAAATATGCATAAAGAAGGCAATTGGGAAAGACTTCACAACAGGCATGACGTAGCTGAATGCGTTTACAACCATTTCAACTATCGTAGGGGTGCGAGTTCGACTCCCACTCCCGGGAGAAAAGGCTTTGAAGAGATTTACAAGGTATAATCGAAACAGCTGTCGCCTTGTCCGTCCTGATGTCACGTTGTTTAAATTTTTCCCAAATTATTAAATAAATTATAAAATTAAAAAATTGCTTCAAATAAATGTTTTCATACATTTCAAAAAAAGCAATATGGGCAATCCCCGATTATTAAAAATCATACAAACAGACAAAATTGGTTAATTCGTTGTAGTTCTATAAATAGAACGAAAACAGCAACAAAAACCAAAGTTTCTTTGAAAACCGCCGTACCAAGCATAGCTTTAACACATAATTGCATACGAAGTATGCAATGTGTAAAAGATTAAAATATGCATAAAGAAGGCAATTGGGAAAGACTTCACAACAGGCATGACGTAGCTGAATGCGTTTACAACCATTTCAACTATCGTAGGGGTGCGAGTTCGACTCCCACTCCCGGGAGAAAAGGCTTTGAAGAGATTTACAAGGTATAATCGAAACAGCTGTCGCCTTGTCCGTCCTGATGTCACGTTGTTTAAATTTTTCCCAAATTATTAAATAAATTATAAAATTAAAAAATTGCTTCAAATAAATGTTTTCATACATTTCAAAAAAAGCAATATGGGCAATCCCCGATTATTAAAAATCATACAAACAGACAAAATTGGTTAATTCGTTGTAGTTCTATAAATAGAACGAAAACAGCAACAAAAACCAAAGTTTCTTTGAAAACCGCCGTACCAAGCATAGCTTTAACACATAATTGCATACGAAGTATGCAATGTGTAAAAGATTAAAATATGCATAAAGAAGGCAATTGGGAAAGACTTCACAACAGGCATGACGTAGCTGAATGCGTTTACAACCATTTCAACTATCGTAGGGGTGCGAGTTCGACTCCCACTCCCGGGAGAAAAGGCTTTGAAGAGATTTACAAGGTATAATCGAAACAGCTGTCGCCTTGTCCGTCCTGATGTCACGTTGTTTAAATTTTTCCCAAATTATTAAATAAATTATAAAATTAAAAAATTGCTTCAAATAAATGTTTTCATACATTTCAAAAAAAGCAATATGGGCAATCCCCGATTACTAAAAATCATACAAACAGACAAAATTGGTTAATTCGTTGTAGTTCTATAAATAGAACGAAAACAGCAACAAAAACCAAAGTTTCTTTGAAAACCGCCGTACCAAGCATAGCTTTAACACATAATTGCATACGAAGTATGCAATGTGTAAAAGATTAAAATATGCATAAAGAAGGCAATTGGGAAAGACTTCACAACAGGCATGACGTAGCTGAATGCGTTTACAACCATTTCAACTATCGTAGGGGTGCGAGTTCGACTCCCACTCCCGGGAGAAAAGGCTTTGAAGAGATTTACAAGGTATAATCGAAACAGCTGTCGCCTTGTCCGTCCTGATGTCACGTTGTTTAAATTTTTCCCAAATTATTAAATAAATTATAAAATTAAAAAATTGCTTCAAATAAATGTTTTCATACATTTCAAAAAAAGCAATATGGGCAATCCCCGATTATTAAAAATCATACAAACAGACAAAATTGGTTAATTCGTTGTAGTTCTATAAATAGAACGAAAACAGCAACAAAAACCAAAGTTTCTTTGAAAACCACCGTACCAAGCATAGCTTTAACACATAATTGCATACGAAGTATGCAATGTGTAAAAGATTAAAATATGCATAAAGAAGGCAATTGGGAAAGACTTCACAACAGGCATGACGTAGCTGAATGCGTTTACAACCATTTCAACTATCGTAGGGGTGCGAGTTCGACTCCCACTCCCGGGAGAAAAGGCTTTGAAGAGATTTACAAGGTATAATCGAAACAGCTGTCGCCTTGTCCGTCCTGATGTCACGTTGTTTAAATTTTTCCCAAATTATTAAATAAATTATAAAATTAAAAAATTGCTTCAAATAAATGTTTTCATACATTTCAAAAAAAGCAATATGGGCAATCCCCGATTATTAAAAATCATACAAACAGACAAAATTGGTTAATTCGTTGTAGTTCTATAAATAGAACGAAAACAGCAACAAAAACCAAAGTTTCTTTGAAAACCGCCGTACCAAGCATAGCTTTAACACATAATTGCATACGAAGTATGCAATGTGTAAAAGATTAAAATATGCATAAAGAAGGCAATTGGGAAAGACTTCACAACAGGCATGACGTAGCTGAATGCGTTTACAACCATTTCAACTATCGTAGGGGTGCGAGTTCGACTCCCACTCCCGGGAGAAAAGGCTTTGAAGAGATTTACAAGGTATAATCGAAACAGCTGTCGCCTTGTCCGTCCTGATGTCACGTTGTTTAAATTTTTCCCAAATTATTAAATAAATTATAAAATTAAAAAATTGCTTCAAATAAATGTTTTCATACATTTCAAAAAAAGCAATATGGGCAATCCCCGATTATTAAAAATCATACAAACAGACAAAATTGGTTAATTCGTTGTAGTTCTATAAATAGAACGAAAACAGCAACAAAAACCAAAGTTTCTTTGAAAACCGCCGTACCAAGCATAGCTTTAACACATAATTGCATACGAAGTATGCAATGTGTAAAAGATTAAAATATGCATAAAGAAGGCAATTGGGAAAGACTTCACAACAGGCATGACGTAGCTGAATGCGTTTACAACCATTTCAACTATCGTAGGGGTGCGAGTTCGACTCCCACTCCCGGGAGAAAAGGCTTTGAAGAGATTTACAAGGTATAATCGAAACAGCTGTCGCCTTGTCCGTCCTGATGTCACGTTGTTTAAATTTTTCCCAAATTATTAAATAAATTATAAAATTAAAAAATTGCTTCAAATAAATGTTTTCATACATTTCAAAAAAAGCAATATGGGCAATCCCCGATTATTAAAAATCATACAAACAGACAAAATTGGTTAATTCGTTGTAGTTCTATAAATAGAACGAAAACAGCAACAAAAACCAAAGTTTCTTTGAAAACCGCCGTACCAAGCATAGCTTTAACACATAATTGCATACGAAGTATGCAATGTGTAAAAGATTAAAATATGCATAAAGAAGGCAATTGGGAAAGACTTCACAACAGGCATGACGTAGCTGAATGCGTTTACAACCATTTCAACTATCGTAGGGGTGCGAGTTCGACTCCCACTCCCGGGAGAAAAGGCTTTGAAGAGATTTACAAGGTATAATCGAAACAGCTGTCGCCTTGTCCGTCCTGATGTCACGTTGTTTAAATTTTTCCCAAATTATTAAATAAATTATAAAATTAAAAAAATTGCTTCAAATAAATGTTTTCATACATTTCAAAAAAAGCAATATGGGCAATCCCCGATTATTAAAAATCATACAAACAGACAAAATTGGTTAATTCGTTGTAGTTCTATAAATAGAACGAAAACAGCAACAAAAACCAAAGTTTCTTTGAAAACCGCCGTACCAAGCATAGCTTTAACACATAATTGCATACGAAGTATGCAATGTGTAAAAGATTAAAATATGCATAAAGAAGGCAATTGGGAAAGACTTCACAACAGGCATGACGTAGCTGAATGCGTTTACAACCATTTCAACTATCGTAGGGGTGCGAGTTCGACTCCCACTCCCGGGAGAAAAGGCTTTGAAGAGATTTACAAGGTATAATCGAAACAGCTGTCGCCTTGTCCGTCCTGATGTCACGTTGTTTAAATTTTTCCCAAATTATTAAATAAATTATAAAAATAAAAAATTGCTTCAAATAAATGTTTTCATACATTTCAAAAAAAGCAATATGGGCAATCCCCGATTATTAAAAATCATACAAACAGACAAAATTGGTTAATTCGTTGTAGTTCTATAAATAGAACGAAAACAGCAACAAAAACCAAAGTTTCTTTGAAAACCGCCGTACCAAGCATAGCTTTAACACATAATTGCATACGAAGTATGCAATGTGTAAAAGATTAAAATATGCATAAAGAAGGCAATTGGGAAAGACTTCACAACAGGAATGACGTAGCTGAATGCGTTTACAACCATTTCAACTATCGTAGGGGTGCGAGTTCGACTCCCACTCCCGGGAGAAAAGGCTTTGAAGAGATTTACAAGGTATAATCGAAACAGCTGTCGCCTTGTCCGTCCTGATGTCACGTTGTTTAAATTTTTCCCAAATTATTAAATATATTATTATAAATAAATAAATAAAAATAAAGAAAAAACATAGCCATTTAGCTGATTTTTTGAAATGTTTGTATGGCGGTGTGCCACTGACATCGGTGGGTCGGGCCTCAAAAGTTAGTGGGGGTCGGTCTTACATTTGGACTCGATTGGAGCACTCTAAATGGGTCAAAGTGAGATTTTTCAAAATTTGCTCCTACCCAAAAGTTCGACCCAAATTGGGGGACATCAGAATTCGTTTTAGACGTATGGTTCCTTCGGCAAAGTTTCTTATTTAGAGAATACGCTTTTCACAAAGCAATGAGCGATTTTTAAATCGACCCGCCCTAGTATACATATATACTAATTTAACTCTAATAAAATACACCTCTTTATTTTGAAAAGCGCGTCCGACGTATCAAAAATACTATAATGCTTGTTACAATCCAGGCACAAACAAAGAAGAGCTTCGTGCATTACGAAATTCGACCTACATGTGCTCAAAAAAAGCGGATGGAAATTCCTAGATAACCTCATGGGAACATTAAATTTGATCTCGCTAAGTAAAAATGGGTTATTCACCGTTCCTCTCAATACCAATTCACCACAAACAACACACCAAGCATTTCCCAGCGACTCTCTAGAGAAGGTAGGTTTATAGGCTTTAACCGACTGTTGTAAGAGGGAAGATTTCTTGTTGGATCCCACGCCAAATGACTCAAAGCAAAAAGTAGGAATTGTTTTTTAACCAATTCAAGCTTGTCACGATAGATTTGATACCGCGGGTTCCAAACGATTGATGCATACTCCAATATAGGTCTCACTAAAGCAGTAAAGAGAGATTTTGTAACGTAGGGTTCATTAAATTCCTTAGACCATCGTTTAACAAAAGCAAGAACTCCCTCCGATCGCGTCACGCAAGTTCAATATGAAATTTAAAGTTAAGTTTTGGGTCCAATGTAACACCCAGGTCAATAAATCTACTGACTTGCTCCAGCCGTTAGTCACCAACCGTGTAATTGTGCACTGGAAATGATTTTCTACCAAAACTCATGAATTTACATTTATTTAGGTTGAGACTCATATCATTAATATTGCACCACTTGACTGAACTATCGAGCTCTTCTTGAATGAACAATCTGTCTTCCGGAGTGAGTATAGATTTAAAAAGCTTTATATCGTCAGCATACATCAAAATCTTGGAATGAGTTAACGCGCTTGGAAGATCATTAATAAATAGCAAAAATAGCAAAGGACCAAGATGACTACCTTGCGGTACGCCAGAAGTAACCCTAATGAATTGAGATTCGCTGTTTTTAAATAAAACCTTTTGTTTGCTTCCTTTTAAGTAAGAGGAAATCCAACTCAGAAGTTGAGGTGGAAACTCTAAACCATTAAGTTTATAAGTGAGAATAGTGTGGGAAACTTTATCGAAAGATTTGCTGAAATCCGTGTAAATTACATCGGTATGTAGGTTATTTCTAAACTTTCTGGAGACATGAGTAGTAAATTCTAACAGGTTCCACTCAGATGACTTGCCTTTGCAGAAGCCATGCTGAGCTAGGTTACTTATAGGAGAAACTGAATGAGCTGGTTGTTTAGTTAAAATGAATTCGAAAAGTTTAGGCATTTCGCTAAGTTTTGCAATGCCGCTAGAGTTTGCAACACATGGTTTACTGCCACTTTTGTACAGTGGTATAATAAAAGAATCTTTCCAGAAACAGGGAAATACACCTTGCATTAGAGAAGCATTAAAAATATTCGTTAAGGGCCGATATAAATATTCCGCGCAACTTTTTAGAACAACAGAAAGAATGCTGTCGAGACCACTAGCATAAGAAGTTTTTAGGGTTTCTAGGTGTAAAAACACGTCGTTACAGGATATCGAAGGGACTCGTACACCGCGAATAAATAGCTTATAAATAGAATGAACCCAGTTACAGAGGAAAGATAATTTTAAGCGCTTCCAGTGCAGTTTTTTAAAATACTTGAAATGTTTTTCGGGTTTAATTTTTCTATACCTTTCCGGCATTCAAATTTTAGACTAACACAAGTACTTTTGGATTGTAAAAATACTTTGGCACTACGTGCATATTTCGGATTTCGTCTAATTTTTTTAATAATCCAAAGCATTTTCTTATGAGTTTTAATAAATATTCATGGCTACTTTTAACCAGTTGGTAGATTCGCTTATCGACCTCGAAGTCGACTTTCGAGAAGCTAAAAACCCCAATCAGTCAGTTTTAGAAACACGAAAGAAGGAGGCTAAAGAGCTTTGGGTTAAAATTAAACGAAGCTGCGGTGAGCTTTAGTAGTCAGAGGCTGCAAACGATTCCAAAGAGGCAAGTGCAGCGTAGAAAAAGTGTAAGCTAGCATACACAATATACATCAAGTGTATAGATCTAGTAGTGGACTTGAGTACCAAACAAAAAGGAAAAGGTGCTGAAAATTCGGGTGAAGATTCCAGTTTGGATCACAATATTAGGCTCCCGCCTTGTTATACCAAAGCTTTCAAGGGGGATTACTTGTCATGGCCAACCAATCGTGATATGTTCACGGCCATATACATTAATAATAAGCGGCTTGCTTCAGTGGAGAAATAGAGTCAGTTAACTAAAAAGACTCATGGCGAGGCAAAAGATATAGTTATTCTTATGTATTCATGTAGGGTTAAGTAATTATAACATCTCGGTAACTCTGTTACCCAACTTTATTATCGATAAATCTATATCATATCTTGAGGTCACATTATATAATTCTTACAATAAAGACTTATAGAACATAATTGTGGTGTCAGAAGTGGGCACTATGAGCGTCTACAATCAGCAACTAACCACAGTTATGAATGCGCTGACGGCAGCCATTCGTGGAGCGGTGGAACAAGCTTCCCAACAGGCTGGAGCAGTTGCTGCAACAAATTCTTCATCCCCACGAGTACCGCCATTTGCAATGACTGGCTTCAAAAGCGGCGAAGGGGCAACAGTACACGAGTATTTCACTCGTTTTGAGTGGGCACTGCAATTAAGTAAAATTCCAACGACGGAGTACCCAACTTCGCATTTTAATAAGTCCAAAGCAACCTGAAGAATTACAATACAACGAAATTAAAGTTAGCACCTCTTTCGACGGCAAAAAAAATATATACGCTGAAAGCTTCAAATTCCGCAAATTAAAGCAGGAAGCAGGAGAATCGATATCTATGTACACACTACGATTGAAGCAAGCAGCAACCTTTTGCGATTATGGCGCGTTTCTAGATAGGATGCTTACAGAGCAAATGCTTTTCGGTATGGAGTCACGCAGTATCTGTGACGAAATTATCACAAAACAACCGAAAAATTTCTCAGAGGCGTATGACATTGTATATTCAAAGAACCGACCCAACGAGCCATGGGGATGGTAAACGCGACTGAAGGACTGGAAACAGAACCGACACACAAAGTGGGACTGACGTCTATTAAAAAGAAGCCTAACAAGAATACAAACTCGTCACTAACCGGGACTTGCTTTGGATGTGGAGATCAACACTTACGCAAAGAATGCAAATTCAAAAATGCCAAATGTTTTACATGCGAAAAAACGGGCCACATAAGCAAAGTATGCCGGTCGAGTGGTAAACAGATATCTGAACTCGAAGAGACAAATGAATGTGAACCAGTACAAATTTTACGTCAAGAGGGTAGCGTCAATGCTATGAATACTTTTGGTAGAAAAATGATTACAATGCTAATTGACGGAAAGCAAATACAGTTGGAGTTAGATACGGGTGCTCCATGCAGCATAATAAACACGAAATTATTCCGCAAGTTGAAGTTGACAGCAAGGTTGAAGCCAACGGACCGCCAGTTTTCAAGCTACATGGGACATAAAGTTAATTGCATTGGACGTGCAGTTGTCAACGTAACATACGTGAAAACCACACGCAAACTAAATATATATATTGTTGAGGGTAATTTCGAGACGTTGTGTGGACGAGAGTGGATTTCACATTTCATACATGAAATCAATAAAAACTGTTTCAGTGCAAACAACTAACCTCGCTGGAAATGAGAGGCTACGCTTGCAACAGATTTTGAGACATTGGGAGGCCGCCTTTGGTTCGCTAGCAGGAACTTTTAAGGGCCCTGCAGCAAAGGTGCACCTTAAACCAGATGCTAAACCCGTATTTGCACGAGCGATAGAAGTTCCATTCGCATTACGAGGTGCATATGCTAAGGAAATTGACGCAAAAATTGCTGCAGGTTTCTACGAACGGGTCGAGTATTCTGAGTAGGCATCTACTACGCATGTAGTTACAAAAAAAAAATGGTGGAATACGTATAACTGGGAATTACAAGCCAACTGTCAATCCGCAGATGATAATTGATGAGTATCCAATTCCCAAAGCAGAAGACATTTTTAACCAAATGAAAGGCGCCACAGTATTTGCTAATTTGGATGTGACCGACGCATACTCACACCTGCGAATTGATCAAGAGTTTGCCCATGTACTAACACTGAACACTACAACACACGGGCTCATTCGCCCAACATGTGCAGTTTATGGTGCTGCTAACATACTTGCAATTTGGCAGCGCACGATGGAAACGACATTACAAGATATACCAAATGTTAGAAAGTTTTTCGACGATATCATCATATACGCCAAAAATATCAATGAACTACTAACAACGTTGGGTCGGACGTTAGAGAAACTCACAAAACTCGGACTCAAATTAAATAAATCCAAATGTGTATTTGCTGCATCTGCAATCGAGTTCTTAGGGCACAGGATCGATGCACAAGGCATACACAAATCAACCAAGCATATCGACGCTATACTACATGCACCGAGACCCACAACAATCGAGCAACTACAACTATTCCTAGGTAAGGCAACATACTATTCTAATTTTATACCGAATTTAGTAACATTAGAAAGATCATTACGTGATGTTATCAAAAAAGGGAAGTTTTATTGGCCACGGGCCGCCGAATCGGCGTATAAGTGCATAAAGCAAATTATGGTTTCACCACAAGTGCTAATGCCGTATGACCCAGCACTCCCACTAGTATTAACAACGGATGCGAGTAAAACAGGCTTAGGTGCTGTGTTGTCGCACCGCGTAGACAACAACACGGAACGACCAATTGCATACGCGAGTCGTACCATGAGTCAAACAGGACAAGGCTACTCCCAAATTGACAAAGAGGCACTTGCAATTGAATGGGCAGTGCAAAAGTTTTTCAAATATTTATATGCGAAACACTTTACATTGATAACAGACAATAAACCGCTGGCTCAGATATTACATCCAACGAAATCCCTGCTGGTATTATGTATATCCCGAATGGCAAACTACGCTGATTTCCTGAGCAACTTTATCTTCGATGTCTCTATAAAAAAATCTAAGGAAATTGTAACGCAGATTACCTCTCGCGCTTACCGGATTCAACAAATAAGCTAAAGCAACACAGCACGATATGTGGTGATGAACTCGATAATTTTATGATATGGCAGATTAACCAACTACCAGTTACAGCTCCAGTTATCGCCCAAGAAACCCGTAGGGATCAAAGTTTGGGAAAAATACTTCAAATACTAGAAAAAGGTCAATGCCTCACGAGAGCGGGGTACAAAGCCCCAGAATACCAGTACCAAGTATCATCTGGCTGTCTTACATTCGATCATCGGGTCGTTATTTCTATGAAACTTCGAAAGTTATTACTTCAAGAATTACACAAGGCACACCTGGGTGTTGTTAAAATGAAAAGTATCGTACGTTCTTTTATATACTGGCCAGGTATCGATAAAGACATCGAGAATTTGGCTAAATCATGCGAATGTTGCGCAAAAAATGCGAATAAACCACCGAAGATCACCAACCATCATTGGGAGTACCCAAAAGGCCCATGGGAACGAATTCACATCGCAGGACCTGTAGAAGGTATGATGCTGCTCATTATAGCCGACGCTTACTCCAAGTGGCTCGAAGTCAAGACTACCAAAATAATGACCTCAACCGCTACAATTGCCCTGCTGGATGACGTATTTGCTGCGTATGGGGTCCCGGAAGAACTAGTTTCTGACAACGGAACGAATTTCAAGTCTGCGGAGTTCAAAGAATTCTTAAGCCAAATAGGCGTCAAATACCATAAAACTACGCCCCTTTATCACCCAGCCACAAACGGTCAAGCGGAACGCAATGTGCAAACGGTGAAAAATGCCTTAAAGGCGGCGGGGACCACAACGAGAACGTTAAAACCAAATATAAAGAATTCTTACGACAATACAAAAATGCTCCACACAGTAAGCCAGGCGAATCCTCAGCAAAACTGATCTTAGGGCGACGACTACGCACGCGCCTAGATTTGATTCGACCCGAAAACGTAAACGAGCGAGTGTCGGCAAAACAGTTCATCCAACAAGAAAACAGGTGTCGCGAATTCGCAACTGGCGATTCGGTGTATTTCCTTTCGGGAAACCCACAGCAGAACAAGTGGCTGCGCGGTAAGGTAATAAGGCGTATGGGTGATCTACCCTACGAGATCTTATTCAACAACAAGTACTACAAGAGGCATGTAAACCAAATACGGACTGCCGGCGCACCAGGCACCCAACAACCAAGTTACAGAGAGGACGAAGTGAACTACATGCAAAGCACCAACAGCGAAGGAAACTGCATGCAAGGCAACAACGGCTACACGAGAGAGGAAATGAGTGAAAGAACGGAGCCAAGCCACACTCCGGGGAGCGAAGATAGTAAACCACATATAGTTATTCCGAGCATAAAGAGTACGAACACAGAAAATGATATCCGCGAAGCAAGTAGAGCTTCACCTAATAGAAATGAGTCAAACGATCGGCAAGAGCAACTACCGTTAGGAGCACCTTCATAACCTGATGACCCAGTAATAGTTCTACCAGAGGTATAAGCCGAACAAACACCACGGCGATCAACGAGAGTACGTAAGCCGAAGGTTATATTTTCACCAACAACTTAGAAGGGGAAAAATGTTATGTATTCATGTAGGGTTAAGTAATTATAACATCTCGGTAACTCTATTACCCAACTTTATTATCGATAAATTTATATCGTATTTATATTCATTTAATTTTATATGAGAGCCTCTCTAAGTTTAATCGTAAATTGCTGCAAGAGGCCTCCAAACTAAGGCGTGATGGCAAGGTGCGGGGAGTATTTACTCTTATTGGAGTTGTTTATGTGCGATATGAAATTGGTTCTGCCCCTATGAAGATTTGCTGTGAAGATGACGTGGTGCGATTTCGCTGACATTGTAAATTTATTTATATTTATGTTGTTATGTATGTTATTCTTTTTACGTATAGTCTCCTTTATTTTAATTTCTCCTATGGCTATAAAGTTGGCCCTTCCCTTTAGTGCTTTTAAAACATTATTTGCACTATTGGTTGCTTTTGTTTACTTCTCCCATGGTACTAAACGATAGGTACAGTAGTGCTGACGAATTTGGTCCTGCTAAGCTTAATGTTTTATGCAGTCAACAAAGTGGTTTAAATATTGTGCATTTTAACGCTCGTAGCCTGAATGGGGAAAGATTAGATTATGCTAGATCTGTATTTGAGAACTCACTGATAGATATTATTTGTGTGTCAGAAACTTGGTTTGATGCTAGGCTAAGTGAGGTCCTAGCTAGTATAAACAACTATAGCTTGTGACGTAATGATCGGTCTGAAAGAAGAGGTAGAGGGGTTGCAATATATTGCAGATGTGCACAAGTCGACTGGAAGCGGCACTGAGTTTCTTTTTGTTGAAATATCAGGACAAAACTTTAAAACCCACTAATTTGAACCCGTTTTCTGATGTTGTGTCCTCGTTCTTAGGTGAATATGGCAATATTATTATATGCGGAGATTTTAATGTCAATATTCTTATACGTGATAGCTATAGTACTAATTTTCTTGATGCCATTGCCAGCATGGGACTGTCCCTTTTTAATACAACTGTGCCAACAAGATACGCTATTAACTGCTCTTCTAGTCTTCTTGACTATTATATTGTTTGTGATTTGTCCAGTGTTATCAAGTTTGATCAAAATCCCTTTATAACTGACCATGATCTAATTTTTTGCTGCTTAGATATAGACAGAGATCGTAGTCATCTAAGCCGGTCCTTTACCTATCGTGATTTCCGCAACGTAAATGAAACTGCCCTTTTTTCTGATCATAGTATTATTGACTGGAGCTTATGCTGGATTCTTGAAACTATTGACGAAAAACATGATTTTCTTGTAAGTGTCCTTAAATCTGTTTTTGACAAATATGTGCCTGTACGTGAAGTCTCTGTTAAGTGCTCGTCTTGCCCATGGTTTACGAAGAATATTCAAATTGCTATCAAAGAGAGAAATAGGTTGCATTCTACGTGGAGAAAAAGAACTACGCAGGAAAATTGGCAAGCCTTCAAATTTTCTAGAAATAGGGCTACATATATAACAAGGCTAGAGAAACGCAGGTATTATAGTTCCAAGCTGAATACAGCACTCCCTACTAGCGTCCTGTGGCGCAATATTAAAAAGTTACAAGTTTATAGCAAGGAAAAGGTGGAGTGTGCTTACTCCCCTGATGTGGTAAACAATACGTTCTTTTCAAGTAGCACGTCATGTGTTGCAATTCCTCCGCTTGTACCCAGTGAAGCTAGTTGTTTCCGAGGACCGCAGTATGAATTTTGCACAGTCTCTGAGTATGATGTGGGAGGGTGTGTATTCAAAATACACTCCAATGCCGTAGGCAAGGATGGGCTGCCGATCAGATTCATTAAACTGGTTTTACCATATATTGTTGGAACCCTTACCCACATCATAAATCATGCCATTACCACCTCTTGCTTTCCTAGTCTGTGGAAAGTGGCAACTGTTTTACCTGTAGCTAAAAAAAGAGGTGCTAGCTCTCCGTCTGATTTTCGTCCGATTAGTGTCCTGCCAGCCCTTTCGAAGATTTTTGAAACAATAATGCATGATCAGATTACTTGACATATTAATGAGCATAATCTACTTTCCCCCTTCCAGTTAGGCTTTAGAAAAAATCATAGTTGTGCAACTGCAATGCTTAAGATCTTGGATGATCTGAGAACTCCTTTTGGCGATAATCATTTAACTTTGTTATGTCTGCTTGATTTCTCCAAGGCATTTGATTCGGTCAATCATACGCTCTTATCCATCAAGCTGAAATTTTACTTTGGGTTTAGTAATCATGCTCTGAGCTTAATGAATAATTACTTAACATTCAGATATCAGCGTGTTCGACTTGGTTCTGAGATGTCACAACTGAAAGAGCTGACTATGGGAGTACCCCAGGGATCCATTCTTGGCCCTCTGATTTTCAGCCTCTTTCTTAATGATATTTTTGGAGTGTGTCAATATGTGAGACTTCATGCGTATGCGGATGATATCCAGCTCTATTTATCTGACTCGTTCAAGCAAGTTGACCGTCTTTGTTTTCACATCAATGACGACTTGTCAATGATATACAAATGGGCGACTGAAAATGGTTTGTTACTAAATTGTTTGTTACTAAAAAGCAAAAATCTTGGGTCACTTGACATACGAGTACATATAAATAATGTGAACCTCCAAGTTGTTGATAAAATTAAGAACCTAAGATTTATAATAAATTCTAAGCTTTCGTGCAAAGACCATATAAATTCGATGGTCAGCAAGGTATATCTAACCCTACATAACCTGCGGCAGTCTAGTCTATATACGCCTACTAGCACAAGGCGTCAACTTGCTTTGCAACTCCTTTTGCCTATAATAACGTCTTCTGAGCTGATATATAGTAAGCTGTATTCTCACTCCGCGCATAAGGTTGAAGTCCTGTTTAATAACATCACGCGTTATGTATATGGTGTGCCCAGGCTCGATCATATTTCCCCCTGGAGACACCGTCTCCTTGGTTGCGGCATCTTAAATTATTTGAAGGCAAGGAATTGCATATTTTTATTTAAACTCATGATGTCGGCCACGCCGAACTATTTGCATACAAAATTAGTTTTTACTAGGTAAGCTCGTCTAAGTGACTTAATTGTACCACAATTTAACTCGGTAACATCAGCAAGACTTTTTTTCGTCAACACTATTCGTCTTTGGAACACCATTCCGTCAAGTATAAGGAATAAGTTAAACAAAAGCAACTTTCAACAAACGCTTTATGCATATTTCAGTAGCCTTACTCCAGGAACATTGAAGAATGGCCAGCTATCTCTTTTTGTTGAAACCGTCACTTGTAGTTTAAAATTTTATTTTATTACTGTTCATTATTTTAACTCTAACTCTTACTTTTTAATTTTTATAAATCGCAAGCTTTATTTTAATGTGAATTTGTTTATGAATGCTGTTGTGCTATAAAAGATTTAAGAATCTTATTGTACTGATATATATTGAAATAAATGCAATACAATATCTTGTAGTCACATTATATAATTCTTACAATAAAGACTTATAGAACATAATAGTTAGCAAATGCCCCCTGACGAATGAGGGTTTTAAAACATCGTGGAAACGAAAATAAACGAATTCTAGTCAACAGCCAACTGAAGATCCTCTTCAACCTTCCCCCAGTAGACAACGAATTTGAAAGTGCAATCAAGCAACTTCAGCGAGAAATAAAGAACTGTATTTCAGCACTCCAGATTCATTAAATTGATATTTCGAATCGGGATGCTTTTATTACATACCTTTGCTCTACTAAGCTCCCAGAAGTTACGCTTCTTTTGTGGGAACAATCGGTTCAAGATACAAACGAAATTCCAAAGTGGAGTGACAGGTTTCTAATAAATCGGTTCCAGACTTTACAAACGGTTTTCGATTTGCGAGGCTCACAGCCAAATAAATGCCAACCCTCAAAATCTCATCACGAAGAGAATAGCGAAAAGTTGAATACGTTCGTTGCGTACCGAATGCGAAATGCCAGCTATGCAGTCGCTCCTCGAAACACGTGCGATCTTGTTCAGGATCCAGCCGATGACACCCTCTGAACGTAGAACGTATATGAGAAGGAATCATATATGCCTGAACTGTTTGTCCTCCGGACATGGTGTTGAAAAATGCAGGGACTCGTACAACTGTGCAGGCTATCACTCGCTCCATCATTCCTTATTACATTTGAACCCAACTCAGGTAACTTCAGCCCCAACAGGTGACTCTTCGAGTTCACTTACGACTGGTACCGGATCTACTTCCAAACCGACCACTTCGGAGCAGAACCGTGCTCACGCCAACGTTGGGCCTCCGAATAACGTTCCGTCGGAACCAAACCGCTCATATTATCTTCAAACACAGTGATTCCGTGTACTCGGCCCGAGCTTTAATAGACTCCGGTTCCGAGTGCTCGTTTATTACGGATCGACTTTGCCGACATATCGGTCTTCCAGCCAAAAAGTGAATGCGAATATCTGGTATTAATAATACGGTTGCAGCTCACTCCATCCATCATAGACACAGCTTTAGTGTTGCTTAAATTGACAAACAATCTTCCCACATCCGATATTGACCCTGCTACCCAACAAAACTTCCCGGGAATTAAACTAGCGGACAGCCGATTCTTTGCGAACAAACAAGTTGATTTTGTGCTTGGAGGTGATGGCTATCCTCAAATCATTTTGGAGGGGATTTGGAAGGAATTCACGAGTAATATTTTCGCCGAGGAAACGGTATTCGGATGGATACTTATGGGACGGACCAACGCAAACAAAGAACGACATCCTGCGTCTTTTTACAATGAAATCGCTTGGATCATGAACTGGCAGCATTTTGGGAATTGGAAGATATCCCAAAGAACGCGATCCGTACGGCCGATGAGGAATACTGCGAGGAGATTTATAAAACCACTAAGACACGAACGGATACGGGAAGATATACGGTCTCCCTACAATTTCGAAAGAATATCCCAGCTTTCTTTAGGGTGTGTAATATAACCTGAAGGGAGAGTTGTGAAAACTTAGCTTAGAGTTTACTATCAACAAGAATAGCCAAACGGGACCCATTGACAATGGCTAGCCTTCAGTGGCTGGGGAGGCTCTTGGCTATCCTCGAAGCTATCACCAACAGGACATTTTATTATAGAGTCCCTCTAAAATAAATGGTTAACAAATAAACAAACAAAAAACTAAAATAGACCAGAGTCCATAACCAACGGTATAATCTACAATCAGGGTCAGCATGCTACAATAATAACAACAAAAAGGGGCTCAAAACTGATGTCCTTAACCGCACCAAACATAGGAAAACCAGCGATGGTATTTGGTTTGGTGGCTCGCAACCCTCCCATCCGTGGATTTCCTTGGCCTTTATTTACACACATACATTTTTTGGAAAACCCCAAAAGCACACATTATATCAGGTGCGGAAACTGTTATTCCTTTTATATTATAATTCATTGCAAAACTATTAATTTTGGACTTTTTATACATATATTTGGAACAAGATAAAAATTATTTTCGGATTTTTATTACCTGAGTCCGATAGAACTAGTTAAACTCCGAATTTTAAAAATAAAAGTCCGGAAATAAAAGTAAAATCCGGACTTTTATTTTTTAAGGCCAAAATAAAAGTCCGGCTTGATAACAAAGAAACGGTTTATCCGAAATAAAAAAAATTTTTATAATAATTATTATATTTAAACTGCCTTACATCATGAAACTCTCCTTGCCTGAGGAAACGAGGTGAGGTGAATAATTCTACTCACACATGTTTAGCATTGCCGTCAGAAATAATCTCAAACACTCGTTTGGGTGTGTAATGCATTTCCAAATTCGAAATTGTCTTTTCTTCTTTTTATTAACAAACCTAGGTATCTAACTTTAATGTAAAGTTTCTACATATAATATCATAAACTTTATTGTGAATTCTAACAAATATATTATTTTATAATTTTTTTTATACTCAGTTGAGCAGAGCTCACAGAGTATATTAAGTTTGATTGGATAACGGTTGGTTGTACATATATAAAGGAATCGAGATAGATATAGACTTCCATATATCAAAATAATCAGGATCGAAAAAAAATTTGATTGAGCCATGTCCGTCCGTCCGTCCGTCCGTCCGTCCGTCCGTCCGTCCGTCCGTTAACACGATAACTTGAGTAAATTTTGAGGTATCTTGATGAAATTTGGTATGTAGGTTCCTGAGCACTCATCTCAGATCGCTATTTAAAATGAACGATATCGGACTATAACCACGCCCACTTTTTCGATATCGAAAATTTCGAAAAACCGAAAAAGTGCGATAACTCATTACAAAAGACAGATAAAGCGACGAAACTTGGTAGATGGGTTGACGTTATGACGCAGAATAAAAAATTAGTAAGATTTTGGACAATGGGCGTGGCACCGCCCACTTTTACAAGAAGGTAATTTAAAAGTTTTGCAAGCTGTAATTTGGCAGTCGTTGAAGATATCATGATGAAATTTGGCAGGAACGTTACTACTATTACTCTATATGTGCTAAATAAAAATTAGCAAAATTGGATGAAGAACACGCCCACTTTTTAAAAAAAAATTTTTTTAAATTCAAATTTTAACAAAAAATTTAATATCTTTACTGTATATAAGTAAATTAAGTCAAAATTAAACTCCAGTAATGATATGATGCAACAAAATACAAAAATAAAAGAAAATTTCAAAATGGGCGTGGCTCCGCCCATTTTCATTTAGTTTGTCTAGAATACTTTTATTGCCATAAGTCGAACAAAAATTTACCAATCCTTCTCAAATTTGGTAGGAGCATAAATTCTATGACGGTAACTGTTCTCTGTGAAAATGGGCGAAATCGGTGGAAGCCGCGCCCAGTTTTTATACACAGTCCACCGTCTGTTCTTCCGCTCGGCCAATTACTAAATAACTTGAGCAAAATCCGATATATCTTTACTAAACTTAGCCCACGTACTTACCTGTGCTCACTTTTTCTTGGTATAAAAAATAGGCGAAATCTGACCATAACCACGCCCACTTTATCGATATCGAAAATTACGAAAAATGAAAAAAATGCCATAATTCTATACCAAATACGAAAAAAGGGATGAAACATGGTAACTGGATTGGTTTATTGACGCAAAATATAACTTTGGAAAAAACTTTGTAAAATGGGTGTGACACCTACCATATTAAGTAGAAGAAAATGAAAAAGTTCTACAAGGCGAAATCAACAGCCCTTGGAATCTTTTCAGGAATACTGTTAGTGGTATTGCATATATAAATAAATTAGCAGTACCCGACAGATGATTTTCTGGATCACCTGGTCCACATTTTGGTCGATATCGCGAGAACGCCTTCACATATACATCTAAGGGCCACTCGCTTTTAAAACCCTCATTAATACCTTTAATTTGATATCCATATCGTACAAAAACATACCAGAGTCACCCCTGTCCCACCCTAATGGCGATATCTCGAAAAGGCGTCCACCTATAGACCTAATGCCCCCTCCCTCTTAAAATGCTCAGTAACACCTTTCGTTTGATACCCATATCGTACAAACATTCTAGAGTCACCCCTGGCCCACCCTAATGGCGATATCTCGAAAAGGCGTCCACCTATAGACCTAGTGTCCACTCCCTCTTAAAATGCTCAGTAACACCTTTCGTTTGATACCCATATCGTACAAACATTCTAGAGTAACCCCTGGCCCACCCTAATGGCGATATCTCGAAAAGGCGTCCACCTATAGACCTAATGCCCACTCCCTCTTAAAATGCTCAGTAACAGCTTTCGTTTGATACCCATATCGTACAAACATTCTAGAGTCACACCTGGCCCACCCTAATGGCGATATTCCGAAAAGGCGTCCACCTATAGAACTAAGGATTACTCCCTTTTAAAATACTCATTACCACCTTTCATTTGATACCCATATCGTACAAACACATTCTAGAGTCACCCTGGCCCCCCCTAATGGCGATATCACGAAAAGGCGTCCACCTATAGACCTAATGTCCACTCCCTCTTAAAATGCTCAGTAACACCTTTCGTTTGATACCCATATCGTACAAACATTCTAGAGTCACCCCTGGCCCACCTTAATGGCGATATCTCGAAAAGGCGTCCACCTAGAGACCTAGTGTCCACTCCCTCTTAAAATGCTCAGTAACACCTTTCGTTTGATACCCATATCGTACAAACATTCTAGAGTCACCCCTGTCCCACCCTAATGGCGATATCTCGAAAAGGCGTCCACCTATAGACCTAATGCCCACTCCCTCTTAAAATGCTCAGTAACACCTTTCGTTTGATACCCATATCGTACAAACATTCTAGAGTCACACCTGGCCCACCCTAATGGCGATATCTCGAAAAGGCGTCCACCTATAGAACTAAGGATTACTCCCTTTTAAAATACTCATTACCACCTTTCATTTGATACCCATATCGTACAAACACATTCTAGAGTCACCCTGGCCCACCCTAATGGCGATATCTCGAAAAGGCGTCCACCTATAGACCTAATGCCCACTCCCTCTTAAAATGCTCAGTAACACCTTTCGTTTGATACCCATACCGTACAAACATTCTAGAGTCACCCTTGGTCCAGCTTTATGGCGATATCTCGAAAAGGCGTCCACCTATAAAACTAAGGATTACTCCCTTTTAAAATACTCATTACCACCTTTCATTTGATACCCATATCGTACAAACACATTCTAGAGTCACCCTGGCCCACCCTAATGGCGATATCTCGAAAAGGCGTCCACCTATAGACCTAATGCCCACTCCCTCTTAAAATGCTCAGTAACACCTTTCGTTTGATACCCATATCGTACAAATATTCTAGAGTCACCCTTGGTCCACCTTTATGGCGATATCTCGAAAAGGCGTCCACCTATAGAACTAAGGATTACTCCCTTTTAAAATACTCCTTACCACCTTTCATTTGATACCCATATCGTACAAACACATTCTAGAGTCACCCCTGGCCCACCCTAATGGCGATATCTCGAAAAGGCGTCCACCTATAGACCTAATGCCCACTCCCTCTTAAAATGCTCAGTAACACCTTTCGTTTGATACCCATACCGTACAAACATTCTAGAGTCACCCCTGGCCCACCCTAATGGCGATATCTCGAAAAGGCGTCCACCTATAGACCTAATGCCCACTCCCTCTTAAAATGCTCAGTAACACCTTTCATTTGATTCCCATATCGTACAAACACATTCTAGAGACACCCCTGGTCCACCTTTATGGCGATATCTCGAAACGGCGTCCACCTATGGAACTAAGGATCACTCCTTTTCAAAATACTCATTAACAGCTTTCATTTGATACCCATATCGTACAAACACATTATAGAATCACCCCTGGTCCACCTTAATGGGGACATCTCGAAAAGGCGTCCACCGATAGACCTAAGTCCCACTCCCTCTTAAAATGCCCAGTAACACCTTTCATTTGATACCCATATCGTACAAACAAATTCTAGAGTCAGTCCTGGTCTACCTTTATGGCGATATCCCTAAATGGCGTTCATCCATAGAACTATGGCCTACTCTCTCTTAAAATACTCTTTAATACCTTTCATTTGATACACATGTTATACAACCACATTCCAGGGTTACCCCAGATTGATTTTCCTTATTTTGTCTCCATAGCTCTCAACTGAGTATGTTATGTTCGGTTACACCCGAACTTAGCCTTCCTTACTTGTTCATAATTACAATTGTTGTTGCTTGTTATTACAAGAAAAATTCAAAAGAAAACAAGTAAGGAAGGTTAAGTTCGGGTGTAACCGAACATTACATACTCAGTTGAGAGCTATGGTGAAAACATAAGGGAAAATAAACATGTAGTAAAATGAACCGAGGGTAACCCTGGAATGTGTTTGTATGACATGTGTATCAAATGAAAGGCATTAAAGAGTATTTTATGAGGGAGTGGGCCATAGTTCTATAGGTGGACGCAATTTAGGGACATAGCCATAAAGGTGGATCAGGGTTGACTCTAGAATGCGTTTGTACGATATGGGTATCACATTAAAGGTGTTAATGAGTATTTTAAAAGGGAGTAATCCTTAGTTCCATAGGTGGACGCCGTTTCGAGATATCGCCACAAAGGTGGAACAGGGGTGACCCTAGTTTCTTTTTTTACAATATGGGCATCAAACGAATGGTGTTAATGAGTATTTTAAAAGGGAGTGGGACTTAGTTCTACAGGTGGATGCCGTTTCGAAATATCGCCATAAAGGTGGAACACGGTTGACTCTAGAATGTGTTTGTACGATATGGGTATCAAATTAAAGGCATTAATGAGGGTTTTAAAATGGAGTGGTGGTTGTTGTATAGGTAGTCGCCTTTTCGAGATATCGCTATAAAGGTGGACCAGGGGTGACTCTAGAATGCGTTTGTACGATATGGGTATCAAATGAAAGTTGTTGATGAGTATTTTAAAAGGGAGTAATCCTTAGTTCCATAGGTGGACGCCGTTTCGAGATATCGCCTTAAAGGTGGACCAGGGGTGACCCTAGAATTTGTTTGTTCAATATGGGTATCAAAAGAAAGGTGTTAATAAGTATTTTAAAAGGGAGTAATCCTTAGTCCCATAGGTGGACGCCGTTTCGAGATATCGCCATAAAGGTGGACCAGGGGTGACCCTAGAATATGTTTGTACAATATGGGCATCAAACGAAAGGTGTTAATGAGTATTTTAAAACGGAGTGGGCCTTAGTTCTATAGGTGGACGCCGTTTCGAAATATCGCCATAAAGGTGGAACAGGGTTGACTCTAGAATGTGTTTGTACGATATGGGTATCAAATTAAAGGTATTAATGAGGGTTTTAAAAGGGAGTGGTGGTTGTTGTATAGGTAGTCGCCTTTTCGATATATCGCTATAAAGGTGGACCAGGGGTGACTCTAGAATGCGTTTGTACGATATGGGTATCAAATGAAAGGTGTTAATGAGTATTTTAAAAGGGAGTGGCCTTAGTTCTATAGGTGGACGCCGTTTCGAAATATCGCTATAGAGGTGGACCAGGGGTGACTCTAGAATGTGTTTGTACGATATGGGTATCAAATTAAAGGTACTAATGAGGGTTTTAAAAGGGAGTGGTGGTTGTTGTTTAGGTGGTCGGATTTTCGAAATATCGCCATAAAGGTGGACCAGGGGTGACTCTAGAATTTGTTTGTACAATACGGGTATCAAAAGAAAGGCGTTAATGAGTATTTAAAGAGGGAGTAATGCTTAGTTCCATAGGTGGACGCCGTTTCGAGATATCGCCATAAAGGTGGGCCAGGGGTGACTCTAGAATTCGTTTGTGCAATATGGGTATCAAACGAAAGGAGCTAATGAGTATTTTAAAAGGGAGTGGGCCTTAGTTATATAGGTGGACGCCTTTTCGAGGTATCGCAATAAAGGTGGACCAGGGGTGACTCTAGACTTTGTTAGTACGATATGGGTATCAAATGAAAGGTGTTAATGAGTATTTTTAAAAGGGAGTGGGCCTTCGTTCTATAGGTATTCGCCTTTTCGAGATATCGCCATAAAGGTGGACCAGGGGTGACTCTAGAATGAGTTTGTACGATATGGGTATCAAATTAAAGGTATTAATGATAGTTTTAAAAGGGAGTGGTGGTAGTTGTATATGTGAAGGCGTTTTCCAGATATCGACCAAAATGTGGACCAGGGTGACCCAGAACATCATCTGTTGGATACCGCTAATTTATTTATATATGTAATACCTGCCAAGATTTTAAGGGTTTTTTATTTCGCCCTGCGGAACTTTTTCATTTTCTTCTACTTAATATGGTAGGTGTCACAACCATTTTATAAAGTTTTTTCTAAAGTTATATTTCGCTTCAATAAAACAATCCAATTACCTTACCATGTTTCATCCCTTTTTTCGTATTTGGTATAGAATTATGGAATTTTTTTCATTTTTCGTAATTTTCGATAACCTAAAAGTGGGCGTGGTCATAGTCGGATTTCGTTCATTTTTCATACCAAGATAAAGTGATTTCAAGTAAGCACGTGAACTAAATTCATTAAAGATATGTCGATTTTTTCTCAAGTTATCGTGTTAACGGCTATGCGGAAGGACAGACGGACGACTGTGTATAAAAACTGGGCGTGGCATCAACCGATTTCGCCCATTTTCACAGTAAAGAGTTAACGTCATAAAATCTATGCCCCTACCAAATTTCAAACGGATTGGTTAATTTTTGTTCGACTTATGGCGTTAAAAGTATCCTAGACAAATTAAATGAAAAAGGGCGGAGCCACGCCCATTTTGAAAATTTCTTCTATTTTTCTATTTTATTGCACTATAACATTACTGGAGTTGAATGTTGACATAATTTACTTATATACTGTAAAGATATTAAATTTTTTGTTAAAATTTTACTTTAAAAAAATTTTTTTTTTAAAAGTGGGCGTGGTCCTTCTCCGATTTGGTAATTTTTATTAAGCGCACATATAGTAATAGGAGTAACGTTCCAGCCAAATTTCATCATGATATCTTCAACGACTGCCAAATTACAGCTTGCAAAATTTAAAATTACCTTCTTTTAAAAGTGGGCGGTGACACGCCCATTGTCCAAAATTTTACTAATTTTCTATTCTTCGTCATAAGTTCAACTCATCTACCAAGTTTCGTCGCTTTATCTCTCTTTTATAATGAATTATCGCAATTTTTCGGTTTTTCGAAATTTTCGATATCGAAAAAGTGGGCTTGGTTATAGTCCGATATCGTTCATTTTAAACCGCGATCTGAGATGAGTGCTCAGGAACCTACATACCAAATTTCATCAAGGTACCTCAAAATTTACTCAAGTTATCGTGTTAACGGACGGACGGACGGACGGACGGACATGGCTCAATCAAATTTTTTTTCGATCCTGATTATTTTGATATATGGAAGTCTATATCTATCTCGATTCCTTTATATATGTACAACCAACCGTTATCCAATCAGACTTAATATACTCTGTGAGCTCTGCTGAACTGAGTATAATTATAGCTATCAGACTAATATAGAGAACTCGGTATATACAGTATAAGGAAAAACAACAACAACTATCAAAAAAAATCTCCCATGACTTCCGATCTAATTGTATTTATTTTAAACACTATAGCGTTATTTTTGTTTTTGCCATACAACTCTTTTCCTAGGATATGACTTTAAATGCGAAGGCTTATGCAAAAAAAATTTAACTCCTTAAATTTTTTATCATATCATTTATAAAAATTTCAAAATAAGTCAATTAGCAAAATAGAAAGAAAAGTTCATTATCAAAAGAATGACAATTTTCACCAAAACAAGGTTAGGTTAGGTTGAACTGGCCGGTCCATGAGGACCACACATAGACTGATGGAGTCCGTAGTGTTACCAGAAGTTTGTTTTAACGACCAAACCCAAAAAACCAACCAAAAAAACCCTATCAAAAGGAGGGGAGGAACCTTTAGAAACCCTAGGTCAACGAACTGGACTAAATTCCAGAAACATGTAGAAACAAAACTTGGACAACCCAAAGAGGTTGCCAATGTGGACTAACTGGAGGAGTCGAATGAATTCCTAACAAAGACGCTTTTGACTGCGTATAACAAAGCTTGCCCTCTAAGAAGATTCAGAGGAAAAGCAAAGCCGCCATGGGAGAGCAATGAGCTGAGTCTTCTAAGAGGGCAGGTAAAAGAAATGTTTAAGCTCGCAAAGACCGCGGAAAGCGAAAGCGTGTCGGGACGAGTACAGGGATCTACTGAAGATCTACAAGCGTGAAATTACCAGGGCGAATAGAAACTCATGGAAAAGCTTCTGTACGGACATAGAGTGCTCCAGCGAAACGGCTTGGTTGAAAAAAGTCCTAGTAAGGGGAAACATAGTCCAGGGACTAATAAAGAAAGAGAACGGGGAATGGTCATATAATAGTGAGTAATCCCTTGAGGTGCTTCTCGATACACATTTCCCATCGGGAGATGGTTTAGAAGAGCCAGCAGACAGCACTCACACTTCGATCACGGAGCGGGTAGTGCCGGACTTGGTGACCGATGCCAAGATCGAACGGGAAGTTAAGACGTTTTCTAAGTTTAATCGCCGGGCCCAGATGGTATATTTCCGGCCATGCTACAAGTTTCAAGTAGGGCGGTCGTGGAATGGCTTAAAATAATATTCTATTGGTGCATAAGACTGAATCATGTTCCGCACTTTTGGAGAACTGCTCGTGTAGCTTTCCTACCAAAGGCGGGGAAGATCGGTCACGTGTATCTCAAAGACTATAGACCAATTATCTTAACATAATTTCTGTTCAAAACCTTTGGGAGGCTGGTAGGTGTGTACATAAAAATCCAACGTGAATGAATAGCATCTCTCCACAACAAAACATGCGTACACCAAAGGCAAGTCGGTAGACACCGCATTGCATAGGGATGTAATAAGCATAGAGAAAGCCCTGGAATATAAGGAATATGCTCTAGAAGTCTTCCTAGACATTGCCGGGGCTTTAAATAATGTTTCTAAATGGGCTATTATGGATGGTTTTAATTACATTAAAGTACATCCTGCCTTAATCAGATGGATCGGCTGCATGTTAAATTGCAGAAGTATTACATAACAATGGGGATTTTATGAGGCCACGAAATCAATGGACAGGGGCACGCTGCAGGGAGGGGTGCTATCACCTCTGCTGTGGACGCTGGTCATCAACAAACTGCTCAGGCGATTCGATGAGGGACCCGTAAAACTTATGGCTTACGCAGATGACGTTGCCATTGCCATAAGTGGAAAGTGCTTTCCAACGATTAGTTCTTTGATGGATCGGGCGCTTCGGGATATTCATACCTGGGAATCTAATCTCGGCTTGAAAGTCAATGCGGAGAAAACGGATATGGTCTTGTTTAAAAAGAGGTACAAGGTCCCAAATTGCACCAGGCCTAACTTAGGAGGGGTGACCTTACAGGAGAAACCTTGCACAAAATATCTAGGAATCATCCTAAACAGTAAGCTGTCATGGAAGCTCAACGTGGAGGAGAGGGTCAAGAAGGCCTCAACTGCACTCTATGCATGTAAAAGAATGCTGGGGTGTACGTGGGGTTTATCGCCCTCTCTTTCTCATTGGGTTTTACGATTGTAAGCCCTATTCTATACTATGGAGTTCTTGTTTGGTGGAAAGCCACACAAAAACAACATACCTCAAAAAATTAGAGGGGGTATGCAGACTATCGATGCTTAGCATTACGGGATTCCTGAAAACAACCCGGCGGCTGCACTCTATGCCATTCTGCACATTCCACCTGTAGACCTGGTAGCAAAGAACATAGCATTAACAACCGCAACCAGGCTCGGTGCCTCGGGGCAGCTTGAGTGCCGACCATATGGTCATTGTAGTATAGCGTCATCAATCACAAGACGAACAGACTACCTGATTCCCTATCTACGCTACGAGGGAGATCTTAAGGCCACAATAGAGGTGGACGGTTGGCGGGAGGGGTGCGCACATGGCGGGCGAGGCAATACATGTGTACACAGATGGTTCCAAAGTAGTGGAAAGAGTAGGGTCTGTGGTATACTGTGCTGATCCGGAAATAAGCAGATCCTACAGGCTGCCGCATTACTGTAGCGTTTTCCAAGCGGAAATATTAGCCGTAACCAAACAGTAGAAACCCTGGAAGAGAATAGCTTAAGCTGCAACCATGTTAACTTTTATATTGACAGTCAAGCAGCAATTAAGGCAATAATCTCGCATAGCACAGCATCTAAATGCGTGTTAGATTCTCTGGAGAGAATCGGGACACGGAGAAGCATACATCTATATTGGGACCCAGGGCATATGGGAATATATGGGAATGAAAAAGTTGACGAACTAGCTAAAAAGGGCGCATCCCTTGAAGCTTGCTCCGTAGACGTCCCAATTAGACTGGGCGAGATTAGGCGAAGGCGAGAGGTGCACATGATCGGCCAAGCGGGAAAGGAGTGGGTTCAAGCGCGGGGCTGTAAAGTATCGAAGATTATGTGTAGGTCTTACAACCTTAGACTAACAAAGTTGCTTTAATCATTGAAAAGAGAGGACTGTAGACTCATGGCGGGTATTCTGACTGGGCACTGTCTTCTGGCGTCACATGCCTTTAAATTAGGCTTGGTCAGTTATAGCAGATGTAGGAAGTGCGGGTTGGAGGAGAAACGATCGAGCACGTTCTGTGTTCGTGCCCTGTATTTGCTAGGCTAAGACCCCAGCTATTAGTAGTGACACAGCTGTCAGATCTAGAAGCAGAACGTGGCTTAAGTCCTAGGAAGCTTCTAGTAAAACAAAATATGCATATGTATGTTTTCAAGCATACCGTGAGAGGTTTTCCGATTGTGGTTAAGCAACCCATTGCTTCCAGTGAGAGGAAAGCCTGGGATGCTTGACGGGGATGTTATCTCACGGTGAAGCTTACATAGAAATGATGTGTATAAGCATATAATTGACTTACCTACTAGCAGCAAAATGACGAACGGCCTTTCATGTTGCTGTTGTAGTAGGCTGGCGACTAAAAGTGAAGTTGCAAATTTTGTGTATCTGGTTTCGGTGTTGTCATTTACCCTGCTTCTTCAAAAATCAGGTTTTTGTTATTTACATACTAATTTAATATGTACATATTTGCAATGCAATCTCTCTTTTTCTTTTACTTTATATATTATAATTTTCTAGTTTGTATGTTTTTACTTTTTTATTCTAAAAAAAAAGTGCAAATAGTGCTAAGTTGCTCTTTTTAAATTTACCCGTATTTACTATGCCATTTTTTATTATTTTTTTTTTTGGTTTAACAACTATAAACTAATTTTTTTTCTAAATGGCAAAAACCACTAAACTGGAATTTGCATATTTTCGATTTTTTTTTCCTATCTAATAAAATCTTACAACCCGGTTATTTTGTTTATAGCATAGATAACTTTAATTTAACTTTGCACAAAAACACTTTAACTTTAATTTGTAACTCTTTACTTAACTGTGCCTCCTCCGAATTCTCTATATGACAAGGTACATTGATATGTACATACTCATGTACATATGTATATGATATTCACAAATTTTGAATTTCGTTTTTAACTTTTATACTTAATATAGTTTTTTTTCTTTCTTTTTGTTTTTTTTTATATAGTAAGTAGGTTTTTCTTTTTTTTTAAATATTCATATTTTTTGGTTGTAGAAATTTACTTTTTTTCAATTCTCGTATAGGTTTATGTATATGTATACATAATTTGTTTGTGCAGTGAATGCATCTTTTTTCTTTTAAAAACAAGAAAATAAAGGATATTTCTTTTTACGTTTTTTAACTTTACACCGCACAAATTTTTTTGGCTTGTTAGCCCTTTTGGCTTTCTAATAATATTTTTGATTTCCGCACGATTTTATAACTTGTAAGTAATTATTTGTTGTAGGTATTATTAACTCATGCGCGTGCTTAATCCGTTCCCGTCTATCACTATACTGTTGTATCTCAAATTTTAAGTAGGCCGCTACCCAACAAACATTTAGGTTAGAAAACAATTAGAAGGCGAATCAAATTCTAATGTATATCTCTAAGATAGAAGGTTAGAGGAAGATTTGCAAAACTGTCGCAAATTATAGCATTCGCGACAAAAATGGGACTTCGTTCTCGATATCGAGAAAAGGGTTAGAATTCTAATCGAATTCTAACGTCGATTTCTAATGAGTTTCTAATGAGAATTTTGAAGTGATGCGCAATTAAGTTCAATTATTTAAAATCAGCGGAATTTTCATTGTTTCATTATACCAAATACTTTTATTTGGTTATAAGCTTATGTATTAAGAATGAACATATTTTAAAGGTTTTTCTATTATAATAAATTAAAACCGTACTAAAAGATTGAGCTCATCGTTGGTTTGAGGTACGGATGTGGAAGCGTTTTCTTCATTCCGTTCAAATAGCACTACAATAATCTGCTCGCTTTCCTTTTTTAACTTTTCTTGATTCATTCTCACTTAAGAGTTTTTATTATTATATAAAAAAACGTATTTCGCAACTTATATTATTTTTACACAACTTTTCACTATTTTTATTTTGTTTGTATAACACTATCGTGCAAATAACTGATAACTGTGACAATAATCACAACATCGCATTTCTAGTGTTATTCGAATCGTTTCGAAACCTAGTTCTCTAACCTAGTTTTCGATTCGAAATGCATTAGAGAACTACATTAGAATTCTAATGTAAAATTACAATATTTCTCTAACGTTAGAAACTGCTGGGTAGTGGTTAGGAGAGCTGGAAAAAGAAATTTCCCTCTACCTTCCTGTATGTATCCTATTGTTGGGTAGATGCTATAGCATAAAAGAAATGTAATTAAGAGAAATCGAATCTGACCTCTAATCGATTATCGATTACCTTTGTTGTTGAATTCTTTATAGGACTTTAATTCAAAATTGTAAAGTTGCTGTTATGCAACTACATATTGTGACGAAGATTAGTGACACTAAGTGATACTCACATCACTAATCTGATATTAAATAAATAAAGCCACAACAACAATAAAGCAAGGTGCCACACTTGTATGTACGTAAACAAATCAATCATTATGTCTACACATATGTCCATACAAGCAGCGGAGAGAAACGCACAAACACTTGCATATATCTGAGTTACCCCCAAAAGTAGGCAATCATCGGTGGAAGTATCACTCACATATACACGCGCATACGGCTATGCGAGAAGCTATAATCGTGCATCTGTAGTTATAGCTGATGAGTTTATAGCTGGTAAACAAGCAGTAAATTCTAGAAGATGGAAACGCCTAGAAGTATGCGAAAGAGACATCACAGAGTATAAAAGGAGTTAAATCTGAGTAATCAGTAATCAGTTTGATTTAAGCACGCTATCAGTTGCGAAGTATAAGTGTTATTGTGAAGTAGTCTAATAAAGACCATTTTGCATTATTGAATATTGGAGTTATTTATTCAACAATTTAGCGATTCGAATGTTAGTAGAAGGTTGCAAATAATAGGAGTTTCACTAAATTCGTTACAATTGGCGTCAGAAGAGGAATTGTTGAATTAATTCCGAAAATTGGGAATACAACTTGGACATGGCAAAGTTGAGTGAATTGACGATCCAACAACTGAAGGGGTAGTTGGAAGTCCGTGGATTGGCTACTACTGGCAGTAAATCCCAGCTACAAAAACGACTAAGTGTAGCTATGGTATTTGACGGAATCAATGCTGAGGAGTATGCCTTTCATTCTGATAGCGACAAACCAACAACAAAAATGGAAGAAAAAAACGAAACACCGCGGACAGTGACGAGCTCAATATCTGCACAAACATCGACAATGGCATCTCAGCTAGAGTCACAGGAGGCACGCGTTTCAGAAATGGATTCGCAAATGTCATCTCAATTGGAAGAGCAGAAGACATATATGTCATCTCAACAGGAAGTGCAAGAGGCACTTATATCTGGAACACAAATTTCGGAACAGGTATCATCGAAGCTCTTTGCGAAACTGGAAGAGCAGGATGCAAAAATTTTACAACTCGAGGACAAAATTGATGCCGAGATAGAAGCGTTGAAAGGTCTTATGCAACAATTACAACTAAATCGCCCAGCTGTTCCAGCGAGCAATCCGAAGGTAAAAGCTCCATCTTTTGATGGTTCTGTTCCTTTCCAAGTATTCAAGCTTCAGTTTGAGAACACGTCAGCAGTGAACAACTGGAATGCTGAAGATAAAGTTGCTGCAGTCTTCGTGACATTGAAAGGTCCTGCAGCTGAAATTTTACAGACTATTCCAGAGTACGAACGGAACAGTTATGCAGCATTGATGGCCGATGTCGAGAGACGTTATGGAAGCGCGCATAGAAAGCAGATATACCAAATTGAGTTGCAAAACCGTTACCAAAAAGCGAAGACTTTGCAAGAGTTTGCGTCGGATGTTGAAAATCTGGCTCATCTCGCAAATGCAGACGCACCCGTGGAATACAGCCAGAGGGTTAAAATTCAGAGCTTTATAAATGGAATACGGGATGTCGAAACGAAACGAGCTACATATGTCGTGTGATACCTATCTCGCAAACTGGAAGGAAATCGAGCAGTCTTACCGTCAAATGTGAATGGCAAGGAGCGTGTACTGACTGTAGATACGGGCGCATGTCAGTCTTTAATCCGATCTGATTTGGTCAACAGGAGAGTAAAGCCATTACCTGGAGCAAGATTGCGTACGATTACTGACGAGTATAACCAAGTCCAGGGAGAAGTGGTATGTGAAGCCTTAATTGGAGAGGTCATGGTTCTACACAAATTCGTTGTGGCAGAGATAGTTGATGAAGTCATTTTGGGAGTGGATTTCTTAGTTGAATATGACATCAGGATCGAAAAGCAGAGAAGGATTATGCAGTATAAGAACAAGGACGCGCCACTTAACTTCAGTTTTGAGCCAGGTTTCAGCAGTAAGCGAGAGCTGGTGAAAGAAATTCGACAAAAACCACAGAAGTCAAAGGCAGCAGATCGGGGAAGTGTTGATGGAAAGAATGGGCCAAAAAAGTTAAAACCGAAGGTACCTGCGAGAAAAACACTGGCATTGACAAACCCTTATGGACGCACTAAAACAACTGAAATAATTCTCCAGAAAGAACGCAAGGGTGGTTTCAAGCTACTGTTGTGAAACGTCAACACGATATTTATTATGCAAAGCCAATTCGCCAAGATCAAACCCTTCGAAGTAGGTCATTCGCCAAACAACAGATTGTGAGGGAGCGATACAGGGTAATGAGTAGTAAGATGAAACACAGGTTTGACAAGATCAACAATTCGGGAGATTTCTTGGAGGGAGATTTGATACTTTTATACAACCCTCACTGGCGGAAAGGTGTTCCATCCAAATTTTGGTGCATTGAGAAGGCCCGTGCAGAGTTGTGAAGAGGATCAATGATGTCATCTACCGCATACAAACAATTAGGAAACCACGAAATAGAAGGGTGGTAAACTTTGCGGGGCTAGCAGCGGTTAGATCGAGAGATTTGACTGATCGGGACGATCAGACTTAGGTGGAGGGCAGTGTGACGAATATTAGTGACAATAAGTGATACTCACATCACTAATATGATACTAAGTAAGTAAAGCCACAACAAAAATAAAGCAAGGTTCCACACTTGTATGTATGTAAACAAATCAATCATTATATCTACACATATGTCCATACTAGCAGCGGGGAGAACGCACAAACGCATGCATATATCTGAGATACTCCCAAAAGTAGGAAATCATCGGTGGAAGTATCACTCACATATACCCGCGCATATGGCTATTCGAGAAGCTATAATCGTGCATCTGTAGTTATAGCTGATGAGTTTATAGGTGGTAAACAAGTAGTAAATTCTAGAAGATAGAAACGCCTAGAAGTATGCGAACGAGACATCACAGAGTATAAAAGGAGTTAAAGCTCAGTAATCAGTTTGATTTAAGCACGCTATCAGTTGCGAAGTATAAGTGTTATTGTGAAGTAGTCTTATAAATACCATTTTGCATTATTGAATATTGGAGTTATTTATTCAACAATTTAGCGATACGAACGTTAGTAGAAGGTTGCAAATAATAGGAATTTTACTAATTTCGTTACAATATGTAATAATTAGGTTCTTTAATTTTGAAGTTAATGGATTTTCTTTTAAAACGGAAAGAGAAGAAATTTAATTAGCTAAGTTTCTTAGCTTAAAAAAATGTTATGGGAAGTTGTAACTTACATGTTTTGGACTTTTTCATAGGACGTTTATTCGGCCAACTGGCCTGGTTGCTGGTCCAAACGGAAGGAGAGGAACTGGCTTCCGTGAAGCATACTGAGCCTGGTATATCCTAAATGTCAAAAGCAACGATGGCGGGTAAAACAGTTTGTAGATAAATGTGCTACACAGTCTTCTTTTATCAAACAAAAATTTATCGCATGCGAGTAAATTTCCTACACGGTAATGCAGGAGAAAACTTATGTAAGAGATGTTATTTGAAAAATAACCAAACTATTAGGCTACCGACCAGTCAGGGAACGACCAACTTCTCCAAGTCACAATTTAATAATTCATGAAGCCTAATTGGTCGAGGTGGATGTTACAAAACCAGATAACCTGTACTCTTTGAGTAAGAAGGTTAGTCGTACTTTAAACGTCATTGTCGCATGTATTTAGCATGAAAGGTACATATCGTTCGACCTGTTAAATCTTCCAATAAGTAGTAGTGACTGCCTATTTTTTCTTTCACACGGATTTTTAGAATCTTTGGAGCAAATTTAGTATTGAAATTTTTAGAGAAATCACTTTGAGAAAAACTGCTCCGGAAAACTTCTGGTCCCCCTGAATTATGGATGGAGTTTCTTGGAGCACAAAATATGCATACTACGCTGTTCGTCCCACTTTGTGTTATCGTTTTTGGTGTAGGCACGTATCCCTGCAATCGGCGAATGATTAACGCGTTTAATTCCATATTCCGCTAACAAGTTGTTGAACTCTTTAGATTTAAATTGTGTACAATTGCCACTAACTAAAATTTCCGGTACTCCAAAATAATGGAATATTTCCTTTAAGAAAAATTCTCTAATAGCAAAAGACGTAAATTTACGTAAAGGGCATAACCAACGAAATTTGCTGAAGTGGTCCACGACAATGAAAAGGCCAATATTTCCTTTCCTACTTCTGTGATGTAGGCAGCCACCGTGGCGTGATGGTAGCGTGCTCCGCCTACCACACCGTATGCCCTGGGTTCACACCCCGGGCAAAGCAACATCAAAATTTTAGAAATAATGTTTTTCATTTTGAAGACAATTTTTCTAAGCGGGTTCGCCCCTCGGCAGTATTTAGCAAGCGCTCCGAGTGTATTTCTGCCATGAAAAGCTCTCAGTGAAAATTCATCTGCCTTGCAGATGCCGTTCGGAGTTTGCATAAAACATGTAGGCCTCTTCCTGCCAATTTGTAGGGAAAATCAAGAGGAGCACGACGCAAATTGGAAGAGAAGCTCGGCCTAAAATCTCATCGAAGGTTATCGCGACTTCCTTTTTCTTTTTACTTCTGGGATATGGACCAAGCAAATCAACATACAGTCTCTGAAAAGGGCGTAGAGAAATAGCTCGACTTCCCATCGGCGGTCGTAAGGTGTTATTAGGGGCCTTAGTCTCTTTGCATGTTTCACAGTTTCTAACATACTCTCTTACTTGTTTCACTAACCCTGGCCAAAATAAATATCTTCGTAGATGTTCGATAGTTTTACTCATTCCTCCATAGGCTGGAAATGTAGAATCAATTGCCCGTTTTATAACGTCTTTACGAAGAGATTCCGGTACCTATAATGTTCACTCTTTCTCTTCCTGTGTCATATCACCAGTGCTATGCTCCGTGCGAATATGTACGTATTTATCCACAACTCGTAGGTCTGGTATATGATCCCGTTCCTCCAATACTTTCGTTTTTAAGTTATCGTAGTCTTCCTCCAAAAATGATGGGGAATCCAGATCTATTTCTGGAATCATAACTTCGAGTGAAGCGATATCTGATTCCATCTGTCTTCACGACAAGGCATCTGGCACGAGACATTATCTTTTCCTTTGCGATGTGATATGGTAATCTTGTAGCTTTGGAGCTTGAATGCCCATCGAGCTAGACGTCCATTCAGATTTTGTTGTCGAAGCAACCAAACTAGGCTGGAATGGTCCGTCATGACTTCAAACTCTTGTAGCTGGAGGTACCATCGAAACTTTTAAATGGCCGTTATTGCCGCAAGACACTCCCTCTCTGTCACAGTATAATTTCCCTGTGCGGTATTTATTTTTTTGACATGTGCGCGACTGGTTTTTCATGCCATTTTCCGACATTTGCACTAACACTGCACCTGTTCCGAAATCGCTAGCATCGCATTCAACGTAAAGCCTTCTCGAAAAATCTGGATTTTGTAGAATACGAGTGTAGGTAAGCAATTTCTTAAGCTTGTCAAATGCCACTTGCACCTCCGCTGTCGACACGAATTTTTTCTTCGTTGACAGCACCTCTGTTATGGGAAATGTGACATCAGCAAAGTTTTCTATAAACCTTATATACCACCCGCATATCCCCAAAAACTTGTTTCAACTTGGCTATGACAATATCGAGTCAACTTTAGAAGGGTCTGTCGAGATACCTCCTTGCCCAATAACATACCCAAGATATTTTATTTCCGTAACACAAAACTGGCTCTTGCAAATGTTTAGTGTAGGCAGAAGCTCTCTTGTATCACCTAAGGATTTCAGGCCAATCAGTCTGTCGTCGTTTCTTCTTAACACGTTTGGGCGCTTGATTGACCTGTAAATATGGGAAAGGATTCATCGGAGGTTACTTCACAGCATGCCTACTGCAAGGGCAGATCGACGGAAACGGCTCTCCTTTCGATTGTAAAGCAAATGTAGGGGGCCCTAGAACACAAAAAGTTTGCTCTGAGTGCTTTTATAGACATCGAGAGGCTTTTAACAATGTCTTTCCGGGGGAAATCGTCGTTTAGGAGTCGAGGCGGCTCTGGTTTAATTAATTCGCAAACTTCTATGCAGGAGAATGTTAGCAGCGGAGTGGGGAGGGGCCATAATTGAGAGGAAGATGTGCAGGGGCACGCCACAGAGGGGTGTCATATCCATTCTGCTCTGTGTTGTGGTAGTCAACGAGCTTCTTGTGGAGCTGGAAGCCAATGATTGTCGGGTGGTTGCCTATGCAGATGACCTCGCTATCCTAGTCAGAGGCAAATTTCTGGGCACCCTGCGCCATGTTCTGCAGAGCTACCTGGATACTGTGGCTAGGTGGGCTGAATCATGTGGATTGGCGGCCAACCAGGGAAAAACGGAATTGGTTCTTTTTACAAGGAGATATAAGATGCCCGATTTCAGAAATCTCTCGGTTTTAAGGGGTACCGTTTGTAATTTCTGATAGGGTTATATATTTGGGGTTGGTTTTGGACAAGTATAGTATGAAATGATAAGCCTAAGTTTCTGGTTTGATGTCCAAACAATAATTAATTTTACTATCGAAGTTACATTAGTATTTATACAAAATTATTCTAGTTAATTCTTATGAGCTACCTACATAACATATTTATATTAATACATACTTACATACTAATAGCGTTTTCTTTTCTGGCAAAAGTGTTACGCTTTTTGTACGCCGCGCAAGGATTGTAAATATATTTTGTTCTGTTCTAAAAGGCAGGTAACGGCTTTACAGGGTATTTCCTTCTTTTGTGAAAATTGTTGCCTGCTCGCAAAGCAAAAGCGTTACAATTTTACCCTGTATAAAATGGCGGTGTGGCAGTGCAACTCTGCTAAACTAGCTTATCGTGACAATATATTTTCGTAACTTCACATATTTTTAGGCGAAGAAAATTGAAATAAAGGAAATAATTGCTAATGAATTTTTATCGTCATTGACAGCGCGTTTGTGAAAATCAGCTAATACACGGGGTAGCCATTTATGTTCTTTGCATGCACTATAAATGTTCAAAATTTCATGGGGTAGGAGTAACTCTATTAAGACTTTACAATTAAGTTAGGCAACAATTTATATCAGAAAAGAAAATGCTATAAGTGTACAAAATATAATTAGGCGCTTAGCCAGCGAACTGCGTACATACATATATTCAGCTCAGAGGGAAGCGCAAACTCAGCATAAATAAAATTAGTTGTGGGAAATGCAAAATAAGCAAAACGGAATAGAGTATGGAAATTGTCGTGGGAATAATTTGCGTGCAGGCAATTAGTGGTGGCGAGCAATTAGTCAGCTTTAAATTGAAATGGATAAAGCCTTAAGTTACGAGACGTAGACTGTATGTATATACAAATGAATGAATATGTTTGTAAGAGTCAATGCATCTCAAAACATACCAAAACGAGTCAAAATATATATTTGTACAAATGAATGAATGACTGTATGAATGAATGCTACACCATCCGCCTTTGAAAGAGTAGTCAAACATAATTTGTGCACGAATTATTCTTGGCTACTCAAGTGATACTATTAATTTTTGAATCCGTATGTGCTTAAATTTTTTTTTTTTTTTTTTTTTTTGTATTATTTTATGACATAATTTTAAGTTGATTTCAAAGAATTTTTTTTGTTTTGCCTGTGTTCATATTGTGTTGCGAGCACTTAGTTAAAATTATGAGTAAGGTTGAATGTTTATATTTATGTAATTTGGATTTTTTAGTTAAAGTAATTTGTTGATGAGTAATTAAAATTTATAGTAGTTTATGAGTTATTGTTTTTATTTTATTTTTATCTATATTTTCTACATTATATGGAATTAAAGTGTAATTATTTTTACTATCTATATTTTCTATTCTATGGGGCATTAAAGTGTAGTTAAATTAAAATTATGTTTCTTGTTAATATGTTTCTACTCAAACGGGAATTAAAGTAAAATTATTTTTCATATTAAAGTAAAAGTATTCTTCTTATTGATATTTTCTATTCTACAGGAACCTATATATCTGCTATCTACATTAAACATAGGCGATTTAGATTTCCTTATATTCTACTCCCCATGACCCTATATATATGTTATCTAACGTATGACCGACTAAGCATAGGAGATGTAGATGTACTTAACTTAACTATTTCTACCAAACAAAGATTTTGTATTGTTTATTTATTTTTTTTTTTAATTTGAGCCTATCCAAAATTAAAACATATAGAATAAGATGATAGTAAAGGTCAACATCGGATGAAAATTGATATTGTTCTAAAAATCGAGATTTTCTGAGCGTATTATATGGAGTAAATTGAGTAGATGCAGTTGTTCCAAGAGCACAAGGTAGTTGAATGGTGAAAGTAGTTAAACCAATGGGTAAAAGAAGGTACAGTGGATGCAAAAAAAAATGTTTATATCTTGTACCATTTTTCATATTTTCCAGCAATATTTTTGTCTGATGTTGTGTATCATACGACATTCTGTCCAGGCTACCAAAAACAGAATCGTTGTGATATTTATGAAGAATTTATTGAATTTTGTCGAAATATGTCACATGCATAACTTCTGGGGTTAATGCGATTGTTAGATTTTTGAGAACTTTGGTACCTATTTCTTTTCAAATTTGCCTAGGTTAGGTTAGGTTGAACTGGCAGGTCCATGAGGACTTCACATAGACTGAATTAGTCCGTAGTGTTACCAGAAATTTGTTTTAATGACCAAACTGAAAAACCCTATCAAAAACCAGGACTTATGTTATAAAATAACTCCGTCCTCTTGGCAAATACTAGAAGCTTCCTAGGACGTAAGCCACTTGCTGTTTCTAGGTCTGATATCTGTATCACTCCTAATAGCTGGATTCCTAGCTTGGCAAGCGCAGGGCACGGGCACAGAACGTGCTCGATCGTTTGCTTCTCCAACCCGCACTTCCTACATCTGCTATCACTTACCAAGCCTAATTTAAAGGCATGTGACGCCAGAAGGCAGTGTCCAGTCAGAATACCCGTCATGAGTATACAGCCCTCTCTTTTTAATGATAGAAGAAACTTTATTAGTCTAAGGTTGTAAGACCTAGACATAATCTTCGACACTTCGGCACTTAAAGCACCGCGCTTGAACCCATGCCTTTCCTGATTGGTCGATCATGTGCACCTCTCGCCTTCTCTTAATCTCGCCCAGTCTAATTGGGACGTCTGCGGAGCACGCTTCAAGGGATGCGCCCTTTTTCGCTAGTTCATCCGCTTTTCCATTCCCATCTATACCCATATGTCCTGGGAACCAATATAGATGTATGCTTCTCCCCGTCCCGATTCTCTCCAGGGACTGCTTACACTCTAACACGAATTTAGATGCTGTGCTATGCGAGATTATTGCCTTAATTGCTGTTTGACTCTCAATATAAAAGTTAACACGATTGCGGCTTAGGCTATTCTCTTCCAGGGTTTCTACTGCTTTGGTTACGGCTACAATTTCTGCTTGGAAAATGCTACAGTAATCTGACAGCCAGGAGGACCTGTTTATTTCCGGAAGAGTACAGTATACCGCAGACCCTACTTCTTCCACTACTTTGGAACCATCTGTGTACACATGTATCGCTTCGTCCGCCATTTGAGCATCCTTTCGCCAACCGTCTACCTCTATTGTGGCCTTAAGATCGCCCTCGAAGCGCAGATAGGCAGTCAGGTAGTCTGTTCGTCTTGTGACTGATGACGCTATACTACTATGGCCGTATGGTCGCCGCTCAAGCTGCCCCGAGGCACCGAGCCTGATTGCAGTTGTTAACGCTATATTCTTTGCTACCAGGTCTACAGGTGGAATGTGCGGAATGGCATAAAGTGCAGCCGTCGGGGTTCTTTTCAGGTCTCCCGTAATGCTAAGCATTGATAGTCTGCATACCCCTTTTAATTTTTTGAGGTAGGTTGTTTTTTGGGCGGCTTTCCACCAAACAAGAACTCCATAGCATAGAATAGGGCTTACAATCGCTGTAAAACCCAATGAGAAAGAGAGGGCGATAAGCCCCACGTACACCCCAGCATTCTTTTACATGAATAAAGTGCCGTTAAAGCCTTCTTCATCCTCTCCTCCACGTTGAGCTTCCAAGACCGCTTACTGTCTAGGATAATTCCTAGATATTTTGTGCAAGGTTTCTCCTGTAGGGTCACTCCCCTTAACATAGGCCTGATCCAATTTGGGACCTTGTACCTCTTTGTAAACAAGACCATATCCGTCTTCTCCGCATTGACTTTCAACCCGACATTAGATGTCCAGGTATGAATATCCCGAAGCGCCCGATCAATCAAAGAACTAATCGTTGGAAGGCACTTTCCACTTATGGCAATTGCAACGTTATCTGCGTAAGCCGTAAGTTTTACGGGTCCCTCATCGAATCGCCTGAGCAGTTGGTTGATGACCAGCGTCCACAGCAGAGGTGATAGCACCCCTCCCTGCGGCGTGCCCGTGTCCACTGATTTCGTGGCCTCATACAATCCCCATTTTTATGTAATATTTCTGCATTTAACATGCAGCCGATCCATCTGATTAAGGCAGGATGTACTTTAATGTAATTAAGACCATCCATAATCGCCCACTTTGAAACATTATTGAAAGCCCCGGCAATGTCCAAGAAGACTCCTAGAGCATACTCCATATATTCCAGGGATTTCTCTATGCTTATTATCACCCTATGCAATGCGGTGTCTACCGACATGCCTTTGGTGTACGCATGCTGTGTTGTGGAGGGCAGCTTTTCATCCACGTTGGACTTTATGTACACATCTATCAGCCTCTCAAAGGTTTGAGCAGAAATTATGTTAAGTTATTGGGTCTATAGTCTTTGGGATACACGTGACCGATCTTCCCCGCCTTTGGTAGGAAAGCTACACGAGCATTTCTCCAAGAGTGCGGTACATGATTCAGTCTTATGCACCCATCGAATATTATTTTAAGCCATTTCACGACCGCTCTACTTGAAACTTATAGCATGGCCGGAAATATATCATCTGCGCCCGGCGATTTTAACTTAGAAAACGTTTTCACTGCCCATTCGATCTTGGTATCGGTCACCAAGCCCATCACTACCCGCTCCTTGATCGAAGTGTGAGTGCTGTTTGCTGGCTCTTCGAAACCACCTCCAGATGGGAAATGTGTATCGAGAAGCACATCAAGGGATTCTTCACTATTACGTGACCATTCCCCTTTCTCTTTCTTTATTAGTCCCTGGACTATATTTCCCCTTGCCAGGATTTTTCTCAATCGTGCTGTTTCGCTGGAGCACTCTATGTCCGTACAGAAGCTTTTGCATGAGGTTCTCTTTGCCCTGGTTCTCTTAGATCCCTGTACTCGTCCCGACACGCTTCGGTCTCCGCGGTCTTTGCCAGCTTAAATATTTTTTACCTATCTCCACCATGGCGACTTTTGGAACACACATATGTACATATACATTGCATGCAGCTAAGACGGTTCACACGCCATTGTGCATTTGACACTTTGGTTGCGTCGTTAATATGAATGTGTTTATAGTAAAAGCAACGCAAACATATTTACGTTCCCACAGCGAGACACGTGCGTTTCTTGAGCTGCCCTTAGTAAATACGACACGATCATTTACTATGTGCATACGTTTTGGTCGCTCATGCAATGTGTATGTACGTATGCTTAGTATGTACGAACTTTAGTGAATAAGAAATTGATTAGAATAATTTAGGATAAATAAGCCGAAAATTCTTTTAATAAAGACACTTTCACTTGGTGCTGCAATACGGCACCACACAAACTTCTTTGAGTTTTACTTCTCTTTAACACAAACTTTACATGACGATCCTGCCAGATCTGCGGAATATCGGAGAATCCCTCTAAAAATCCTGAGCTGATGATATAAATGGCAGACTTCTTTTAGAGTCCTTCTAAACTCTTCTTAAACTCACGCCAATGACTTCTGCTTGCAGACCAATTTTAAACAAGTAACAGTAGTAAAAGAACTGAAGACATAAGCATAACAGGGTGGAATAAGAAATCCCGCAGCAAGGATGAATGATCAACTTATACCAAGCATAACAGAAAGCGACTTATTTAATCCGTATGAACTTAGAATATTTCCCTATACTATATGGAAGCTTATGGCAACCTAACGGCTGCCTTGTTATGGGCAAAAAGTAGATTTCTGCAAATAGATTTGAGTAAAATGAATTTTGTTCAAATGTGTGAGGAAACAGATATAATAAGTCAGGAAAAATTTGACGCAATATTTTTGCGTTACAGTAATTTAACTTTAGAAGAAGAAATTAAACAGGCAGAAGAACAACCAATAGCAATAGAACCAGTTAGACAGGGCCCTAAGTCTATAACGTTAGAAGAATATAGGCGTAGGACAAAACAAGTAAAGGTAGACGAGCCAAACCCAAGCAAAATTAAAAGAAAGAGGAGGAAAAAGACTCAACTTAAGAAGGGCTGTAGCCATATTATATCAAAGAATTAATCTTTCAACAAGCACGGAGGAAAGAATCCGCTTAAAAAATAAGATTAGGCAATTAAAAGAACTATAAAAGGATTTTTTTTTTTTTTAAAAAAAAGGAATTTTTTTTAACGAACATTTTTATATTTAATTTACAATGCCGACCAAGAACCCAATCACTTGGCTTGAGAATAAAATAGAAAAAGGAGAGTTAGTGTGGTTGAAAGGATTTTGGAAGGATATTGGAATGACTAGGGAGCCAAATATTAAAGATATTATTAATCCTACTACTAAATCAAGGAGGCCAGACGCATGATGATAAGTTATAACATTACAGATCATAAATAAAAATAAATTAAAAAAAAAAAAAAAAATTTTACAAAAAAAGAAGAAGGGACACAATTTTTGTATATACCTTTTTGACAATCGAAGGCCAAGAATCAAAAGTCACTAATCCAAATGCTAACGTGGTAAACACGGTTCAAATAATAGACCACACTGAAGCATTGGAAAGCATAAAAATTTAACTTCTAGTTATTATCGTTATTAGCGCTGTGAACTTGTTTTTGAGATGCTATTCAACACATAACAAAATTTTGAAAAAAAAGTACCAGAGCCGAGCAGACGGTCTGGACAAAGTCTAAACTCAAAAAAAAAAAAAAAAAATATAAAAAAAAATCTTTTTCTCAATTTACCTAAATGGGTCAATGGGAAACTCTTCTCAACACACTTGTGGATGAAAAGACTTTGGCAGAAAAGTCTTATAAATACATTAATCACAAGTAAGGAAGGCTAAGTTCGGGTGTAACCGAACCTTACATACTCAGTTGAGAGCTGTGGAGACAAAGTAAGGGAAAATCACCATGTTGTAAAAAGAACCTAGGGTAACCCTGGAATGTGTTTGTATGACATGTGTATCAAATGGAAGGTACTAAAAAGTATTTTAAGAGGAAGTGGGCCATAGTTCTATAGATGGACGCCATAAAGGTGGACCAGGCCTGACTCTAGAATTTGTTTGTACGATATGGGTATCAAATGAAATGTGTTAATGATAATTTTAAAAGGGAGTGGGCCTAAGTTCTATAGGTGGACGCCTTTTCGAGATATCGCCATAAAGGTGGACCAGGGGTGACTCTAGAATTTATTTTGTACGATATGGGTATCAAATGAAAGGTATTAATGAGTATTTTAAAAGGGTGTGAGCCTAAGTTCTATAGATGGACGCCGTTTCGAGATATCGCCATAAAGATGGACCAGGGGTGACTCTAGAATTTGTTTGTACGATATGAGTATCAAATGAAAGGTGTTAATGAGTATTTTAAGAGGGCGTGGACCTTAGTTCTCTATGTGGACGCCTTTTCGAGATATCGCCATAAAGGTGGACCAGGGGTGACTCTAGAATTTGTTGTACTATACGGGTATCAAATGAAAGGTATTAATGAGTATTTTGAAAGGGAGTGGGCCTTAGTTCTATAGGTGGATGCCTTTTCGAGATATCGCCATAAACGTGGACCAGGGGTGACTCTAGAATTTGTTTGTACTATATGTGTATCAAATGAAAGGTGTTAATGAGTATCTTAAAAGGGCGTGGGCCTTAGTTCTATAGGTGGACGCCTTTTCGAAATATCGCCATAAAGGTGGGCCAGGGGTGACTCTAGAATTTTTTTGTACGATATGGGTATCAAATGAAAGGTGTTAATGAGTATTTTAAAAAGGAGTGGGCCTTAGTTCTATATGTGGACGCCATTTCGAGATATCGCCATAAACGTGGACCAGGGGTGACTCTAGAATGTGTTTGTACGATATGGGTATCAAATGAAAGGTGTTAATGAATACTTTAAAAAGGATTGGGCCTTAGTTCTATATGTGGACGCCTTTTCGAGATATCGCCATAAACGTGGACCAGGGGTAACTCTAGAATGTGTTTGTACGATATGGGTATCAAATTAAAGGTATTAATGAGGGTTTTAAAAGGGAGTGGCCCTTAGTTGTATATGTGAAGGCGTTTTCGAGATATCGACCAAAATGTAGACCAGGGTGAACCAGAACATCATCTGTCGGGTACCGCTAATTTATTTATATATGTAGTACCACGAACAGCATTCCTTCCACGATTCCAAGGGCTCTTGATTTCTCCCTTCAAAACTTTTTTATTTTCTTCTACTTAATATGGTAGGTATCACACCCATTTTACCAAGTTTTTTTCTAAACTTATATTTTGCGTCAATAGAGCAATACAATTACCATGTTTCATATCTTTTTTCGTATTTGGTATATAATTATGGCATTTTTTTAATTTTTCGTAATTTTCGATATCGAAAAAGTGGGCGTGGTCATAGTCGGATTTCGGCCATTTTTTACACCAATACAAAGTGAGTTCAGATAAGTACGTGAACTGAGTTTAGTAAAGATATATCGATTTTTGCTCAAGTTATCGTGTTAACGGCCGAGCGGAAGGACAGACGGTCGACTGTGTATAAAAACTGAGCGTGGCTTCAATCGATTTCGCCCTTTTTCACAGAAAACAGTTATCGTCCTAGAATCTAAGCCTCTACCAAATTTCACAAGGATTTGCAAATTTTTGTTCGACTTATGGCATTAAAAAATCCTAGACAAATTAAATGAAAAAGGGCGGAGCCACGCCCATTTAGAAATTTTCTTTTATTTTTGTATTTTGTTGCACCATATCATTACTGACGTTGAATGTTGATATAATTTACTTATATTCTGTAAAGATATTAACTTTTCTTTTAAAAATTGAATTTAAAAAAAAAAATTTTTTAAAGTGGGCGTGGTCGTTCTCCGATTTTGCTAATTTTTATTATGCAGACATATAGTAATAATAGTAACGTTCCTGCCAAATTTCATCATGATATCTTCAACGACTGCCAAATTACAGCTTGTAAAACTTCTAAATTACCTTCTTTTAAAAGTGGGCGGTGCCACGCCCATTGTCCAAAATTTTATTAGTTTTCTATTCTGCATCATAAGCTCAACTCACCTACCAAGTTTCATTGCTTAATCCATATTTGGTAATGAATTATCATACTTTTTCGATTTTTCGAATTTTTCGATATCGAAAAAGTGGGCGTGGTTATTGCCCGATATCGTTCATTTTAAATAGCGATCTGAGGTGAGTGCCCAGGAACCTACATACCAAATTTCATCAAGATACCTCAAAATTTACTCAAATTATCGTGTTAACGGGCCGACGGACGGACGGACGGACATGGCTCAATCGAATTTTTTTTCGATACTGATGATTTTGATATGTGTAAGTCTATATCTATCTCGATTCCTTTATACCGGTACAACCAACCGTTATCCAATCAAAGTTAATATACTCTGTGAGCTCTGCTCAACTGAGTATAAAAATATAACCATACAAACTGTAACTGTTTTGAAGCATCGCAGGATAATATTACAGTCGTTGAATAACATAGGTATATAGCCAATTAACAGCCAGTCGTCAGCTGGAAGAACACCAAATTCTTCCCAGTGTTAGGGATAAATTGGTGTCCTCACTAGCAAGATATAACATTGAGACGTTGGTCCCAACGTCATATGAAAAAGCGATAGAAATAAACTTTGATGCCTTATTAGTGGAAACTCAACCAATTTAGCGCAAACTCCAAAAACTGAAATTCTTCATAAAAATTCCCAAACAGAAAATTACAAAATGTCACAAATAGCAGTCAAATTTTTAAAGACTGCTTCTTCAATTCTGCCAGAATTTGATGATAAAGCCGAGAACTTGCATAGTTTCTTGGATGCTTTGGATATCCTAGAACAAATTAAGGATACCCATGAGGCTATAGCAGTTTCGATGATAAAAACAAAGCTGAAAGGAACATCTAGAAACCTGTTAGGAACTGAAAGCTCAATTGAAGCGATAAAACAAAAACTAAAAACAGCTATTAAAGGTGAATCAGTCAAACTTTTGACAGCAAAACACTTGAACATACAGAAACGCAGCAAAACGGCCAATCAATATACTGCCGAAATTGAAAAACTGTCAAAATCGTTGGAAGGAGCATACATACCTGACGGACTAACACCAGAGTTAGCAACCAAGTATGCTACACATTCAGCTGTAAAAGCTATGTGTAAAAACTGCTCCAACGACAAGGTGAAAACAAATATGCAGGCTGGAACGTTCACCTCAATGAAGGAAGCTGTATCAAAATTTACCAACAGTTACCCAGAAATAACTTGAAATACAAATTCGCTTTTGCTAAATCGCCAACAAAATTACTTGCGAGGTAACTTCCGTAGGGGTTATCAAAATAATAATTATAAAGACAATCAGAGGCGCACATTCAACAATTATAATAACAATAATAATAATAACAGAGCAAATAACCAAAGATCTGGTCGAAATTTCGGAGCGCGAGGTTATAACCGTAATAATACCAGAAATGTCAGAAATGTTACCCAACAGGAAAACCAGCAAGCTCCACCTCAATAAATAAAAAATTATATGTTTTCAATTTACACCTCAGTAGCTACATATCTACCAGAACAACTCTGAATAATTCCATGTCAACCCTCCTGATCGATACAGGAGCAGATATTTCAATTATAAAAAAGGGCCAAATTGACAGCAATGTCACAATTAATAATTCGCAAAAAAATAGATTTAAGAGGAATTGGTCAAGGTATAACAATCACAATTGGCACGGTTAAAGTGGATTTAAAAGATGATTATCTGTTAATTAGATACAAATTTCACATAGTAGAAGAAAATTTCCCAATCCCATACGATGGAATATTAGGATTAGATTTCATTAAAAAATATAATTGCATTTTAAATTATCAAAAAGAGGGGGACACCCTAATACTAAGACCATATGATTACCCAGAAAACATAATAATTCAAATGACTAATAAACCATCAATCAAAGGCATTTCAATTCCCGCAAGATCAGAAGTAGTTCGACAAATTCACACTAAAAATAATGATTCCGAATTACTAATTCCACAACATGAATTGTCTGAAGGCATCTTTATTGCAAACACCTTTGCAAATTCACCAAACATTTGTTAGAATTAAAAATACAACAGATAAAAATGCAAAACTCCAAGATTTCAATATACGCACAGAAAATTTTAGTGATTATAAAATAATAAAAAATAATAAACTTGAAAATGAGGCCCACAGCAAAGAAAAATAAGAAAGATTGAATAAAAATTTTCCACACTTTGCAAATAAATCACTTAACGCATTATGTGTAGAATTCATTGACAGTTTTTCATAAGAAACAGAACCAATTACTACTAATAATTTTTACAAACTTAAACTTCATATGAGAGACAATAACCCAGTTTACGTAAAAAACTATATACTACCAGAAGCCCATAAGACTGAAATTAATAAACAAGTAAAAAAAATAATAAAAGACGACATAGTAGAACCTTCAATGTCAGAATTTAAGAGTCCAATTCTATTGGTGCCCAAAAAATCACTTCCAAATAAACAAGAAAAAAGATGGAAAATTGTTGTTGATTACAGACAAGTAAATAAAAAGCTAACTGCAGATAAATTCCCGTTGCCAAGAATTGATGATATACTAGATCAATACGGATGAGCTAAATATTTTTCATGCTTAGATTTAATGTCCGGTTTTCACCAAATAGAACTCAGCCCAGAGTCAAGAGACATTACATCATTTACAGCCGATGATGGCACTTACCGCTTTAAAATACAACTGTATGGCCTCAAAGTTGCTCCAAGCTCATTCCAGAGAATGATGACATTAGCATTCGCAGGCTTAAAATCATCACAAGCATTTTTATACATGGACGATCTAGTCGTATTAGGATGCTCCGAAAATCATATGATAAAAAATTTACGGGATGTTTTCGCAACTTGTAGAAAATATAATTTAAAATTACATCCCGAAAAATTGCCTATTCTTCAGCCAAGAAGTAACTTACCTTGGTCATAAATGCACAAGCAATGGAATTTTACCAGACCCCAATAAGTTTGAAACTGTTAAAAATTTTCCGACTCCAAAAAATGCGGATGAAGCAAAAAGATTCGTCTCATTTTGCAATTATTACAGAAGATTCATTCCAAATTTTGCAGAATACTCTAGAATATTAACAAGACTTTGTAAGAAAAATGTAATTTTTGATTGGACAGAGGATCCTGAAAAATCTTTTGACTATTTGAAATGCATTAATAAGCCCCAATATTCTACCATAATAAGCCCTAATATTCTACCATATCCCGATTTCAGTAAACAATTTTGTACAACAACAGATGCTAGCGGCTATGCTTGTGGGACAGTTTTGAGTCAAGAGTACGAAGGAAGACAACTACCAGTTGCATACGCTTCTATGTCATATACAAAAGGGAGAAATTAACAAAGCCACAATTGAAAAGGAATTAGCGGCCATTCATTGGACCATAACATATTTTAGACCATACGTTTATGGTAGAAAACTCTTGGTCAAGACAGACCATAGTCCATTAACATTCCTATTTTCGATGAAAACCCCTTCATCAAAATTAACTAGAATCATATTAGATTTGGAAAAGTTTGATTTCGAGGTGGAGTACATAGCAGGAAAAGAAAATTATGTAGCAGACGTATTGTCATGAATAGATATCAGAGACTTAAAAGAAATGTCAGTACAAGCATGTAAAATAATGAAAGTTACGACAAGATCGGAAACTAAACAAACACCCAGTAATAAAACTAGTAATATAAAAAATAAAAGTCACAATAAGAACCTTAATATATATAAAGCGCTAAGTAAAAAGACTAGTCCAGCTCGTTTTCGATCCTCCGAAATTATATTTCAAAAAGGAAAAAAATTTGTAGCGAAATAAATATAGAAAACCTAATTGTTGAGGCGAAGATTGACTTAGGCCAGTTCTTTACCAGGCAATTTAGTAATCGGAAAAATACAGTTGTCCTTAGGAGACAAATTGTTTAATTATACTCGAGTAGACACATTTAAGGAGAAAGGTACCAAAGTTCTCACAAATTTAATTATAGCATTAACTCCGGAGTTTATCCATGTGAAAAATAATGAAAAAATTTAAGAAATTCTTCATAAATATCATGACAATCCTGTTTTTGGTGGCCACCCAGGAATAAATCGTATGACAAACAAAATAAAACAAAAATATTACTGGAAAGGAATGAAAAATGATATCCGAAAATACATTAAAAAATGCGTTCATTGCAATAAAAATAAAATAAATAAAAATTTGAAAGAGCCTTCGATTATAACCGGAACACCAATATCGACATAGTACAAGTCAGAAAATGGAAATGAATATGCCGTCACTATAATATGTGACTTGACTAAGTATTTGGTTACAATACCTAGCAAACATGCAAAAACGATAGCCAAAACCATATTTGAAAATTTTATCTTAATTTATGGTTGTATGAAAACAATTATAACGGATATGGGAACCGAATATAAAAATAGTTTATTTGAGGAGTTGTGCAAGCTTTTAAAAATAGAGCATAAAACCTCAACACCTTACCACCATCAAACATTAGGCACAGCTTAACGTAGTCATAGAACATTCAATGAATATGTACGTTCATACATATCCATTGACAAAGACAATTGGGATGAATTCCTCAGATATTTTTCGTATTGCTATAATACAACGCCATCCACTGTTCAATGGTATTGCCAGTTTGAAACAGTTTTTGGAAAGACGCCCCAATGTTATGAACATCTGTTATAAGATACAGTAAGCCCACTATATCACTACGAAGCTTACGACAAAGAAAATAAATTTAGACTCCAGATAGCGCACAGAAGAACTAGCCAATTAGTACAGCAATCAAAAGAAAAGCAGAAAGCTAGTTATGATGAGAAAATTCAATATAAAGAAATAAAATAAGGAGATTTAGTGTTAGTTACAGATGAAGCAGGTCATAAGTTAGATACGAAGTATACTTAATCACCTACGAATCATCTGGATTAATCAAGCATCTACAAATCATACATACGGATTAATCATCATCATCATCACCGCCTCTACATCAAATGAAAGGAAAACCAAAGAAGTATATAGCCGCAAACCGTAATTTGTATTTTTCTTTATCAACCAACTAGAAGTAATACTTGCGCTGCCCTAGTCCCCAAATATCACCAAACCCTTGCGCGGTCGAAAGGCGGACAAATCCATAATCAATTTCCCTTTTTTCTTGTGACAACTAATAATTTAATTATCGAATAGTCATTCAAGTTACCTCTACTTTCATTGTAAATGACATTATCATCACCATACATATTCATAATTCCTTGTTAATGTTAAGTCTTGCATTCAATAAATGAATTAGAATTGAATTAAAATACATTAACATTAAAGCGTTTAACATTTGGTCCTTCGAGCCGGATTTGAAACAGTGGCAACGCAATAACAAAAGCACAGTTCCCTTTTGTCATCTCTATATTTCTTTTTCATTCGAAATTTTCCCATTCGCGTGTGCTCACCACCAAATTTGTACAAAAAGTTTCCCACTGATTTTAGTTAAAATTCAAAAAGTTTTACCTTTCATCAAATAAAATTTCCAGTGTTTTCGCACGGTATTTACCACAAACCAAGTTCAAAGTTACATACATAAGTGGTGTGTATACTCGCAGTTGAGAAAAAGAAACAAAAGCGCGCAACATAATTTGCGCACCTACGCACAAAAACCTGTGAAGTGAAGTACATTTTAACGGAGGAACGCTCTTTCATTTGGAAAACCACAAAAAAGAATGAGAACTATAAAGATACGAACGTAAATTACATTTCTCAGTTTTTTCTTAAAATTATATATCAGCCACCAACTAACTTCTAAAATTTTTTTATTTAATGACCTGTAAAAGATCCCTCTTTATTAATAAAATTCAAGAATATATAGAAGTCTTCTAAATTTTATAAAGTGCATATTTAGATTTTTTCCAACAATAAGAAACGCCGTGTACTTACGCCATACATACCATCACCAGTTGCTTATGTGCACATACATATATACATATAAAGGCGTTGCTTACGTTCAACCCAAAAATCTCTTCGCCAAAACCACGTATCTTGGTTTTCTCAAACATTGAAAATCCACGTTATTTTTGGGATAACCTGTTTATCACCCCATCATATCCTTATTTCCATCATTGTCCATCGATTCTGCACATACTACGTTTATTTATACATCACACAAACATTTTATATCACAAAACTATTTAACATCATACGTATATTAAGTGAATTTGGGGGGCGTTCCCTAATAAACCGTGCTAATTTCTTTTTGTGAAATCCCTTCGATATCAGCGGAGCATTCCCTAATTAACATTGCTTAGTTTTTTTTTGAATCCCATTGCGAACAGCGGAAACCCGTTTAAGTGCCTATTCATTTTCGAAAAATCGTTTTATAAATAATATAATTTATTCAAAAATAAAAACAACATCAATCGTTTTATAAATCTAAACCCTTCAAGTGACAGACGGCAAGTCCGCATTCCAAATAAATGTTTTCGGCTTGCGTCTGTAGTGTCGAATTTTCCCATCATCAATCCAAAGTTTCGTGTACAATATAAATTATGAACTCAAGTTGTCTCCATCCATCTTCTATTTTGTTAAATCAAAATTTTGATACAGTCTCTAATCATGCCTTCTTCAACAGAAATCATGTCAAACTTTATCTTCAACTCCAATAATGTGGCGAAACTTTGCACCAATTTTCAAAAAGAAGATCCTGATGACCAAACGGACTCTTTATTGGATGTCAAGTTAGAAGACCTCAACGGTCGTTGGGCTTCGTTGAAAAATGCCTATGAAAACGTCTGTATAGCTGAGGAAAGCGCAGTCTCTGAAGAGTTTAAAGAGGAAGCCTACAACATATTTCATTTGAGCTGCCCCTTTCTACATCTGTAAATCACATATATTGGATCAATTAAAAGTCCTCCGTGGAAATCCAGCAGAGTCAGGCAATACCTCCGGTCAGTCTCTGCCTTTCGATCCCAACTCGGTGTCGTGTCTCAAGGTGGCACCGTGTGATATAGAAATATTTTACGGTAGTTACGAGCAGTGGCCATCCTTTCGTGATATGCTCACGGCCGTTTACCTCAACCATCCCAGACTGACTCCCGCACAGAAACTCTATCACTTGCGAAATAATACTCGAGGAAAGGCAGGCGAGTTCGTAAAGCAATACCATTTGTCCGATTACAATTTTTCATTAGCATGGGAAGCGCTAAAAGCCCGATTCGAAAACAAACGAATCTTAATAGACAAACAATTGAAATTGCTTTTCAACATTCCTCAAGCTACCTCGGAAAGTAGCGAATGAATTCAAAAGGTACAGAACACTATCAATGATGGTCTTGTGGTCGTAAAGTCACAAGAAATTTTCGTTTCCGAGTAGGACCCCATTTTAATTTATTTATGTTCCTCAAAGCTACCAGTGGAAACGCTGTCTCTGTGGAAACATTCACCAGAATCTAGAAAAGAACTTCCTAACTGGTCCCAGATGATCCAGTTTCTGGCCAAGCGTTACGAAGTGGTTCAACGCCTACATGAATATAAAGGCACTAAATCACGCACTTCGTTCCCATCGAAATCCTCGCCTAAAATCCAACCTTACCACTCTCATGAAAAACTTACGTTTACTTTTAAATTGTGCAACGACAGTCATCCCTTGAAATCTTGCCCCGAATTCCGAAAACGTAGCGTACCAAATTTGTTAAAGATATGCGTTTTTGCACGAATTGCTTCGCTTAAAACCATTCATCTACCAACTGTCCCAGTGCCTTCCGATGTCTACACTGTAAGAATAACCATAACACAATGTTACACCCTCCCGTAATCAACCCGCCCGAATCAAATGCCACGCTTAGCACACCTGCGAAAAAGGCAACTAATTTACTACATACCGAATTTTCCCAAGAGTCCAGGCATCCAATCTTCAATCTAACCGAGGGCAATTGGGAAGTGTCTCCTTCTTCCAAAATACCTGACTCCGAAGTTCAGGCTAATTTCTCCACTAACAATGCGAAACCCCTCCTTCCCAAAACCCTAGTAAGCATCGAACACAGGCTTCTATCTTCACGCTACGAGCACTAATCGATCAAGGTTCACAAAAAAACATCGTGTCCGAAAAAATACAACACCGCTTACTACCTATAAAGAAAAGTTCTCAGTCACTGGGATGGGCGGAAAAGTTGTAGAAAATGCTAATCGTGTCTGTCAACTCACGTTAATATCGAAACTCAATCACACCCGTATCCATACAAATGCCATCGTCTTAAAAGAGCTGATCAGTTTTCTTCCCTCCTTTAAACTATCAAAACCAAATCTTTCGGAAATTCAGGATTTAGATCTTGCGGATCCATACTTTTATACACCCGGTCCCATTGATCTTGTCACTGGCAGTGACCTTATACCGCAGATCCTCTTACAGGGAATAAGACATGGAGGTTTTGGAAGTTTGCTTGTGCAAAATACCGTTTTTGGTTGGTATCTGAGCGCACCACTAACCTCCAACCAATGTTCTACCTATCATACTCATACCATGTTATATCCTCCAGTGACGAGAAAGCCCGGATCAAAGGCTACATCAATCACACTTTCTACAAACAACACCAACCTATTGCGAACCGAATCCTCTGGGCATACCAGACATCCCATCCTCCATCTAACCCAAAGCAATTGCAAAGAGCCATCGTCTTCCAAACAGTCTGAAATTGAGGCAAATATTCCAACAAAAAGGAATAAATGTATGCTCTCTACCCCTAGAGAAAAAACATTTATTAGGGAAAAGTTGCAAACTATCGCCAAACCGTCACCACCCAAGGACACCGCTTCTATTACATCTTCGGGAGGAAATACAGAAAGGAAAAAACAAATCATTTCCACGTATACGAATTTGCTTGGCCCCGGGGTGCTACCTCCACTAAAAAGTAATACTAGAATATTTATGTTGCTAATATATTTCATTTCCCATTCCCACAATGTTTTTTCATTCATTTCACATCATGGCTTTTCAAAAACTAATTTTGAAATACCGCATATAGTCAGCATATGCACTGTAAGAATATATTTATTAGAATTATTATACTCTAATAGTGATAACATTAATTGTGAGAGACTTGAAGATAATAAAATATCTGACCACGAAACAATTAGTTTTAATCTGATATCAGAGAAAGAATACCAAATGCGTTTAAAAAAGTGTACAACCTCATGGGAATACTACAGTGCTGAGAATCTTTGGAATATATTCCGAAACTATAACCTGAGTTTAATGAATATGGTATCAGTCGAAGGAAAAGTTCGAATAATAAATGATGTTATGGCTCAAGCCATGAAATGTTTAACTTTTGAAAAACAAGTTGAAGTAAAACTCGTGAACCAATGGTATGATCGAGAGCTAACAGACTTAAATAAGTGTAAAAATAGCTTGTATAAAATTTGTCAAATAAACGGTGACTGGGTGCAGTATAAAACTATAAACAAGCAATACAAAAAATTAATTAAGAATTAATTAAGAATTAAGAAGACTAAATACCTAGAAAATAAAATTTCGATAAATAGCAAAAATAGTAAACAAATGTGGAAATGTCTAAAAGACACTGTAAATTTGAAAAAAGAAAAATCTCTAATTAAAAAGATCGAAATCGATAATAAAGTATATGAAGATGGAAAAGATATATCTAATAATCTTAATATATTTTTCGTTAAGAGTATAAAAGATATTAACAATGACATTGAAATAGTCACAAATAACTTTAACCACGAATAAAACGTGACCAGCTACTTCGAATTTGATGAAGTGACTGTCGATACAGTGACACAAATTGTTAAGAAGTTTAAACATAAGATAGGCGGAAATAATCTTATTACGGAAGGTGTAATTAAAGAATCTGTTATGTACACGGGATACTTTTATGCGAATATTATTAATGAAAGCTTCAGAACTGGTACAATGCCAGACTTTTGGAAGCTAACAACAGTTATACCTATTCAAAAAGTTAAAAATACTATAAAATCTAATGAAATGCGACCCATAAATACCTTGCCGGCCGATGAAAAAATCATTGAATCAATTGTAAAAGAACAGCTGGAACAGTACCTGGAGTTGAACAAAATTGTAATACCAGAGCAATCTGGTTTTCGAAAAAAATATTCTTGCGAGTCTGTTTTAAACTCAATTGTTTTTGAATGGAAAAACCAACTTAATGAAAAAAATTTTGTAATTGGGGTATTCTTAGACCTAAAACGAGCGTTCGAAACAATATCTCAACAAATTATGATAGAAAAACTTTACAGCATTGGAGTGAGAGATAAAGCGCTTGCATGGTTTAAAAGTTACTTCTCAAATCGCCGCCAAAGAACACTAGTAAATGGAACATTTCTCTCAAATGAAACACCAGTCGATATTGGCCTTCCACAAGAATCAGTACTTGCACCAATATTGTTTAAAATATATATAAATGATATAATTAAATCAGTAAAGCATTGTAACTTAAAGTTGTTTGCAGATGATACTCTCATTTTGATAAGCGATAAAATTTTAATATAGCTATGCAAAAAATGCAATCAGACCTAGAAAATATATACCTATGGACGTGCCAAAACAAATTAAAGATAAATGCCCATAAGACCAAGTATATGATTCTGAGTAGAACCCCCGTTAGTAACAGTTATGAACTAAAAATAAACAACAGTGTACTTATGGAAGTGTCAAAACTAAACTATTTAGGTATAGTTATTGATAATAGATTGAAATTTGAAGACCACATAAATGGTCTTAAACAAAAGATTGCTAAAAAAATAGGTTTCCTGTACAGGTCATGTAAATACGTATCGAAGAAGCACAAGATCTTAGTATATAGAACTATAGTGGAGCCCCATTTTACTTACTGCCCTACCATACTGTTTCTGGTGGCAGATAACATAATAGATAGCTTACAGAAAATGCAAAATAAGGCGATGAGATTTATATTAAATAAAGAACGTGATACTCCGACAAGTGATATGCTGAACATATTACAATGGCTTAGTGTTAAACTGCGTATATTTTATTTTGTAATGATTTTTGTTTTTAATATTAAAAAAGGGAATTTACCTGAGTATTTGAGCAATAATATTGCATACCAAAAAGATATTCACAATATTAATACTAGAAATAAGAATAATTTTAGGCTTCCGCTCTTTTCCACAGAAAGCGGACAGCTCAACTTATTTTACAAAGGATTAAAAAGATTTAATGAACTTCCTATAGATATAAGAAGAAGAAGTGAAGAGCTGAATGTATTTAAAAAGAAATTAATATCATATTGTCGTACAACTGCAATAAGATAGATAGAAGGGATCTCATATAATATGTAATATGTGATATGGAGTTATTAATCTAGGCTTATAAGCTGTAATAAATAAATAAATATACATGCTGGAACTGTGCATATATATATTGGAACTGGTGGAGTTTTTCTAATGGCGCACAGCATCAAACATTTATATAATCTTCCCATCTCAAAAAAAAATTTACTCTTCCGAGTGGAAAATCCTCCAAACATATGGAGAATGCATTTATCTAAAGTTATTTCTAAAAACATACAAAATATTGGAATCCCCAAATCTCCCAACCACAGACCACGGGCTTCACATGAATCACGACTCCAGTTCCTTCGGAGTCCAGCATGTCTCATTTTGTACGAGAAATATCTTTTCAACATTTTTTCCATTTTGGTTTTGTCAAGCCTCTTGCGAGAAATACGATAAAAATCCCGTTTGATCTCTAAATAAAATCTTATCATATACAGTCCACTTTCGAAAACCATCCATCATCAAGATGTGGCGCAGACCCGGAAATAAATAATCGGGATATAACGCAGCTAACGAAACTCATTATTGAGTTAAACAACATCGTATTAAAATCTATCCATCAGAAGCTGCATCGCATACCAGGTCTTTCTCGGTTCTGTTGTCATTCTACTTCTGCATCATTTATCATCCTAACAAAATATCTTTGAAGATTACTAAAAGTGACTTTATTAACAGAAACTATTTTCAGGAATCAATTATCATCATCCACAAAACCATATCGGCTGGGATGGAAATTCAGCAATCAGAAATTCATCATTCAACCATCGATTTATTCAAAGTTGTACAAACTACAACAACCACGCCATCTAATTATACGTACCTGTCAGATTATCTTTAGCTTTCAACCTGAAGATATTATTCAACGGTTTAGCTTTGCACAAGTGCAAGGGGCCGCCATGTTTAATTGAGTTGTGCTCACTTAAATAGCAAATGATATTCCTGTCCTTAATTGACTTTTTGTCACCTAACCCCTCCTGTGACTTGCGATCACTTCCTCCTCTGACTTGCGTTCACCTAACTAGTTGTATGACTTGCGCTCATACAACCCTGGCTGTAAAGCAGACTGGAGTTGCCCTCCAGTACTTCCAGTCGTCATATGCGTGAGTTGCCTTCCATCGACAATTCCTTGCTTTTAAATACGAGTGCGGTGCGTCATCTCGCTCTCTTGTTTTACTTGCGCTATCATCCTGCATCGACCAAGTCAACGGAGTAAGAAGTATTCTAGATCACTTACGAATCACCTGGATTAATCAAGCATCTACAAATCATACGGATTAATCATCATTATCATCACCGCCTCTACATCAAATGAAAGGAAAACCAAAGGAAATATATAGCCGCAAACCGTAAGTTGTATTTTTCCTTATCAACCAACTAGAAGTAGCACTTGTGCTGCCCTAGTCCCCAAATATCACCAAACCCTTGCGCGGTCGAGAGGCGGACCATCCATAATCAATTTCCCTTTTTTCTTGTGACAACAACTAATAATTTAATTATAGAATAATCATTCAAGTTACCTCTACTTTCATTTTAAATGACATTATCGTCACCATACATATTCATAATTCGTTGTTAATGTTAAGACTTGAATTCAATAAATGAATAAGAATTGGATTAAAATACATTAACATCAAAGCGTTTAACACAATTATCAGTAGTTTTCACATAAAACTTCTTCATTCGATTACAGTACTGGCCTATTGACGGTAGGGTTGCCAGATTTTTGTTTCGGGTTTCCGGGACAAACCTCAACTTTGAGCCAAATTCCAGGGATTTTTAAAAATTTCCCAGGACATTTGAAAAATAAGAAACACCTATATATTTGTATGGGTTGCTCATTTCGGCGAAATAATTTTTAGATGGAATTAAACTTTTTAAATTCATTTATTTATAACAAATATTTTTATGAAAAAGGTAACAATTAATATGTTTACTGTGTTTAATGCGAATTCAATATTCTATGGATTCATTTTGCAAACGTTATTTTAAAACACAACACTTGCCTTGCAAAATGAATATTTAGGTGTGCGAAATATCATACATTTAATTCGAATTCATTATTCTATGGATTCATTTTGCAAACGTTATTTTAAAACACAACACTTCCCCGCGCAAAATGAATATTTAGGTTTGCGAAACGTCAAACATAGATAATATTAAGAACCACAGTAGGGATGAACTGTTATTATTTTCAGAGTTGCATGCAAGATGCTAATGACCTGAATACAATCGAAGCCGAAAATATGGCCGTGTTTCGTAGCAGATTATAATTTACTAATTTTGATATTGAGAAAATGCCGGGACATAACATTTCCCGTCGGGACGCTTTAAAATTTCTGAAAAATACGGGATGTCCCGGCCAATACGGGACATTTGGCAAACGGTAATTGGTGGTCGTAAAACTATTTGTCGAATTAATAACAAATGCGTGCGTTGTTTTCGGGCCACACCTAAACTTATGTAACTTTAATGGGAAACTTGCCGTCTGGCAGAGTTAAATGCAATCGAGCATTTTTAACTACCGGCGTAGATTATTGTGGATCATTTTTCTACAAAAATTAAGTAATAAATAGGCATCCAACGAAATGCTAAATATTCATATTTATTTGTTTTTCAGCCAACGCCGTTCATTTGGAATTGGTTAAAGATTTGCAACTTCCTCATTCCTCACAGCCTTAAACAGATTTATTTCTATACGATGTAGGACACAAACTATATGGTCAGACACATCAACTAATTTGGTTGGAACAAAGAATAAACTATCTGAGATAGCTAACCTATTTTTCAGTCAAGAATATGTAAAGGCGGTTTACGAACAATGCGCAAGAGATGGAATCGAATGGAAGTTTATACTGCTTCGCTCTCACCACTTTGGTGGCTTATGGGAAGCCGCAGTAAAAGTACCCAAATATTATTTAAATCGAGTTGTTGGTCTTTCTACATTAAATTTTGAAAAGCTTCGCACTCTTGTTTGTCAAATTTCTGCCTTTTCAAATTCACATCCTTTATGTCCCATTTCAGAAAATCCTAATTATTTGGAGGTACTCACGCCAGGTTAATTGGCTCATCCTTCACGGCCGTGGTAGAACCGGACGTAACACCAGTGTACATAGATCGACTTACTAGATGACAACGAGTATACTACATGCAAGAACAATTTTGGAAAAAATGGCATACAGAATGGCCCCTATTATGAGACAAATTCGATCTTCGAATGTGGTCGAACGAGTTCATCGAACGAATTTTCATTTGGTATTATGACGCGCGTTCGACGAAGACTAGCATCATTGTGAATTTCGATCGTTTCAATTATTCACAATAGCTTATTTCTATCAGCTGTGAAACAAAAATAATAAACAAGCAAAAGTGCAAAGAAGTAAAGAAAATATAAATAAACCTAAAAATTAACACAAAAAAAAGCCTTGACAAATAAAAACATGACTTCAACGGAATTTTGGTTCGATGATTCGTCAGAAGAGGAGGAAAGCATATTGGAATTAGCCAGAAGAGGGATGCTTCCAATCCTTTAGAAATGAATTCCGCAGCGTAAGTGTAGCATTTTAAACAAGTCATTGAATGTGTAGCAGTGAATGTTTTGTTTATAGATTTATGAAAAACTTCAGGCTGCCCAAGGAAGCTTTCATGGACTTGCTGTCCAGTACAGACAATCTTCTGCAGCAATGCTCAAAAGCTAAATCTATACCAACCATTCTAAAATTGGCCACATTTCTCAGATTTTGTGCTCAGGGATCCTACCAATTGAGCATTGGGAACGAGAATACACTCGGACTGGCACAACCCACTGTGTCTGTGGTGCTATCAAAGGTGTTAAATATATTGGAAAACTATCTTTGTCAACGATGGAAAAAGTTCAATTACGATGAAGCTGAACTGCAACAAGCTAAATTGTATTTCTTTAACATTAGCAGAATTCCAAGGATTATTGGCTGTGTTGACGGCACGCATATTAAAATTGTTGCTCCCAAAAAAGAACTACAACATTTGTACTACAACATAAAAGGATTCTACAGCATTAATGCCATGATTGTAAGTATACCAATGTGCTATTAATTTCAGGTTGTAAATGCATAAATATTTATCTTTATATGTTTTAAGGTTTGCGACCATTCCATGACTATACGGTACATAAATGCAAAATATCCGGGAGCAACACAAGATTGTATGGTGTTCAGTATGTCGGCATTGAAATCACATTTGCAACAGCAACATCAAGATGGTACTCGCAACACCTGGCTTCTTGGTATATGCTTTTTTTACATATAGATTGAATGTATTCCTATAAAACATAAATTTTCCCGTGCAGGTGATGCTGGATATGCATTAAAGCCATACTTACTGACGCCGTTCAGAAATACTGAAGATGGATCTGCACAACGCATTTACAACACACAGCATGCGAAAGGCAGAAATATCATAGAGCGAACAATTGGAGTCTTAAAAAATAGGTTTAGGTGCTTTTTGCAGGCAAGAGCCCTTCACTACACACCAGAAAAAGCAACAAAAATTATAAACGTGTGTGCAGCTTTGCACAATATTTGCATGTTGTAGAAATTTCTGTAGAAGAACTTTCAGATGAGGAGCACGACCATGATATCGCACTCGCCGAAATCGAATCAACTATGAACTCAGAAGCAGAAGAAATCAGAAATCAAATATTAAGAACTTTGTAGTAAATCAGTTTTATTGAAATATAAAACTATTATTCCTGTAAATATATTTTTATGTATATGCACTTATATTATTGGTTTTCAATTCATGTGTGTATATACTTAGACTAAAAAAATATTTGGTAAATTCATTGATAATACTTAAAAGCTTAATTCTATTCTAAACTAGGTAAAAAATATCACTTCAGTTTCAATTTATTCGTTAACACAAAACATATTTTAGGTCATATTACAGATAAAGCGCGGAGTGGAATTCTATTTTTGCATTTGAAGCTTGTACAATTCAAGCTTCTCTTTTTTTAATTTAAACATTTGTTTCTTATAATAATACTTCAACGCATACGTCCTTTCCGCATATTTTTCAGTCTCCGTTACACTTTTTTTTATCTCTTTTAGAGTTTCGAGCATTTCTTTATGGAATCTTTTTTGATCACTGGTTTGCTCTTCCAATAACTTTAACCGTTCCGTTCTGAACATCTTCTTCTGGTATTTCCCCATGGCCTTTCCTGGACAACAGAAACACTATGCTCGCTTACCTCCAAATCTTCAATAGGTTCTGTATTCTCATCGTCCAATCGCTCCTCAGTCATGCTAACTTCACACTCGACGACCTCATTTGCATTTAGCCCATGCTCTTCTCCAGGTGGATCTACGCTGGTGTGAAGCTGTAGTAAGCCCATTATAGCCTCTTCTGCGTGCGTATATGCATTCAGTCTGTTTGGCCCACCACCAGTTGCGCGATATTCCACCATGTTCTCCCACATTTTCTTTTTCGTTTTTGACTTCATGTCAGCCCACACCTAAAACGACAAAAAAAACATTTTTTTTATGCTGAAAGGACATCTATGGTTCCTTAATTTACCTTCATCCACTTCTTTGCCTCTCTTACGGGTGGTCCCAGGCAGTTAAGCTCCGCTCTTATCTCTTCCCACCTTTTTGTAGATTGGACTTTTGTCCAAATTCCTTTTGCTATCACGGGATTTTCCTCCATTAATGAAATCAGTCTTTCCAGCTGTTGTTTTGTACTCACCACTTTCGACCTATACAAAATTGAGAAAAATAGTATAAAGTTACTATTAGGTACCAAAAAAGTAGAAAAAAAATACAAAAAACTTACATTTTAAAAATTTTTTATTCAGTTCGTTTGGCGTCGTCAACAAAACCTTGTTCGATTGAAGTTTAGATACACAAAGAAAATTTCGACAGAGATGAGGTGTCATAATACCAATTTCAACTTCGATTTTCGATGTTCGATAGCCAGCGAAGATCGAAGATCGAAAAATGCTCATAATTTGGGCCAATATTTGACTTTGTTATAACCAGGGGCGGAAACTGTTATTCCTTTTATAGTATAATTCCTTGCAAAACTATTAATTTTGGACTTTTAATATATTTGGATGAAGATAAAAATTATTTTCGGATTTTTATTACCTGAGTCGGATAGAACTAGTTAAGCTCGGACTTTTAAAAATAAAAGTCCGAAAATAAAAGTTAAATCCGGACTTCTATTTTTAAAAGTCCGAGATAAACTAGTTCTATTGGACTCAAAAAATAAAAATACAGATTTTACTTTTATATGTGGACTGTTATGGAAAAAGTTCGAAAAATAAAAAGGATGCATGATTCGACATGATATTGCTATAGGGATACATAGGAATTCAAACATTTTCACTTAGCACAATTTTTTGACCCAGACTTTTCCGACTCCGAATTATTTTCCGTCCCTGGTTACAAAAACGAAATAAATGGGAGTCGTCTTCAACAAATCTGAAAGCTGGAGGCATGGCCTGGATCAAGTAAGAAAATCAACCCCCACTAAAGTCGCCGCTGGCCAGAATAATCAAACATTAACTGGAGAAGACAATACGAGTAGCCGTTCTAAAAACTTCCAATGGCATACACAAACGGTCTGTGGCAAAGCTATGTCTGTTTCCAATCGAGGGCAATATTTTGAAAGCCTAAATTTTCCAACGGGCGGAGTATGTTTAGTTACCAACGGAATTATATGGTATCCTACGTGGTACCGAATATGTATCATCACTAATTAAAGTCATTTGCCGCTATTTATTTGCTGGCTCAACTCTTTATAATTTCCATATACATACCGCAACTTATTTTATTGTTCATATTTTCTTAATTTCTAAATACATACATAACTACACTTAGTTATAAGTACATACATACATATTGCCCAATATAGCTAGACAATAGCCTATATCCATCGTCGCAAGGCAATAATAATACAGCGAATTGTAACTAAACCTAAATTGTTTATTTTTGGCATATCGTTGCAATTAGAAATAATAATTGGTTCTCGTTTTTCTTTGCATACCGTTGCAAGTGGAACTATTAAATTGTATAAAGGTTGCATATCGTTGCAATTGTTAAAAATACTAAATTGTTTAAAGTGTGCATATCGTTGCATAAAACGGGTCGTTAAAAAAGTTTATCATTCCTCACAAAAACAGTAAAGTAAACTGAACCTTAATCAGCTTATTCTACGCCTCACATTTTTAGAAATTTCACGCGCATAACGCTTTTATTAAACAGTTTTATTTAGCTTGACTTGGCAGGCCGGCCGCACGGCCGACTGACAGCCGTTGTGAACTAATTTTGTAATTGAAATTTAAGTAACATCCCGATAAGCTACAAGCTTGAAACTTGGAATGTAATTCAGAATCCGATGACAATGCAATAATAAGAAAAAAAAACTCCGATAGGTGGCGCATGGATCGAAATATTTCAAAAATCGTACTTGTGGTCCGATTTGGTTCATATTTGGAACACATATTACCTACATAAATAGAAAGCGAGCTAAGAAAAAGATCGCCGATAGGTGACGCAAGGATCGAGATATTCGAAAAAATTGTATTTGTGGTCCGATTGGGCTCACATTGGGAACACATATTACATACAGGAATAGAAAGAGACCTGTGAAATAATCGCCGCTAAGTGGCGCAAGGATCGAGATATTCAAAAAAATCGTATTTGTGGTCCGATTTGGTTCATATTTGGAACACATAATACATACATGAATAGAAAGCGGCCTGTAAAAAAAAATAGTCGCTAGGTGGCGCAAGGATCGAGATAGTCAAAAAATCATATTTTTGGTCCGATTTGGTCCATATTTGGAACACATAATACATACATGAATAGAAAGCGACCTACGATGTCCGGTTTGGGTCATATTTGGAATAAAATATTATATATAGTCCGCTAGAAGTGACACCAAAATATTTTGGAGTTCGGGGAGGGACAAGCATACGTGGCGAGTTGGTAGAGTAGAGTAAAGTCTTTAGAAGGATTTTGTATAGAGGACTTAAATTGTAACACATTGTCAGGAAAGAGTCCTTGTAATAATGAGTCACTAAATGAATTAATAGGATGAGAAATAATAGGCAATTAAATAAAGACTAAAAACTTGAAAATAAGATAATTAAAAATTAGATAGAAGCGTTGGACGCGTCAAATTTCTATTGATAGTCATATATAAGACCAACTGAACCCTAATAAGTTTATGCTATGCCTCACATTTTTAGAAATTTCACGCGTCCAACGCTTTTATTTACTTGTCTGATCAACGCCCTAGATTGATGAGGAGTGTGATGACTAGTACCTAGGACCTACCTAATTATTTTCTAGCTTTTAATATTATTATAAATTCATGTAAGTATTGTTTTCAATAAAACCGTTTAACTTTAACATTTTTTTTTTATTATTTTATTTAATTGTCTGATCAACGCCCTATATTGATGAGGAGTGTGATGACTAGTACCTGGGACATACCTAATTATTTTCTAGCTTTTAGTATTATTATTATTTAATGTAAGTATTGTTTTCAATAAAGCCGTTTAACTAAAATTTTTTTAAATTATTTTTGGAGATTCACATCAAGTTAAACGCAATTTCTTAAAATCTTTTTTTGTGATATTACATTAATGCATATTGACGAAATAAACATATATTTTAATTATTGTACATATTTCTTTGTACCAATACTAATTATCGTATTTTTATTTCTTTTACGCAATTGTGTCGAATAAATATTATTGAAGATAAAATTCTCTGCAACTTTTGTCTGACAAGTTTTTTTACTTAGATAAAGGCCAGTGAGCGCAAATGTCGTTTCTAAATTCGCGGAGGGGCTGATTAAAAAGAGGAAGACATAAACTGGAGGCAGAATACGCCAAAAAAATCAACACCTCTGACCAGGGTGCGAGCTTTCACTTGATTACAATCAATAGTGAAACTTACAGTTTGCTGATAATAATATTAATACTTATTGCTAACTGAATGTTATTATTGCTTACTAAGTACAATTAACTAGCTATGTACTTAACGGCGGCCACCGTGGTGTGATGGTAGCGTGCTCCGCCTACCACACCGTATGCCCTGGGTTCACACCCCGGGCAAAGCAACATCAAAATTTTAGAAATAAGGTTTTTCAATTAGAAGAAAATTTGTCTAAGCGGGGTCGCCCCTCGGCAGTGTTTGGCAAGCGCTCCGGGTGTATTTCTGCCATGATAAGCTCTCAGTGGAAACGCATCTGCCTTGCAGATGCCGTTCGGAGTCGGCATAAAACATATAGATCCCGTCCGGCCGATTTTTAAGGAAAATCAATAGGAGCACGACGCAAATTGGAAGAGAAGCTCTGCCTTAGATCTCTTCGGAGGTTATCGCGCCTTACATTTATTTTTTTTTTTTATTTTTTATTTACTTAATATTTTGTTAAATAGCAGAATTGCAGCATTCCCAGATTTGTCAGTTTGCAACTTTATATAGTTGTTCCATGTGCAAATTTTAAGCCGAATTTCGAAAGCAACGAATATTGATAATGATTTTTTGACTGTACCTGAGGAAACAATAAAAACATTTTAATTCAGGAGAGTCTTTAGGTGTTCCATGTGCAAATTTTAAGCCGAATTTCAAAAGCAACGAATATTGATAATGTTTTTTTTGCCTGGGCCTGAAGAGACAATAAAAACATCAAACAAAAATGTGTTTCTCAGGGGGCCCGCGATTTAGAGGTACTAAGACATTTTTTTTAATTCAGGAGGGTCTATAGTTGTTCCATGTGCAAATTTTAATCCGAATTTCAAAAGCAACGAATATTGATAATGTTTTTTTCGCCTGGGCCTGAGGAGACAATAAAACCATCAAACAAAAATGTGTTTCTCAGGGGCCCGCGATTTAGAGGTACTAAGACATTTTTTTTAATTCAGGAGAGTCTTTAGGTGTTCCATGTGCAAATTTTAAGCCGAATTTCAAAAGCAACGAATATTGATAATGTTTTTTTTGCTTGGGCTTGAGGAGACAATAAAAACATCAAACAAAAATGTGTTTCTCAGGGGGCCCGCGATTTATAGGTACTAAGACATTTTTTTTAATTCAGGAGAGTCTTTAGGTGTTCCATGTGCAAATTTTAAGCCGAATTTAAAAAGCAACGAATATTGATAATGTTTTTTTGCCTGGGCTTGAGGAGACAATAAAAACATCAAACAAAAATGTGTTTCTCAGGGGGCCCGCGATTTATAGGTACTAAGACATTTTTTTTAATTCTGGAGAGTCTTTAGTTGTTCGATGTGCAAATTTTAAGCCAAATTTCAAAAACAACGAATATTGATAATGATTTTTTGCCTGGGCCTGAGGAGACAATAAAAACATCAAACAAAAATGTGTTTCTCAGGGGTCCGCGATTTATAGGTACTAAGACATTTTTTTTAATTCAGGAGAGTCTTTAGTTGTTCCATGTGCAAATTTTAAGCCGAATTTCAAAAGCAACGAATATTGATAATGTTTTTTTTGCCTGGGCCTGAGGAGACAATAAAAACATCAAACAAAAATGTGTTTCTTAGGGGGCCCACGATTTAGAGGTACTAAGACATTTTTTTAATTCTGGAGAGTCTTTAGTTGTTCCATGTGCAAATTTTAAGCCGAATTTAAAAAGCAACGAATATTGATAATGTTTTTTTGCCTGGGCCTGAGGAGACAATAAAAAAATTAAACAAAAATGTGTTTCTCAGAGGGCCCGTGATTTAGAGGTACTAAGACATTTTTTTAATTCAGGAGAGTCTTTAGGTGTTCCATGTGCAAATTTTAAGCCGAATTTCAAAAGCAACGAATATTGATAATTTTTTTTGCCTGGGCCTGAGGAGACAATAAAAACATCAAAGAACAATGTGTTTATCAGGGGGCCCGCGATTTAGAGGTACTAAGACATTTTTTTTTAATTCTGGAGAATCTTTAGTTGTTCCATGTGCAAATTTTAAGCCGAATTTCAAAAGCAACGAATATTGAGAATGATTTTTTGCCTGGGCCTGAGGAGACAATAAAAACATCAAACAATAATGTGTTTCTCAGGGTGCCCGCGATTTAGAGGTACTAAGACATTTTTTTAATTCTGGAGAGTCTTTAGTTGTTCGATGTGCAAATTTTAAGCCGAATTTCAATAGCAACAAATATTGATAATGATTTTTTGCCTGTGCCTGAGGAGACAACAAAAACATCAAACAAAAATTTTGTTCTCAGGGGGCCCGCGATTTAGAGGTACTAAGACATTTTTTTTTTAATTCTGGAGAGTTTTTAGTTGTTCCATGTGCAAATTTTAAGCCTAATTTCAAAAGCACCGAATATTGATAATAGTTTTTTGCCTGGTACTGAGGAGACAATAAAAACATCAAACAAAAATGTATGTTTACATGAATCCGAAATCGTAAAGTTTTCGTGGTGATACTGATGAAGATTCATCTTCAAAAAGTCTTCCAACAGTACCACCAACTCTGTATCAAAATCAAGATTATTTAAACGACTTCGATATCGGTACCGTGAATAATGAGTTTTTGCGATCTGAAGAAGTCAACGAAATAATTCGCCGAGGTCATCAAAAATGTCCTGTTATTTTTCCACGTGATTGTCATGACGAGGCATTTCCTAACTCGTTGTTAAACAGAATCTTGCCAAATGGAGAGAAAGTGGAGCATGACTGGTTAGTGTGGAGTGGCAGTAGCAATGCTTTTTATTGCCTACCATGTCGTCTATTAAGCACCAATACTTTAAATCGACCTAAAATTTGTTCTGCGGATATTCGAAATTCCAGGTATGGAAGAAGCTATACGATCTTCCATCACACGAAAATATCCAAGATCACATTAAATGTTATATTCAATGGCGATCTTTACAAAATCGAATTCAAAAGGAGGCTACAATTGATACACTTATCAATGAAACTCAAAAGTGGAAAGAAATTTTATATAGAATTTTGGACACTATTTTATTTATTTTATTTTTTTCAAAGGCGAAATTATATATCTTGGTGAACGAAACGATGGACATTTTTTGGGTATCTAAGAACTCTTAAACCAATATGATCCGATACTTAGAGATCATTTGGAGAAATTTAGGATTTCACAACAGCAGCACAAACGTTTACAAGTAAAATATCTTTCCCCAGACATTCAGAACGAGTTTATAGATATTTGTGCAAAGCACGTGAGGGAAACTATATTAGATCAAGGCAAGAAAGCCAAGTATTTTGCTACTGTCGTTGATGCTACGCCTGATGCTAGTCACGTTAACTACGTTCATTTTGCGCTAACTCCATTTCAATTCGAAAGCAACAAATTTTACAATTCCAGAACGGTGTTTGGCTTTCGTGAATTGTAACCAAAAAACTGGTCACAAAATAGCTGATCTAATTTGCCATACTTGACTGAAGGTTGTCGTGCACAAGGGTACGAAAACGGCGCCAATATGAAAGGAGCTTACAACGGAGCACTACGTCACATTCTATACAAAAACTCGAATGCTGATTACTCACCTTGTGCAACCCACAGTCTCAATTTATATGGTGTTGATGCTGCAGAATATTGTTCGGCTGCAACTAATTTCTTCGGAGATGCAAAAGATGTTTTACTATTTAGCAGCAGGACCTCCTCAAAAAAATGTGCCTAGCTCTCTTCATAGTCTTTCAGCCAAAAGCCAAATTTGACTGCGCGATGTTACCGGCATTCTCAAGTACATCAACAAGTTCGAATGTATCTTGCTGTCCTCAATTTGGTTCAAAATACTGACTACCATTAATGAAAGAAACGTGGTCCTCCAAGCTAGAAACGCCACCATAGATGTTGAGGTCCGACATCTAGATGCCTTATTAGCTGATTTGAAGTTGATCAGGAACCAATGGGAAACAATTTTAAACGAATGCAAAACAGTTGCTATTCAATTGAACATCTCGCCAAAGTTTCCGGACATTCGAAAGAGAAAACCCGAAAGACGTTCTGAAGATAATTTAAATGAGATGATTACGGATGATTCAGAGTCTGATTTTAAAATCAATATATTCCTGGTGATCGTTGATCCGGTAATCACTGGCATTACTGAACGATTTGCAGCTATGATAAATTTGAGCGAGACATTTTCCTTTTTGTGGCAATTTGAAGACATGGATGAAACTACGGTTCGGGCGAGCGCAGCAAAATTTGTCGAAAAATACAAGTCGGACATTTCTCAAAACTTAGAATACGAAATAATTAACTTGAGACACATTCACGACAAAAATTTTGATAAAGGTCTGTCACCATTGGAATTGCTAAATGCCATCTACATATCGCTTCCCCGGTTCAATAATGACGCAAATGTTAATTTTAAAGTTTCTAGATAACGCACACAAAAGCTTTAAAGAGTACTAACATTTGCTGTGTATAAATTTTATAATTGTATTACAAATAGTTTCCGCGCTGGACCACTTGCGTCGTTATTGCATTCGCACATGTTTCTAGTTGATGCAAATATTGAAACTTAATATTTTACAATTGCGTCATTATTGAACCGGGGAAGCGATATGTTCAAAATTTGTGTACGATTTTCCCCTACATTTGTGTTGCTTTACGTATCTTTTGCATTATACCTGTCACTGTAGCTAGTGCAGAACGTTCCTACAGTGTCCTTTCAAGAATCAAAAACTTTCATAGATCGTGTTCATCTCAAGAGCGAGTTTCAGGACTTGCCACGTTTTATGTTGAATTCGGTTTTGGCAAGACAGTTAAATTTTGATATTATTATAAAAATTTTGCAGCGAAAAAAGCAAGTAAAGTCACTCTTTGATATCCGAACTTTCTATATTGAATAATTAAAATTTATAATCGTCATTAAATTTATCAGAAAAGTATTAAATGTTACCAAATAACTAGAAAAGGTTTTTTGAAACAATATGTGGCTGTTAAAAGAGAATTTTATTTCTACGTTACAATAAAATAGTATAAATAGTAAATATCCTGTGTTAATTTTATTTTCAGCCCTTAGTCTAAAAATCATTTAGTTGATGTAGCAAAATTTTTTTTATGTAATCCATCAATACTGATTCATGAATGAGACGTCATTAATTCAAGTTAATCAAATGTATTAGTGAAATTTATATAGGGGGCCCGTAAATTGTTTAGTCCCGGGCCCGGATTTTCTCTCTACTGCCCTGCTTACGATGCATACATATCAAACTTTACTATGATTATACACGCTTGCAATTCTCTGTAAATTTATTTTAGAGAACTAACTTATTTTATTAAAATTAACATCCGTTAAAGTTATTTTTTCCGTTAAATTGTGTATCATTTTGAATGTATATCGATTTTTCTTAAATATTTTCTTATGAATTTGAAAAATAGTAATCATTTATTTTACTCACAGAGTATATTAACTTTGATTGGATAACGGTTGGTTGTACAGGTATAAAGGAATCGAGATAGATATAGACTTCCATATATCAAAATCATCAGTATCGAAAAAAAATTTGATTGAGCCATATCCGTCCGTCTGTCCGTCCGTCCGTTAACACGATAAATTGAGTAAATTTTGAGGTATCTTGATGAAATTTGGTATGTGGGTTCCTGGGCACTCATCTCAGATCGCCATTTAAAATGAACGATGTCGCACTATAACCACGCCCACTTTTTCGACATCGAAAATTTCGAAGAATCGAAAAAGTGCGATAATTCATTACCAAATACAGATAAAGCGATGAAACTTGGTAGGTGAGTTGAATTTATGACGCAGAATAGAAAGCTAGTACAATTTTGGACAATGGGCGTGGCACCGCCCACTTTTAAAAGAAGGTAATTTAGAAGCTTTGCAGGCTGTAATTTGGCATTCGTTGAAGATATCATAATGAAATTTGGTAGGAACGGTACTCTTATTACTGTATGTGCGCCTAATAAAAATTAGCAAAATCGGAGGACGACCACGCCCACTTTTAAAAAAAATTTGTTTAAGTCAAATTTTAAAAGAAAAGTTAATATCTTTACAGTATATAAGTAAATTATGTCAACATTCAACTCCAGTAATGATATGGTGCAACAAAATACAAAAATAAAAGAAATTTTCAAAATGGGCGTGGCTCCGCCCTTTTTCATTTAATTTGTCTAGGATACTTTTAATGCCATATGTTGAACAAAACATTACCAATCCTTGTGAAATTTGGTAGAGGCTTAGATTCTAGGACGATAACTGTTTTCTGTGAAAAAAGGCGAAATCGGTAGAAGCCACACCCAGTTTTTATACACAGTCGACCGTCTGTCCTTCCGCTCGGCCGTTAACACGATAACTTGAGCAAAAACGATATATCTTTACTAAACTCAGTTCACGTACTTATCTGAACTCACTTTATATTGGTGTAAAAAATGGCCGAAATCCGACTATGACCACGCCCACTTTTCGATATCGAAAATTACTAAAAATGAAAAAATTATTTATTGTACCAAATACGAAAAAAGGGATGAAACATGGTAATTGAATTGGTCTATTGACTCAAAGTATAACTTTAGAAAAAAACTTTGCAAAATGGGTGTGACACCTACCATATTAAATAGAAGAAATTGAAAAAGTTTTGCAGGGCGAAATCAAAAGCACTTGGAATCTTGGATGGATAACTGTTCGTGGAGTTAAATATATAAATAAATTAGCGGTACCCGACAGATGATGTTCTGGGTCACCCTGGTCCACATTTTGGTCGATATCTCGAAAACGCCTTCACATATACAACTACCACCTCTCTCTTTTAAAACCCTCATTAATACCTTTAATTTGATACCCATATCGTACAAACACATTATAGAGTCACCCCTGGTTCACCTTTATGACGATATCTCGAAAAGGCGTCCACCTATAGAACTAAGGCCCACTCCCTTTTAAAATACTCATTATCGCCTTTCGTTGGATACCCATATTGTACAAACAAATTCTAGAGTCACCCCTGGTCCACCTTTATGGCGATATCTGGAAAAGGCGTCCACCTATAGAACTTAGACCCACTCCTTTTTATAATACTCATTAACACCTTTCATTTGATACCCATATCGTACAAACAAATTCTAGAGTCACCCCTGGTCCACCTTTATGACGATATCTCGAAAAAGCGTACACCCATAGAACTAAGGCCCACTCCCTTTTAAAATACTCATTAACACCTTTCGTTTGTTACCCATATTGTACAAACGCATTCTAGAGTCACCCCTGGTCCACGTGTATGGCGATACCTCGAAAAGGCGTCCACTTATAGATATGAGGCCCACTCCCTTTTAAAATACCCATTAGAACCTTTCATTTGATACCCATATCGTACAAAAAAGTTCTAGAGTCACCGCTGGTCCACCTTTATGGCGATATCTCGAAAAGGCGTCCACCTATAGAACGAAGGCCCATTCCCTTTTAAAATACTCATTATCGCCTTTCGTTTGATACCCATATCGTACAAACAAATTCTAGAGTCACCCCTGGTCCACCTTTATGGCGATATCTCGAGAAGGCGTCCACCCATAGAACTAAGGCCCACTCCCTTTTAGAATACTCATTATCGCCTTTCGTTTGATACCCATATCGGACAAACAAATTCTAGAGTCAACCCTGGTCCACCTTTATGACGATATCTCGAAAAGGCGTCCACCTATAGAACTAAGGCCCACTCCCTTTTAAAATACTCATTATCGCCTTTCGTTTGATACCCATATCGTACAAACAAATTCTAGAGTCACCCCTGGTACACCTTTATGGCGATATCTCGAAAAGGCGTCCACCTATAGAACTAAGGCCCACTCCCTTTTAAAATACTCATTATCGCCTTTCGTTTGATACCCATATCGGACAAACAAATTCTAGAGTAACCCCTGGTCCACCTTTATGGCGATATCTCGAAAAGGCGTCAACCTATAGAACTAAGGCCCACTCCCTTTTAAAATACTCATTATCGCCATTCGTTTGATACCCATATCGTACAAACAAATTCTAGAGTCACCCCTGGTCCACCTTTATGGCGATATCTCGAGAAGGCGTCCACCCATAGAACTAAGGCCCACTCCCTTTTAAAATACTCATTATCGCCTTTCGTTTGATACCCATATCGTAGAAACAAATTCTAGAGTCACCCCTGGTCCACCTTTTTGGCGATATCTCGAAAAGGCGTCCACTTATAGATTTAAGGCCCACTCCCTTTTAAAATACCCATTAACACCTTTCATTTGATACCCAAATCGTACAAAAAAGTTTTAGAGTCACCGCTGGTCCACCTTTATGGCGATATCTCGAAAAGGCGTCCACCTATAGAACTAAGGCCCACTCCCTTTTAAAATACTCATTATCGCCTTTCGTTTGATACCCATATCGTACAAACAAATTCTAGAGTCAACCCTGGTCCACCTTTATGACGATATCTCGAAAAGGCGTCCACCTATAGAACTAAGGCCCACTCCCTTTTAAAATACTCATTATCGCCTTTCGTTTGATACCCATATCGTAGAAACAAATTCTAGAGTCACCCCTGGTCCACCTTTATGGCGATATCTCGAAAAGGCGTCCACTTATAGATTTAAGGCCCACTCCCTTTTAAAATACCCATTAACACCTTTCATTTGATACCCAAATCGTACAAAAAAGTTTTAGAGTCACCGCTGGTCCACCTTTATGGCGATATCTCGAAAAGGCGTCCACCTATAGAACTAAGGCCCACTCCCTTTTAAAATACTCATTATCGCCTTTCGTTTGATACCCATATCGGACAAACAAATTCTAGAGTCACCCCTGGTCCACCGTTATGGCGATATCTCGAAAAGGCGTCCACCTATATAACTAAGGCCCACTTCCTTTTAAAATACTCATTATCGCCTTTCGTTTGATACCCATATCGTACAAACAAATTCTAGAGTCACCCCTGGTCCACCTTTATGGCGATATCTCGAAAAGGCGTCCACCCATAGAACTAAGGCCCACTCACTTTTAAAATACTCATTATCGCCTTTCGTTTGATGCCCATATCGGACATACAAATTCTAGAGTCACCCCTGGTCCACCTTTATGGCGATATCTCGAAAAGGCGTCCACCCATAGAACTAAGGCACTCCGTTTTAAAATACTCATTAACACCTTTCGTTTGATACCCATATTGTACAAACGCATTCTAGAGTCACCCCTGGTCCACGTTTATGGCGATATCTCGAAAAGGCGTCCACTTATAGATTTAAGGCCCACTCCCTTTTAAAATACCCATTAACACCTTTCATTTGATACCCATATCGTACAAAAAAGTTCTAGAGTCACCGCCGGTCCACCTTTATGGCGATATCTCGAAAAGGCGTCCACTTATAAATTTAAGGCCACCTCCCTTTTAAAATACCCATTAACACCTTTCATTTGATACCCATATCGTACAAAAAAGTTCTAGAGTCACCGCTGTTCCACCTTTATGGCGATATCTCGAAAAGGCGTCCACCTATAGAACTAAGGTTCATTCCCTTTTAAAATACTCATTGTCGCCTTTCGGTTGATACCCATATCGGACAAACAAATTCTAGAGTCACCCCTAGTCCACCTTTATGGCGATATCTCGAAAAGGCGTCCACCTATAGAACTAAGGCCCACTCCCTTTTAAAATACTCATTATCGCCTTTCGTTTGATACCCATATCGTACAAACAAATTCTAGAGTCGCCCCTGGTCCACCTTTATGGCGATATCTCGAAAAGGCGTCCACACATAGAACTAAGGCCCACTCCCTTTTAAAATACTCATTATCGCTTTTCGTTTTATACCCATATCGGACAAATAAATTCTAGAATCACCCCTGGTCCACCTTTATGGCCATATCTCGAAAAGGCGTCCACCCATAGAACTAAGGCACTCCGTTTTAAAATACTCATTAACACCTTTCGTTTGATACCCATATTGTACAAACGCATTCTAGAGTCACCCCTGGTCCACGTTTATGGCGATATCTCGAAAAGGCGTCCACTTATAGATTTAAGGCCCACTCCCTTTTAAAATACCCATTAACACCTTTCATTTGATACCCATATCGTACAAAAAAGTTCTAGAGTCACCGCTGGTCCACCTTTATGGCGATATCTCGAAAAGGCGTCCACCTATAGAACTAAAGCCCACTCGCTTTTAAAATACTCATTGTCGCCTTTCGTTTGATACCTATATCGAACAAACAAATTCTAGAGTCACCCCTGGTCCACCTTTATGGCGATATCTCGAAAAGGCGTCCACCTATAGAACTAAGGCCCACTCCCTTTTAAAATACTTATTATCGCCTTTCGTTTGATACCCATATCGTACAAACAAATTCTAGAGTCACCCCTGGTCCACCTTTATGGTGATATCGCGAAAAGGCGTCCACCCATAGAACTAAGGCCCACTCCCTTTTAAAATACTCATTATCGCCTTTCGTTTGATACCCATATCGGACAAACAAATTCTAGAGTAACCCCTGGTCCACCTTTATGGCGATATCTCGAAAAGGCGTCCACCCATAGAAATAAACATCTCCGTTTTAAAATACTCATTAACACCTTTCGTTTGATACCCATATTTTACAAACGCATTCTAGGGTCACCCCTGGTCCACGTTTATGGCGATATCTCGAAAAGGCGTCCACTTATAGATTTAAGGCCCACTCCCTTTTAAAATACCCATTAACACCTTTCATTTGATACCCATATCGTACAAAAAAGTTCTAGAGTCACCGCTGGTCCACCTTTATGGCGATATCTCGAAAAGGCGTCCACCTATAGAACTAAGGCCCACTCCCTTTTAAAATACTCATTAGCACTTTTCATTTGATATCCATATTGTACAAACGCATTCTAGAGTCACCCCTGGTCCACGTTTATGTTGATATCCCGAAAAGGCGTCCACCCATAGAACTAAGGCCCATTCCCTTTTAAAATACTTATTAACACCTCTCATTTGATACCCATATTGTACAAAAGCATTCTAGAGTCACCCCTGGTCCACCTTTATGGCAATATCTCGAAAAGGCGTCCACCTATAGAACTAAGGCCCACGCCCTTTTAAAATACTCATTAGCACCTTTCATTTGATACCCATATTGTGCAAACGCATTCTAGAGTCACCCCTGGTCCACGTTTATGGCGATATCCCGAAAAAGCGTCCACCCATAGAACTAAGGCCCATACCCTTTTAAAATACTTATTAACACCTTTCGTTTGATACCCATATTGTTCAAAAGCATTCTAGAGTCAACCCTGGTCCACCTTTATAACGATATTCCGAAAAGGCGTCCACCAATAGAACTAAGGCCCACTCCCTTTTAAAATACTCGTTAACACTTTTCATTTGATACCCATATCGTACAAACAAATTCTAGAGTCATCCCTGGTCCACCTTTATGGCGATATCTCGAAAAGGCGTTCACATATAGAACTAAGGCCCATGCCCTTTTAAAATACTCATTAACACCTTTCATTTGATACCCATATCGTACAAACAAATTCCAGAGTCACCCCTGGTCCACATTTATGGCGATATCTCGAAAAGGCGTGCACCCATAGAACTAAGGCCCACTCCCTTTTAAAATACTCATTAACACCTTTCGTTTGATACCCATATTGTACAAACGCATTCTAGAGTCACCCCTGGTCCACCTTTATGGCGATATCCCGAAATGGCGTCCACCTATAGAACTTAGGCCCACTCCCTTTTAAAATACTAATTTACACTTTCATTTGATACCCATATCGAACAAACAAATTCTAGAGTCAGCCCTGGTCCACCGTTATGGCGATATCCCTAAATGGCATCCATCTATAGAACTATGTCCCACTCCCTCTTAAAATACTCTTTAATATCTTCCATTTGATACACATGTCATACAAACACATTCCAGGGTTACCCTGGGTTCATTTTACTACGAGGTGATTTTCCCTTATTTTGTGGCCATAGCTCTCAGCTGAGTATGTAATGTTCGGTTACCACCGAACTTAGCCTTCCTTACTTGTTTTTATTTTATTTTATCATTAATCAAACACACAACTTTAGGTCAATTTACAGTGATTGAGCTTATTGAATAAATCAGTGGCCTCCTCTTCGCTACACTCGAAAATAAATAAAAAGCTTTTTAGTTTTTCTTTTCCAAACCGTTATAGTTTTGAACTTTGTTTATTCTTTAATAATTAATGAAATTAATGAAATTAATTCCAGACTTTCGTAATTCACTTACACTTTTTACAAGGTAAAAAAATATATATAAAAGAGCGCGTCCGATATTTCCGGCTGATAATGACTAACTGAGTCGATTGCGCTCTTGTTCAAGGCGATGGCCATTCGTGGGTGTAGGCGCCTTTCAATTCGCAGTCACGGCTGCGCATAGGAATGGCGCACGCCGCCGTCTAAATAGGGATGGAGGCGGCTTAAACATCCTGCCGACACTGAAGGCAGTTATCGTTCTCTGTCGTGGGAGCCAGTCGGCATGCTGGTCTAAATGCCATGATGTGTGTCGTCCTTAAAGTATAAGAGCAGACAGAGAAACGAGAAATAGTTGGGTACAGCGTATGATAAAAGGGAAGCTAATACGGAAAGCTAATTATACAAAAAAAAAAAAAGTATATAACTTATAGCGCTGTGCGCGAATAGTGCTCCGTTAGAAGAAAGCACAGTTTAACTAAGGGGCGTATGACAAGTCCATTTTGGGTGCCAACCTCTACAACCCGAATATGATTGTCAGGGCCGTTGAGAAGGTTCTCGATTCATCCAAGCCGCCACTCTGTGGGTGGGAGCGAATCTTCTTTGATAACGACGAGGTCGCCTGGTTGAGGATTTCGCTGTGGCATTTTCCGTTTACAGCCTTTCTGAAGGTCCTTCAGATAATCCTCTTTCCAGCGTCGACTGAATAGGTGATGGAGCGATTTGAGTTTTTCCCATCGATTTATCAAGGGGAGGTATTCCGCGTTTGGCTCAGGAAAGGCTAATAGCAGGGCACCTCGAATGAAGTGACCCGGAGTAAGCGATGTAAAATCAGCTGGGTCCTGGAATAGTGAGGTTAGAGGCCTCGAATTAAGAACTGCTTCAATACGCACCATTTTACCATTGTCGCTCATAATTTTTGAAGGATAACCTCGTCTGCCAACGAATCGGGCGAATGCTGTTCGAAAGGCCTCGGTGCTAAGGTCAGAGCATAGCTCGAGGTATATTGGCTTTGTGGAAAAACAGACGAATACAGCCACGTAACCTGTTATGATAGTGGTCGACCTCAGAATTCTTTTATTTGGAATGGAACTGCAAAGTCTACTCCTGTTATGGAAAAGGGGAGTGAGAGATTGCAGCGCTCAGGTGGTAGCGCTGCCATTATTTGCGCGCTCGTTTGCTGTTTGAAAATTATGTTATGTGTTTTTGTTATCGATTTGAATTTGTTGCAGGCATTGTTCACAAAGCGGAACACGTATGCAATCAAACGGAGAGGTCGAGAGTATGAGGAGAAACCTTGAAGAATATCGTTCTCCTCCTCGAGCGCGTGATATGCTTCGACCTTGCGTTTCTCGGGTGGAGAAGCGCTACCTGCTTTCGGCTTTGGCCATGACGAAATGTGGCAAGAAAGCCATTGCGGTCCGTGCCACCAAAGTGAGGAGCCTATCAAATCATGCGGCCTGCAACTACGTGTGCCAAGATCAGCAGGGTTGTCTGAGCTAGATACATGGCGCCAGGTGCCGCTAGGAATATATTCTCACATTTGAGAGGTACGGTTAGCCAGAAATGTCTTCAGGTCGATGGAGATTTTTCTAGCAAAGCTAGTACAATTTCAGAATCTGACCACAAAAATGTATTGCATGCTTCTAAGTCGAGCTGTTTTCGAACAGCTGAAACCAGTTTGGCGAGTAGGACTGCACCACATAGCTCTAAGCGGGGTAAGCTTACAGTTTTTATGGGGGCAACTTTGCCTTTCGCAACCAAAGAGAAGATTTTATTTATTGCCCACATTTGGGCAGATGTAAATCGCTGCGCAATAAACTTTTTCCGAATTATCACAGAACCCGTAGAATTGGGTATCTTGCCCCGTAACGACATTAACCCATCGAAAGATTTCGATGTGGCAAATAGCTGTCAGTTGTCATCCCAATCGCTGTTTTCCAGCCAGATTTTTGGAGATGCATCTTGGCTTGGATCATAACTGGCAACAGCCATCCTGCCGGGTCAAAAAGTTTTGCAACAGAAGATAAAATTTGTCGCTTTGTGACCGCATTTTGGGAGTGTTCCGGCAGAATGGTGTATGAAAATTGATCCATGAGCGCATTCCATCGAATACCAAGAGTTTTGGTATCGGAAGCGCTCTTAAATTTCAAGAAGTTGGAGTCTAGAAGATTCTCTTTTGGAAACTGTTCTAGTATGGCCGGGTGATTAGCCGTTAATTCCTTTAATATGAAACCTGCTGCTTTTAGGGGCTTTATCACTTGAATGAGTGACTCAGTGGTGTTGTCGATGGTGTGACTTACTGATAGGATGTCGTCGACATACGTGTGCGTCTTGAGAATTGTTGCAGCCAAGGGGAATGTCGCATTCGTGTCATCCCAGAGTTGATACAGAGTACGATTAGCGGGATATGGTGCACAATTGACGACGAATGTAACCGTTTGTAGATTGAAATCGCTAACAATGGAGATGCCCAATTTGCGAAATAGGATTCGCTTAACATCTTTATCGTTCTCGTGTATGTGGATCTGACGGTACATTTTTTCAATGTCTCCATTGAACACATAATTATGCATGCGCCACTGTAAAATTAGTAGCATGAGATCTGGTTGGAGAGTTGGACTAGTATATAGCATATCATTCAGGGATATGCCTGACCCACATTTATTAGAGGCGTTGAAAATCACACGAACTTTAATGTTGACCTTACCTGGTTTGACTACAGCATGATGTGGCAAGTAAAATGAGAATAATTTACCATTCGAATTTATTTCGTATGGGTCGGTAGATTCCATGTGATAAAGGTCGAGATATTATCGCAACACATTGTTGTACAGTAAACCTAACTACCCCTTTTTCTGAAGAGTTCGCTTCATACTGAAAAACTGTTGTAGGGCACCCGGGCGAGATTTTCCGAGAGAAGGTTTTTCTGGAAACTCTTCCTTGAATGGAAGCCGCACAATGTATCGACCGTTTGGCGCACGTGACGTAGATGTTGCGTATATCTGCTTACACGCTTGATCCTCCCGGGATATCTGTGGAGGTTGTGGAATATCCTCCTCTCCCAAAATTTTCTCAATTGAGAACTGAGTATCTCGTTTGATACTTGGACTTTTGTCGAAAATGACACCACATTTTCAGTTATTGGACCACTGAGAATTCAACCGAAAATGTTTAGTTGTGCAAGTACGCTGCAGCTCACCTTTTTTTATACCTTCCAGCAGAATTTGTGGAAGTATGTCGCTGCCTATGACCATGTCAGTCTGACCTGGTATGTGGCAACTAACCAGTGTCAAAAGATAAAGCTTGGAGGACTTTTGTACGACTTTTCTACCCATGCCAGGGGTTTCGAACTTTGAATGTTCGAATGGTAGTTTCAACCGTTGCTGAACTTTCGAGGAAATTAAAGTTCTTTTCGAGCCCAGATCGATAAGGGCCCTCAGTTGAAATAATTTACCTTCGCGTTCGACTGCGACCATAGCAGTAGGAACGAGAATTTGGTTATCATTGGCTATATGCAATGATTCAACCGGAGCACGGTAGCTCGCTTGAATCGAAGGTATTCTGCGGAGACGTCGACTCGGCAGTTGTGTGCTACACTTTTGATGCATTCGTTTGCGGGGTGGAACGTGGAGCTTGTGGTTTTGCATGCAGCAGCGAGTGATGCCATTGATGGCATGTCGAACATGACCAATTGCTCGTGCACTCATTGATATGAGTGCTACTAAGGCAGCTTGTACACAGCTTAGTTTGTTTGACGAATTTTGTCCGGTTTTGAACAGACATTCGCTTGAATTGTGGACAGAATTTTATAAGGTGCATGGTTTAGATTCTGCCAAAAGTGTTTGTGTCCTGTTGAAGGACCTCTTTTGCGCAGAATTTTGATGAGCGACTGGTTTTATTTTGCTTACCTTGTTTGAAGCTTATTCACTGTTTCAACGGCTTCATACCTCGAGGTGAGAAAGCCGTTCATTTGTGACTATGAGGATGAATCTCTTCGCGAAGAGAGAGATTGTTCCCAAAGTTTTTACACCAGAATCGGATCCCAACTGTCTGCCATAACTCCTTGGGAGTGAAAGACTGACAGGCAGTTTTTGATTGTGTTAAGTATTCTCTGAAGTTGCTCACTATTTTCGAATGGAACAGTAGCCAGAGTCAGTAAGGATTTGATCTAGTTGTCGACCAGGATACGCTTGTTCTCGTATCGTGACCGTAAAGCTTCCCAGGCAAGGTCAAAGTTATCATCGCTCAACGGATATTGTTTGACGATGGAGACGGCGTTGCATTGCGTTTTGTACCGGAGATGGTAAAATTTCTGAGAACGGGAGAGCTTTGCGTGGTTAATGTACACCGCTGTGAACACATCACGAAAAGCTGGCCATTCTCCATAGCTACCATAAAAGGTCTCCGTGTCGCATTCTGGGACTTTGAGGTAAATATTTGCCTCAGCCGAGGGTTGTTCCACGCGGAGTGATGGGCTCGGTCTTGCCATCATTTTGATCACCGAAAATTGATCGGCAATCTTTGCTTTGGTCATTTCATATGTATCAAGGCAATAGCAATGTTTGCTTTGTACTGAACTTTTGAAGTCTTCAGGGAAACTTTGCTATGGTTTCGAAAATACCACATCCTATACCGATTGAAGCCGTGCCCAACAATCATCTAGTAATTTCAGTAGCGTATATAGCCTTGTGACATGGGGAGGGATAGAGAATGTGCAATAGGTTTTTTAGATAACTCATCAATAACCTCATCAGCTGTGATGCCGATGTCAGTTGAAAACAGAACATTGAGCAGAACCTTGATCATTTTTCGAGACTAAACCCGAATATACATATACATACATATATACATTACTGACTCCGATGGGGGGGATCTATCCCCTAAATCCCCCCTATCTACGCTACTGAGTGATTTGTCTTTCATCATGAGATACGATTTAGTGTGATCTTGAATCGGTGCCTCGTTAAATTTAGCACAGTATCTCATGAGACTGTCACTTTCCACGATGAACTTTTGTGCAGATGGGTCAACTGATTCTTCTTTTATGCCATCTTTTGGTTTTGTTCCGGTTTCGGAAACTTTTGGGGGACTAAGAGGCATTTTAAGAAAACTTTTGGGTTTTCATCAAAAAAAACCGAATAAAATATTTATACGTTCAGGAATTGTTCTTGTGCCACAGAAATTTAAAAGGGAAATTAAATTGGTGGCGGTCTTTGTGTTTTTATTTTTTTTTTTTGAAAAAGATAGTCAAGCGTGGCAACGCGAATTTCCTAAAATGATTTAAGTCCGCGAAATTCGGAATTTCATTGTATAATATTTGACAAAAAAAAAACTAAAACAAATCACATACACTTTTAATTTATATATACATGCGTGTAAATATAAAAAAAAAAAAAATATATACGTGTGTAAATAAACGTGTTTTTGTAAATTATTGGTATACGGAAGTATGTATGTATTTGAAGTTAATAATACTTTGAAGTCTGTATGAATATTCTTTGGAAAATTACTACAGGGGCGAAACTTAGTTTTGTGCGCTAGAATGCGCCATATACAAACGTATGTATATATATGATTTAATCGGAGATTGCCCGTATTGCTTTTTTAAATGTATGAAAACATTTATTTGAAGCAATTTTTTAATTTTATAATTTATTTAATAATTTGAGAAAAATTTAAACAACGTGACATCAGGACGGACAAGGCTACAGCTGTTTCGATTATACTTTGTAAATCTCGTCAAAGCCTTTTCTCCCGGAAGTGGGAGTCAAACCCGCACTCCTACGATAGTTGAAATAGTTACAAACGCATTCAGCTGACCCCGACGGGATCCCGGACGGATCCCGAAACCTATACAGAAATTATCCCGGAAGGGTCCCAAAATGATCCCGAAATAGTCCCGAAATGATCCCGGTGGGATCCCGGACGGACCCCGAAAACCGTCCAGAAATGATCCCGGAAGGGTCTCGATATGACCGTAACGGGATTACAATTAAAGTGAAGCTAATTATAAAACCATATTAATAAGGCAGCAGGCGCGCTGGAGCAAATGAAGAGCTACATAGAAACATACGGGTAAAGCTAATAAAAGCGTGTTAATAAAAACAATTGAAGGGGGGCGGATGGTGGGAGGAAAAGGAGAGGACCCCTGATCGTTTCTCCAAAATTGTTTAGATCTCGATCTGGATGTGTCAGATACCAGAAACTATTGATTTAGGAGAACATTTTTATTGAGTTATAACAATTTATAGATTTTACACCAGAGGGGGGAGAGAAAGGGGACAGGGGGCAGAGGGTGTCACTGCTCACTTTGTAAGCCCTCGACTTATTTGACCCATTGAGTCTGTAATATTGGTGAAGGCCAGTAGACGTAAAATTATAATGTGTAAAAATTATTAAAAAGTAATTGTTCGAGGTGGTCGTGGGACCCCCGCCCCCCTTTCCATGTTCGAAAAAAATGTCGATAGTAGGCTATTGTCTGTGTCCCAAATTTAATCAAAACCCGTGAAGTTGTGACGGACTTTTCCTTGCGCCGGGGTATGCTCAGTCCGTCCAGGATCCCTGTGGAATTAGAGAAGAATCCCTATCGTCTCCTTTTAAAGAGAAAGATCCCGTTTTGTTGTTAAAAAGAAACGTTATAAACTCTTTATTCCGAAATATTCAAACTACCCTTAAAGCTATGGCGACGGAGGTGGGAAACCACCGTCGGTTCTACGCCGATGGGGTTGGGAAAACCCCCACCGGGACTACGCTTAAACTAAAAATCTCAGACTACTTCGTAAAGAAAGTGGAGGTGGAGAACCACCACTTCCTCCCAGTCGGTGGAGTTGGTAAAACCCCCACCGAGTATATAGCTTAAGAATACCCTGCTCTTTCTGAAGGTTGCGGAGGTGGAAAAACCACCAAAATCCCTCTAACGATGGGGTTGGAAAAACCCCCAAAGTTGCTAAAATAAAGAACTCGTGAGATGGAAAAATCCCAGGAGTCCCATTCACCGCTAAACAAGGCGTTAGCAGGCTACTATACCTAGCTGGCTACTGTCTCAATTCGCGAAATTTGTCGCCCTTTTATACTTATCCACGCGCAAGTGGACAGTTATCCTACAACAATAAATTTTACTTATTATATGTATTTACTTAAGGTATCTTACATTCAACTGTCTTATTCTACCCACATATCACATTATAAGTATTTATCTCCAAATTGCGTATGTAAAAATGCCTCTTGTACTGCCCCCCCTAACATGTGAGTTCGTTGGTACGCATCTCCAGTTAGCTAGCATAGTTATTTTTGTTTTCCCTCTGCTGCTTGCTTATTGGGTCTTGTTGTTGTCGACGAGTTGGTTGCCCTTCGTAGGTAACTTGTGTCTAGTACCCACGCTGTGTTGTTGGTATGCTAACGTGACCGCTTCCTAGTACATTGCATTTTTTCGTTTCTCTTTGTGTGATGTCCGCCCCGACGGTTCGCTTCAATGCCTGCTCTGCTTGGTCGCAATGGCTTGGTATACGTATGTTTGTATGTTTTTGGTGTTCTTGCAATGGGAGCTTATGTGTGTTGCTTATTGTATTGCTGTATTCCCAGCATTATTTAAAATTCCAGCCGGTTATGGGTTATCTGTGGAAATTATAATGTTCAACCAAAATATTTACCGTATGCGGGCAGAGACAATTATTTAAACGAAGAAATTAGATGTTGTCATGAATGTTTATATGTATATTAGGGTAAATCAAAAATGATTATTTTGTATGTGTAAATTTAATTCATATAATTCAGTTTTGTACATTTTACATGCTATATGTATAAATTCATTGTAATTCAAGTAGGATTTATACACGTTTTAATGAGTTTCTGATAAATATTTGTAGGTTCGAATGAGTGGGCTCCAAAGCCGGTGGATTTGGGTCCTCGCACTCTCCCCTCACCTGCCGTAAGCAGGGTTACCGTTACCAGGCCGGTCCTAGTGATTCTCACTCGGTACGTGAGACCGTCTATGTTCCGATGGAACGTCCTCTTCCGCCGCTTCGTCCGTACTACCTGTACGTGCTCCCTGATGTCTCTCGCTCATTCCTCGGGGAGGGGTTCGACTCCGGTTCGGTTGGCCCATATCTCGGTCGCCTCCGCTGTTGTCTTTTCGAGCCACCTCTCAATTTCTGTGAGCACATCCTCACCTTCGCCTATGTTGCCGTCGTCGGCGGGCTTTATGCTGGTATCGCCTTTTGTCGTCGACATGCCGTCACTCGCGTTGAGACTTAGTACGTCGCTGTCGTTGAGGCTGCCGTTGACCTCGTTGGTCGAACGGCTAAATATTTCGTCGTCGTCGTTGAGGCTG